>NC_041400.2:147220320-147559070 GCF_900747795.2 Erpetoichthys calabaricus | reverse complement strand
ACTGTTGGTTACCTTAAGTGTAGGAATTTCAAGCATAGAAAGATAGTTTTAAACTATGTTCACAATCTCCATATCAAATATACAGTGGCTATCTTAGACTTTATCAAGAAATGCATGGATGACTATGTAGCAATAAATTAAATTCATTAATTTTCCAACTGGAAACCAAAGTGTAATGTGCATTCCTAGCTGCATGCCTGAATAAAATCTATTAAATCTAACAATATGGACAAATATAAGAAAAGGATAACACACAAAAGGCAGACTAAAATACAGTACATTTAAATTACTGCAGCACCCAGAAGCACTTATGCTGGGTTTCTAATTTTCCATTTAAATCTGTGGGCCCTACTGTAGAGATTGTAAGCACTAACACTCTAATTTGATCCAAGCACACAAAAGGAGTAAACAAGAAGACTCTGTTTCCTTGGGCATCCAAAAAACTCTAGGCAATTCTTCAAGAGTACTTTGGATTTCCTACAAATGTGAAACAGGATGTTTACTTACCACTTGTATCATATTCTGGTATGGCAGCTGTTCAGATTCTGCAATATCAGGCTTTACAAAATCTACTTTAACACAGTGAAAACCATTAGTGGATACAACATACATCACTCAAGAATATTTACACAGGTAGGTGATATAATCGAAGTTCTGAGTCATATTTTATCCATCTCTTTAGCTTATTTAAAGTACTGTATGCAGTCAAAAGATGCATTTTACCTTCAACAATAACACACCTAATGCTTCTCTCTGTGCTGTGTTGATTTCTGCATTGTAATTGTGTCTATGGTTATATATGTTTACTTGTCAATACTTATTAATATTATGTCAACTTACATGTTTGACGCTGAGCTGACGGTGTGCTTTATGCAAATGCATCAGACGTGATTGACAGGTCACATGACTAGCACCTTTAACCAATAGGGTGGACGGAGAAGATGAGTAGGACAAGAAAAAAGAGACGTGGTCTTGTGAATGGAAAAAGAAGGCTCAGGGAAACTTAAAGAAGCTGCAAAGCTTAATGGTTAACTAGCGCTGTTTTTGCTGTTGACAACAGATACTTTTAGATGAATACCGTCCTCTTGTATATCCATTGCGCTTCTCTAGTCCTCCAGTCGCAGTGCTGAAAGATGAACCCCTGCTCTTCTATGTTTTAAACTCCCACTCCACGCTCTTCGATCGCGATGCAGTGGTTCAAGTGTTGTTCAAAAAAAGAAACCCACGCCCATTATGAATGTAATTCAAAATTCATTTACAGCTAAAGGAATCCGTGCTTTGGGTTGCTGGAAAGGTTACAGAATCTTTTTGTTTTTTTAAAAATGGGATACAGGTTAAGTAGTTGAAGAGCCATCCAGCCCAGTAGGGGGAGCTAAGTGGCAGAGTGGGGATAGTCTTGCGAAAAGTTTGTCTACTGCCAGAATAAACCACACAGCGGAGCTGGCAAGTGCAGTAACGTGCTACCTGTCTTCTTATTTTGCAGGTACATAAATGTATTCCTCTGTGTTATATGCTGTTAAAGTGCTGTCAGAACGTGCTTCTAGAACATAAAATTTAAAAAAGTAATAGTGGAACGAGCATGCACTGATTTTAGACAAGTAAATGGGAAAAGCGACAAACTGTTCAGTAAAGTTTAATTGATGAAGCAATTAATAGCGAAACATTATTTTAGTTGAAATAATACGCAGTATCCGTTTGTAACGATGGTGTTTATCAAAGGTATGCAAAGTGGCTAATAAAAGCTATTACATGTCGTAAATGCGTGCGCGGAAGAGCCTCAGTGGCCGCAATGGAAGCCTCTCTGTTTTTTTTTTATAACAGACTTTGACAATTACCATTAAACGTATTGGATAGTAAAAAGAAATTGAATTGTGCCTTCCCAGATGTTGTACTGAATTCTAATCTTATAATTTCTTAATAAGTAAATCCTAAAAAAATTGGTATGTTCCTTACTTTTCTTTTTGCCCTCATAAAATGTAGTGTATCTTGGATTTCTTTTTCAGAAACAATAAAAATACATCAAACAATGGAAATGTGTTCTATAAAAGTAGGGTTTATCTGTTTTCCTTTCTTATCTGTCAGAGCAACAACGGTGGTATTTGCAGAATCTGTTAGTTGATAGTGGCCAGTGCATCTGTTGTTCTGTGTCTTGGCATGGACTTCCGATAGAAAAACATATTTAACTATTGTTAAAAAGAAAACATTTTAGTTGACTGCACTTGGTTAAAAGTGATTTGTTACATATTATAATATTTTTTGAAGTATTGTGTACATTCTGTTTTAAAATTTGAAGGCTAGATAAACTGCCCGGCAGAGCTGAACAATACAGCAACATGATGCCTCTCCGCATACTTCGCAGTCAGCCACATTTGCTGCAATACCTTGTGGCAGCAATGGTTTGTACCAGGCCCAAGTTCTTTTAAGCCCGAGTTCAGAAACGCAAACTCTTAAGGAAGAAACCTCGGACTTAGATAGTGGTGCTTGTAATTCTAATGGGGAAAATGCTGCCTGCTTCTCGCTCTTCACATTAACACATCAGTCTTACGCATAGGATATTAACACTTACGCATATCCACTGCAAGCACTGCTTTGCATATACAGTCTCATCTGCAGACTTTAACTGTGGAATGCATGCAGTACTGTACAACTGATGAAAAACAAAAGAAAAACTGTATTTGAGTGAACATTTCTTTTGTTTCCCTGCACAGGCAGGTGAAGTGACTTGCTCATGGTCACACAGTATCACTAGTAGGATTTGATCCTACAGCCTCAGGGTTTTAAGTCCGAAGTTCAAATGCTTAACCACTATAACACACTTCATACCAATAATATTAGTACAAATACAAATATTATATACAGAAATGCACTTACTGTAGTTACATAGTACTTGTGATACGCCCAGTTAACTGACGGCCCTATAACTGATACCTGTTGTTTTACAAAGTTTACCGGGAGAAGCACAGCTAGTTCAAAATAACACTGAAATACTTCACAACAATGCTAGTTGGGGGATAGATGCCCACATTAGTGTTAGATACTCTGATTTTAAAACTGTTTGAGTCAGTTGCAATGAACATGACATTGTGCCAAAGTAGTATTATATCAAGACCAAACTACATAATACAGCAATAGCAGGAGATGAGTCTTAAGTGTTTTTGCGGTGGGCAACTGAAGAAGACCAATAAGTAAATACAGTGGAACCTCGGTTCACGAACGTCTCGGTACACGTACAAATCGGTTTACGACCAAAAAGTTCGCCAAACTTTTGCCTTGGTTCACGACCACACACTCGGTATACGAACAAGCCAGTTTCCCTTTCGGTTTGTACATGTTCAGTCTCTCCCTGTGCAGCGAGCAAGAGCGAGAGAGCGCGACACACACACACACAGGCAGTGCGCGAGAGAGAGCCGCATACACACAGGCAACACGAGAGAGAGGTGCGCGCACACACACAGGCAGTGCGAGAGAGAGCTGGATGCATAAGGTAGGAAGGCAGTTAAAGAATTCACTGGGCTTGATTTTGTTTTCACTTCTGTTTACAGCGATCGGTTCGTGGCGTGCATTGTTGCAATGTTACTTTTCTTGGTGGTTTATTAAATTATGGATTTTTTCAAATGTTCATTTTTTTCCCTGTGCTTAAAATCATTAAAAAAAAGTGTTTTTAGCCAGCGGTTGGTGGATTTCACTGCCTGGAGACAGATTCACATCTTCATCACTGCTGATGAGAGACTCTTCAACATCACTGCTCAGATCACACCTGGGCTGTAAAAAAAATGTTTATTACGAGATGCTATTATGAGGCCACTAGAAGATGCATCTGCACCATTGCCTAGGTAAGGCTCAGGCCTGACACTGATGTAAGACACACCTATACTATTGCCCAAGTAAAGCTCGGGACTAAACAGTGTTGGCACTTTTACAGCCTGAGTAATCCTTGGGTCTAACTCTTACATGAGACGCATCTATATAGTTGACCGAGTGACACTCGAGACTGTTAACACTGTTTTCACAGCCCGAGTGATGTTCGGGTCTAACGCTAAGGAGGTTTATGACATTCCTCTCTATGTCTAAAATGACAAAACACAGGAAGTTAAGTATAATTATTTTCATCCTTAAAATATACTTAAAAACACTATATTAAATTTTCCATCTGAATCACACGTTATTAGAAACACTTTATTAAAGCATATCAAAATTAGGTGGATTGCAGGGTTATTTTTAATTCTGTCCACTTTGGAGAAAATGAAAAGATCTTATATCAGTACAGTTTTCTGCAAAAATATCAATTAAAAAATATTGAATCACTAATTTCATACCGTATTTTACATTCACCCTTTTTGTTTGTTAGTGTTACACTGTAAATTCATTGTATTGTAGCTTCATTGAACAAGGAGTCGTTATCAGAAGTCCAATCTTCCAAAAAAGCAAAATTAAAAGAAAAAAAAAGGAATATGTAAAAAGTAATAACTTGAGAAGAACTTGGACAGTTATTGTCATGAACGAGGAGTCACAAGCACTAAAGAGTTCCAAAGTCCTTCCAATAATGCTAAATAGAGGGGGATATCATTGTCAAACCCCTAATAGTAGTAGTAAAGGCAAGCGCTGAATCTTTATAAGATAAAAAGTTTTATTCTTACAAAATGCCAGGTTATAATGTAGAGCTCCAAAGAGCACAAAAAGACATAAAGGAGTTGCTGGCATACACAATCCAAGTGGAACAAAGTCCGAATACAGAATCCAAATAGAGTGGTTAAAAAAAAAACAGCAAGAGGTCAAAACTGTAATATGTACAAAAGACACAAGCACAGCAAAACACCAATAACTCCCCGACTCCAGAGTGCATTCACAATAGACCACCAGGAACCGTGGGAGACCCTGCAGATTCACAGGGCAGAGGGTAGTTCCTGGCGGTAATTGTCATGTGGCCCTGCTTCTTGGGGACCACCCACAAAACACATGGAACATAACATAGGCTTAGATACAGATATATAACTCTTAACAAATACTGCAAATCATAAACAAAAAAATAATAGCATATACACATAAATCAAAAATGTAAAACAAATAACAAAACCAGCATTCCAACTCCAGTCAGGGGAAGAACTCTGGCTGAGATGTTGCAGTTATTTACACATTGCCAGAATCACTTCTTAAACTTCAGTGCACCCTTTGTATCCTTCTCCAATTTTGTAGATAATACAAAAACGCTGCTGAAATAACCAGTTGCCAAGCACTTGAAAATGTTAATGTATACAGCTCTTCTTAGTAATGTTATTAATCTAATTTTTACTACAAAGTATGGTGGAGAATATATGTAACGATTG
The DNA here is from genome assembly GCF_900747795.2 of Erpetoichthys calabaricus. NCBI lineage: Eukaryota > Metazoa > Chordata > Cladistia > Polypteriformes > Polypteridae > Erpetoichthys > Erpetoichthys calabaricus. Next base: position 147,553,746 of record NC_041400.2, on the reverse strand, counting down.
CCTAATCATGGAGAGAACTGCACATTAGAGCACAAGCCTTATATATTCCAAAATGTGGAAAATTTTATATCAGAATTAGAGGACCCCGTAACAATACTTTCCCAGTACATAGAAAGAATGCAACATGGAGGTAACTTGCATCATCTTTCAATGTGCAATTTAATAACTGATGAGCCAGCAGCATTGCCAAACTCAAGAATCTGAAAAAGGATGAAAATGTGAGATTGAAATGCACTGACAGAGGAGAATTTGGTTTGGCAGCTTCCCTGCATTCCCTTCCATTGACTGCTACATTCACAGAGATGGTTGGAGAATCTGTTCTGCCGGGTATATGTACCCCACACAGCATACTAGTGACATGAAAAGAACAGGGCACAGTATTAGTATGTTATAGTCTAATAATTATACTTTTTTTCTTGAAAGATGCTGAGGGTACTGCTGCAGATTCCCAACTCAAGGGAAACTCCACTGTATTCTTTCTCATGGCAAACTCCATCTGTCCTGTTGTAACACATCCAAGATCCAATCCACATTTATCTGTAAGGCTTCTTTCCTTAAGAAAGAGGTTTGTACATCACCATTTGAACTCATGTCATAATGAGATAAAGAGAGAGACGTGAAGAGAGCAAACCAAATGAACAACTTCTTTAACAGGTTTGACCACCCTAACCCACTCTCACTCTCACCTCGGAGTACTACACCCTCCACACATCCTTCTGCTGATACCAGCATAGGAGAGACATCCCCACCCATAATTACAACAGCGCAAGTGAGCAGAGAGCTAAGGAGACTTCGTGCCAGCAAAGCAGCCGGTCCAGATGGAGTATCGCCACGACTGCTGAAGGTCTGTGCATCAGAGCTGGGGGGTCCTCTACAGCGCATCTTCAACCTGAGCCTGGAACAGGGGAGAGTCCCGAGGCTTTGGAAAACATCTTGTATCACCCCAGTCCCAAAGGTATCACATCCTAGTGAGCTGAATGACTTTCGGCCTGTTGCTCTGACATCACATGTGATGAAGACCATGGAGAGGCTGCTGCTTCACCACCTTAGGCCACAGGTTCAACACGCCCTTGACCCTCTGCAGTTTGCATATCAGGAGAAGGTGGGAGCGGAGGATGCCATCATCTATATGCTACACCGATCCCTCTCTCACTTGGACAGAGGCAGTGGTGCTGTAAGAATTATGTTTGTAGACTTCTCTAGCGCCTTCAACACAATCCAACCTCTGCTCCTTAGGGACAAGCTGACAGAGATGGGATTAGATTCATACCTAGTGGCATGGATCGTGGACTATCTTAAAGACAGACCTCAGTATGTGCGTCTTGGGAACTGCACGTCTGACATTGTGGTCAGCAACACAGGAGCGCCACAAGGGACTGTACTTTCTCCGGTCCTGTTCAGCCTATATACATCGGACTACCAATACAACTTGGAGTCCTGCCATGTGCAAAAGTTCGCTGATGACACTGCTATCGTGGGCTGCATCAGGAATGGGCTGGAGGATGAGTACAGGGACCTAATCAATGACTTTGTTAAATGGTGCGACTCAAACCACCTACAACTGAACACCAGCAAAACCAAGGAGCTGGTGGTGGATTTTAGGAGGCCCAGACCCCTCATGGACCCCGTGATCATCAAAGGTGACTGTGTGCAGATGGTGCAGACCTATAAATATCTGGGAGTGCAGCTGGATGATAAATTAGACTGGACTGCCAATACTGATGCGCTGTGCAAGAAAGGACAGAGCCGACTATACTTCCTTAGAAGGCTGGTGTCCTTCAACATCTGCAATAAGATGCTGCAGATGTTCTATCAGACAGTTGTGGCGAGCGCCCTCTTCTACGCAGTGGTGTGCTGGGGAGGCAGCATTAAGAGGAAAGACGAATTTCCCATTGGGATTAATAAAGTATCTATCTATCTATCTATCTATCTATCTATCTATCTATCTATCTATCTATCTATCTATCTATCTATCTATCTAATGCATATCTCACCAGCCCAACACACAGTATGAGCACATTTATCTTTCCAGGACACACAACAAAGGTACACCATCATTCAGTAAAAACTCACCTTCATTTTATGTATGGACTGTCAGTGTGGCCACCGCTTTGGATGTTGAGGAATGTGAATCCAGATAAATGTCCATATATGCATGGAAGAATATAACATGCAGTATATGACAAGTCTAGACCCAGAGTCTCAGAAAGAGTAAAAGGTTGTGTTGATATCTTTAATTAATGTTTTATCACCTCACCTTTGGAGGAAATGATTTTTAAGTACTTTCGCTGACTTAATTGACCCCATTAAACATAGTTGTATTTTATCAGTGGTCAGATAACTTTGAGGACAGAGTGGTGGCTCTGTGGCTAGGGATCTGTACCAGGAATCAGAAGGTTGCAGGTTCAAATCCCTTAAATATCAGAAGTGACTGTACTGCATCCATTCTTAACCTGCAATTGCTTCTTCCTGGGTATGATGTTAATCTGCATCCAGCCCTGCAAGCAGGTCATCCAGCTTGCCGGGAAAACTTAGGAATTGGTGGTAGGATGAACTTGGGTCCCAATCCAGGTGGTTTGTCATGTAATGGGAGCAGCAACAGCGCCTACTCCCAACAGCCCCCAACCAGATAACTTCATGAACCACTAACCCCTAACTTAAGAACAAAATTAACACATCAGCACAGCATAAGCACTCACCTGTAAAGTTCACACCATCTCCATTTCATACCTAAACTTGAATTGCAATAAAAACAGTAATTTTTGGTATTTTCATACAATCATTTATGTTTTGCTGTCTGCATTCAAGCATCAGTAATAGGGTAAAGCATGTTACAGGTAAGTTTTTTTTTTGTTTTTTTTTTTCCCAAGTCTGTATTTTGTTTAGTAAGCAAATTGAGCTACTCAGTTACAATAGTTCTATGAATCTTTTTAGGAAGATAAATGTGTGAGAATATCAAAATAACAAGCATATTACATTTTCTTTGAGCAAAGGTTTTTAATAAAATATTAAATTAGCAATTAATTAAAGAATAAGACTGATTTTATAAAATTAAATTTTATAAGTGAGTATTTTTTGTTTCTTCACTAAGTATTGGGACTGAACGTGAAAGTACGTTCAAGACCAAGACACTTGTGCATTTATAAGAGGTTTGTATCAGAAGTATTACCACCTCCTCAAAATTTCAGACGCCCTTCTGCAGATTTTTCTCTGGCTGGCCTTGTAGAGCCCTCTCCGTCACTTACGGAAGAATATGGTGCTTATGTGTGAATGTGAGGATGGGGATAAGATGGCACTTTTAAGATCCCAGGAAGCCATGGTGAAAGAGCTGCTTGCTGAATAGATGAAAGCACTTCAAGAAGGGCTCAGAAGGCAAAGACAAAATATGAGCCAAGCTGCTACAGACTGAAGGGGGTGCCTATAAACTCCAGCAACGGTGAAAGCTCACAGTTCGTACATTCACCTTGTGAAGTACATTTATAAGTGCAATTACAACAGTGATGATATGACCCCTACCATTATTTGTATATTCAAATACTGACACACCGCTACTTCAGTTGAATGTGTTAATATGTAAATAAGTTCTATTGTTGTTAGCCAAATTACATTAAGATTTTCTGATTTGTATTCCATTCTAGATTTACAAAATACAGTATTCACCTTGGAAACTTGCATTTGACTTACACTTCCTTCATTATGTGTTTGGATTATAAGCAGTTTTGTAATTAAGGTTTTGATACATTTTAATAAAAATATTGGGCAAACGCTTGGTGGGTTGTAATTTTGTAAACATGTAGGTGCTGTTTTATATAAGCACTGGATAAAAAGATTATAGTAACAATTGTGTTTAGTACTAGAATTACATACATGGGATTGTTAAAAATTACTAAATGTTTTCTGGCTAGGATTATAGTGATTCTTTGTGATAGTTAAACTGTGATTATTCCTCTGTCAGTGTGGAAGAAAGTAACATAACTTTTCTTGTAATGTATATAAAGTACTTTTAAAGAAGCTTTATTCCTTTTCTTTGAAGAAAAAAAAAAACACAGCTTATTATGTTGCTTGGCTACTGCAAAATGTACTTGATTAATTCTATTGTAGTTGCTTAAGAATTACTTGAATATTTTTATAGATAGATACTTTATTAATCCCAAGGGGAAATTCACATATTCCAGCAGCAGCAAACTAATAAAGAAACAATATTAAATTAAACAGTGATAAAAAGTGCAGGTAAATGCAAGTAAAACAAAGCAGTAACTTTGTATAATGTTAACGTTTACCCCCCAGGGTGGAATCGAAGAGTTGCATAGTGTGGGGGAGGAACGCTCTCCTCAGTCTGTCAGTGGAGCAGGACAGTGACAGCAGTCTGTCGCTGAAGCTGCTCCTCTGTCTGGAGATGATACTGTTCAGTGGATGCAGTGGATTCTCCATGATTGACAGGAGCCTGCTCAGTGCTCGTCACTCTGCTACAGATGTCAAACTGTCCAGCTCCATGCCTGCAATAGACCCTGCCTTCCTCACCAATTTGTCCAGGCGTGTGGCGTCCTTCTTCTTTATGCTGCCCCCCCAGCACACCACTGCGTAGAATAGGGCACTCGCCACAACCGTCTGATAGAACATCTGCAGCATCTTATTGCAGATGTTGAAGGACGCCAGCCTTCTAAGGAAGTATAGTCGGTATATAATTATATAAGTATATAATTAGTTTAGGTAGAAATTGGAAAAAAGCTCTGTGGCATTTTCAGTTGAGTTATAGGAATACTACTGTGGCATGTTATTTGGCTTCAAGAAATAAGCAAATGCATCTACCACAAAGCATACTTTATGATTGCACCAGAATGCCTCTTGTACCTCCTGTTTGCAAGTAACCCAAGCATGGCTTGCTATAGCCTGCTGCCTGTAATGGCAGAAATGTAACTCTGAAAGCCTTTTTCCTGAGACAGGAAACTTAATTTTAAAAAGGCAAAGACCACATCATACCAAGATTAATTTCATAAGTTCAGTAAAAGAGCTGATTAGAGAGAAGAAAAGAGAAAGGAATGTCAAACCAACAATGCTGTAAGTTACTGGTGACACTTAAAGCAACACAAGGAAACAGACGCCCTGAAAGACTAAACACCTAGCACAACCAGGTTGTATGCTGTACATTGCCATACTTTGTTTTCCTTTTAATTATGGCAGTAGCTATTTGAATAATACTTAAAGATTTATTAAAGCTTGCTTTCCTTCCTGTACATTTTCTGTATTTTACTGCTGGGTGCTGGGAATCAGCTTTTCTCTCAGTTAGGCCGCCAGAGGTGAGGGAGATAGAATCCTCCCAATAGAGAAGCTACAGTTACAGCCTGAAGGAGCTGCTGACAGAAGGGAGTGGACTGTAGTCCTGGGTGTATGTGCATTGTAACTGTGAACTGTATGTCCCCAATGGTTGTTAAGCATAGTAATAGGCAAACAAGACTAGTGATAGAGGTGTGACATATAACTGTGGATCCACATTAAAAAGAATCCTTGCACTGAAAAAAACAGTTTATGATTTAATAAGAGGTATTCCCCAAAAGCCTTTCCACATTTGGTTTCTCTTGTCCCCACTAAGAACATTATAGTTTTCCAAACTAGTTTGTCTGTAAGGAAGGGGCATATTTTCTGGAGATGTTCTTGGATTCACCCAAATGCGTACAAAAAATCTTTTTGGGACCTCGAAACTCTTTTCAGTTTAAAGAACTGGCTTTTTGGTGACTTAGATTTAGCATAGCTCTGCTAGCAGTGCAAGATGATGCATGGGTATCATAAAGTATTTATGCAATGGATATGCTCAGACACCCAGTAAGTTTCCAACCTCACACCTCTAGACCAGTCTTCTGTTGTTAAAGATGCAAGCTTTCTGTGTGCTTCCTGGCTACAATGTTACAAATCAATAGTTTGTCATTGCACACCATTTAGCAATTGATTGATGAATAATAAAGGTCTGTTGATAAATGCTGGGCTCTTGGTTTTGCTATGAAATGATAGTCTTGCACATGTGCTGTCAAGAATGTCGATTATTGCTGGCATGCCTGAGTTTGTGTAGAAGGCAGTTGCTTCCATGGCATGACAATATACAGTAGCATTTGTAGAAACTGAAAAGGCATTTAACAACTCTATGGGCGAGAAGACACACTGTACTACAATGTATATGTACCAGGCCATCAGTACACTGATAAAATGATTCAGTTCCTAAGAATTGAGTTGTGAAACGGACATGCAGCTTTACTGGAATAATGAGTGAGCCTATCCCCTAAACCTTTAGGGCCTTCCAAATACCACACTTGATCAACCAGCACAACTGTTATGGTTAAAAGGGGCACAACTGGTAGTGTTATCTACTGAATGAGCCCTGATCACTGCCAGAAGTATTAACCTATTGCTCTATTCCGCTTACATTTTAAAATATAAACTGATTTTTGGAGAAATGTACCGTAATGCTACTGTCAGTAAGCTTAGACACATTGTTGTATCATGGCAATTATGGTAACATGGTTGATAATTGTTACCTGGCAACAAGTGATGTGAGTTTTCTTAAACATTGATGGAAGCTCTATGCTATTATTGAAGAATAAATAATAGATGAAAAGGGAAAGAGATGAACAAAGAAAGCACAAATATCAAATTAAGTAAAAAAGCTCTACCACCCTGTGGTACCTTTAAAGGAGTTTGCCCTGTCTGCCTAGTTGGTTGGTTTGCTCTCTTACCATCTTCCAAAGTATATCTAAAGCTGCCACTCTTTGTATCCTCCTGAATCCAGACATTGTGCTTCTATCCTAAGAGAATGGGAGAAATTAATGACCTCTTTGCAGCCTTTCCACACTCACTCTAAAAAATAATCTGTGATCATGTTCTGTATTTTAATGGCCAGGAGGTACTCAAACCTTTTGTCAAAGTAGGGAAAGGGCCTATACTGGGTTGCTTAGCCTCTATAATGTCTTGTTGGAATCGACGCACTTCTTTAAAGTTTTGGAATCTGGAACAAACTACCGTGTATTTATTGCAGAAACCTTGACAGCCTTTAAGAAGAATCTGGATGAGATATTGAGACAGCTTAAGTATTAGCTAAATAAATGGACTAGATGGACTGAATGGCTTCCTCTCATTTGTCAAATATCTTATATTCTTATGTGTTTGAAGACTTCACTACAGTTATACACCTTACTTTGACAATGAGCCTCTTTCCACACTGGGAAGCAGATTTGAATCCCCATTACCAGAGCTGATTTTCTTTTTTCTCCTTGGGATATACTGAGCTCGTTGCCCTATTCTTTAAACCCTGGTGTTCTTCTTGGGCTTGGCAGCAGGGTAACCATTTGTTTCTGCTTTGCCACTTGAATAGAGCCTGACTTGCCACAACCTAAAATCAGAATAATTAGGCTTAGGAAATGGGTGGATCTATCTATCTGTCTGTCTGTCTGTCAATCTATCATTGACAGCTGAAGTAGAAGCAGGATAAATGAGGTACCTAAGGCTCAGACAGTCAGTACTGTTAACTGCATCCTTTGTGGTTTGCATTAAATCGTAGTCAATAGTTTACATTGCTCACATTCTGCGTATGTGCAACATCTGATTTGGATCTGATAATAGATTCATGCATCAATTAATTTTTAATGTGTTTTTATTATACTGCTTAAAATTTAATAGGTTGCAATCCTGTTCTATTATAACACATATTTTGTAATCCGTGATGAACTATCATCTTGTCCAGTGCTGAATACTTGCCTTGCACCCACTGCTCAGATAAATTCTGTCTCTATATGGCCTTGTTGTGGAAAAAGTGTTATCACATGCATGATTGTACTGCAGCATTTATTGAACACTGATTTAAAGGGCACATGGGGGAAAGATTTGGTTGATGAATAGCGGCTCATGTGACTGGCTGACCTGGAGAATTAAATGATCCCCCAGACAATATCCACTCTCTACTCCAATCATTTTGGCCTGTGTAAAATACCATCATAATTGTGTCAATCATTGCTTGACCACTATAGCAGATTGTTGTAAACAACACTGGAGCTGTCAGAAGCAATGTATTTCGCTGTACTTTGCTATAATGGCAGAAAATAAGATTTTTCCATCTGGAGCTCCAACATTTGCTATGATTCTACATTTCTTTTTTACAGTACGTTCGGAAAAGGGATGGATGGATATGTTATGATTCAAATGCTGTGCAATTTTTCATTTCAGTTTTTGCAGACATTCTAAATGATTAAGGAAAAGTACCAGAGCAAGATAGGTAAAAATAATGCTGCAAAAAGTGACATTTGAAGAAGGAAGCCTAAAAATTGTTTTTTAATTAAATTTAATCTTTATTATTAATAGTCAGTTGCAGAAGACAAAGGGGCAAATGCAAGTAAGAAGGGAACAACAATGTTTTAATAAGAAAAAGAAAAAATAAATCAAACATGACTATATTTACAGGACTATAATACCACTAAAACTACTCTTACAGAGATTTTATTACTTTGTATTTCAAAACATATTTGATAGTTTGGTTCATACAAGCTATTTACTTGCAAAATGGAATTGTGATTTAATTTCCTAAGCTGTTCAGCACTGAACATACGATACCATTTTCTAGAATTACTTTGATACTGACCACTCCCAATCTGTGTGGGCATACATCTAATTGAATTTACCAAATGGTATCAAATTGTTTTATTATACCCAGGTCAATTATTCTGCATCTTACATTTTGAATTTTGGCAGCCAGTATGTCATTTATGTAATGAGCTTATGGCCATTCACATCCAAAGATAAATAAAACCTCGCTCTTCCAGACACACATAATGAAAGGATGGCTTGTGCCATCATGATATACTGGAGTGCAAAGATCTTATAATAATGAGACGCTTTTTTCAAAGACTGAATTGTGGTTGGCAATAAAAATGTTGGCCAACCATTTGCATTTAAAACACATTTCAAATATCCATGTAGGTATAGCCACATGAAAATGTGAATGCAAAATTGTCTATATAGTTATTTAAAGAGAATTGTGCGAGATATTGAGATAAGGTTCTGGATGGACTAAAGTCGATCTTTTGTCATTATGTATTTTTTAATCAAGGAGAAATATCACAGCCCACAGGAAGTAAAAACTTTCTGGAATTTTTTAGTGTTGTTTTTCTTTCATTTTTATTTTTTATAGGTATTTGGGTTATTATTAATGTTTTTGTTGTTCATTTTTGTGATGTCATAGAGCCGCTGTTTTGTTGAATGTTTTCATGACAGGTGTTACTATTTTCTGTATTTGTTTCATGACTACCATACTGTTAGGAATAATGACAGCTGTTGCTAATCATGCGGGTGGACAGAAACGTGAAGTGATGTGAACATGCTGTCATTATAAATTATGGCAGCTCACACAAACTGGCATCTAAACTTTGCTTTAATAATAAAAGAACAAAATACTGATTGTTGAGCAGAAGACCATTTCAGGACTGAAAAATAAATAGGATTTTGCTTGATTTCCAACTATATGAAGGAATTGTTGGCAATTCATTTTGTGTCAGGAATCTATATTTTTATTATAGCAATTTGCTATCCAATTTTAAAAAGTACTTTTGTTTTTCCATGTATTTACTATTAAACCATCACAATAACATCACATTGATACCAATTTGTTGTCCTTTTTGTTAACAGGGTGTGTCTATTTTGCGTGTAGCAATGGTGTCAATTGCCAGATAGATGACTCATGGCACTTGTGTGATGATACTGATATGCAGTTATTTAAGATGACAATGCAACAACACACATGATGCTTTAGTTTTGGCATAAAAATACAAATTTCTTACCTATAAATATGTTACCAAATGTCAGTTTTTTTTGGGATTTGAACCCCTGGCTTTGTTTTAAGACTTTGACTAACTTTTTTCAGGTTTTGACTTCCTTCTGGTTTTGTGACCTTAACCTGTTCCATTGGTCTTTGTTTGCTCTCAAAAACAAAATAATTATTTCAGTTCCTGATCTTGTTTTTTCTACCATTGCCTTTAAACATTTAACTATTTTTGTATAAATCAATACATTAGGCTAGAGTTTCAGTTTTTCGTTATTTTTTTTGTTTCTGATTCTTGGATAATAACATTAACCTGTTTACTGACCTCTTCTGACTTCCTCCTAATTTATTACACCTCATTCATTTTTATATTGAAAAAAATATATAATTCCAAATTAATCTGGTTATGCTATTTTTATCTTGCCTGAAGAAGGGGCCTGAGTTGCCTTGAAAGCTTCCATATTGTAATCTTTTTAGTTTAGAATAGTTTAAATCTGCTTTTTAGGGCTCACATCCTGCGTTATCATTTTTGTGTCTGCATTCACACATTGGCACTGCTGAGTGCCATGTATGTTCTGCACCATCCTCACAGCTTGGTCTACATGACATAGAAGCTGTTGTCAGGAGGTTGCCCTGAGTAAGTGACTTCCTCAGAGTGTACAATCAGGCAGTGCATGCTTGACATTATGATAAACAAATGCTGAAGCACTGAAATCTTTGAGTAGGGGTCCACCATATATGAGGGGCAGTTATCTTTAGACACATTCAATCTGTATCATAAAAGAAAAATATGCAGAAGAAAGGTCATCAGAGTTTAACCATGTAGACACACAAAAATCCTAAAAAAAATTAGTATCTTAGTTGAAAAATAATTCCAGTCCATGGTAAAGCAGCACGATGTACCTGAAATACAAAAAAAAAAAAGTCAAAGACGTTCTGTTTAGAACAATACAATTTTATACGTCCCCCTTTATTATGTTATTTCCAGAGCACTGTTCACTAAATGTTGTTAAAGCATTTGCCTGCTGTTGCAGGGACCACTTTTGTCCTCTTTGTAATAGCCGTGAAGAACATAGTTATTGGTTTGAACTTTGCGAAATGGCATTTAGAATTTTTAATATGTTTTCAAACAAAAAAAAAATACAAAGAAAAAAAGCATCTCACGTCTTCTCTCGATTTTGCTACTTCACAGGTGGTGAATGTACTTAGCCTGACAGTTGTGGAACATTATGTTAGAGGAAATAAAAAAAATCATTAAATACATTTATGTTATATAAAATGGCAAGTTAAAGTTTTAGTGCTCTGAACATCAGGAAGGAAATGAAAGCTTTATACATCAGTGCTTTATTTTAGTAGTGTGATTTTTACTAGTCTTAATGAAAACAGGACAATCAATACAAAATAAGTAGGCGTATATTAAGTAGGAAATCATTGCTTAAGATAATTGAATGTTATACAATATGTTGAAAATAGAGGCCTGGTTCAAAAGATATTTTGAAGCGAAATAAATAACCCATTAAGGTCAGGCCAATAATGAAGAAAATTAAGACTTTTACTGATTGCCATATACTATGGTCAGCTACTTCAGATAGATATATAAATAATATCCATCCACCTGCCTGTTAAACTGAGAGTGAAAGAGACATCGTGGTGTAAAGATGATGGGACAAGGTGCCAAGTTACAGTCAAACAGTAATAATCAGCTGTGGACCACCAGGGCACTCCAGCCGCCCCAACCCCAATACATACAGGCAGAGACACGAGTTCCAGCACAGCACACACTTTATTTATATGGGGAAACACTTTTGTCTCATCTCCCCAACAGCAACACAGTACAAAGACAGCACCAAAGCACAGTTCTTCTTCTTCTTCTTCTCTTTCTCTCTTTCTTAATCCTTCCTTCTCCACTTCTCCTGGCAAGCTTTGTCTGCCTTCTCCTGACTCTGGCTTCCAGAGTAGTGGTGGCTCGTCCCATTTATAGGGCCGGGTGTGGCAGAGGTGCTGCATCTGAGGGCTCAGCAATTGTCCAGGCGCACCCTGGTGGTGGCCACGGGTCCCATCAGGGTTGAGCTTCCATGAATCCAAAACCATGACCCAGATGCCAGCCAGGGGAGCTGCCCTCTAACATTGCAGGGGAGGTAATGCCCTGAATATGCTCTCTCTCCCAGTCCTTCAGTTATAGGGGTGTCCTGGCTGGGCAATGGCCCCAGACGTCCATCACACAGCCAAATGCGAGTTGTCAATTAACCAAATATGGACATGTTAAGAAAATGGTCTTTTAAATGCAGGAAAAAAAGCATTTTAAACCAGGGTCACTGTGACAGTTCCACAGAGACAATGGCCTGAGCTGAGGTTTGAATCCAGTCTTCTTTGTCCATGATTTTGCAATAGTACACCTCTGATACTACCTGGCAGTCTATACAGGTGTAAGCCACACACATTTTCTTTAGCTTTTTTACTTTATTTCATTTGATGTTGTCATACACGTGCACTTGGGAGGCGGGCTAAGGTCTTAACTGAAGGCAGAAAACAAGAGTAGGTTGTAACGATGGCAGGGATTAACAAAGTGCACTAACCTTTCTTCTCCCTCTTCTGCAGTTCACCTGAACAGAAACTCAATAAAACTTTTCCAGTTCTTGCACTTCTTTCCTAGCCATGCCTCCTTCTGACCTCACTTCCGGCTTGAACCCTCACGGACCCGCCTTCTCCTCCTCTGCAACTATAAGAGCCCAGAACCTTCCCTTCCTATCCTGTCCCTATTTGAATGCTGACCAAGACAGTTCTCTGGAGCAAATTATTTTATTTTTTGCTTGCAGTTTGTATAATATACAGGGTGGATCCCCAACTCTTTTCCTGTCTTCTGTTGTGTTTTACAATATTTATATATTTTCATATATAAGAGATAAAGAGGTGGTTATAAATATAAGTGAATATTTACATATGTGACTACTTTGAATTCACTGTAATACAGGGATTTTTAGATAGATAGATAGAGATACTTTATTAATCCCCAAGGGGAAATTCACAATTCAAATTGCTGAGCTACTATAAACTCTAACTATTCTTCAAATCTCTAGTCTCTGGCCATTCTTTCTCATTGGCTTTTTTCTTCCCAATTAGAAACTGAATGCATGTAGCATATTGGACAAATATATCCCATCCTAAGTTCATTTCTTAGTACATTACTGGAGTCATAGAATATGCACTAAAGACAAATGGCCACCAGACAACACTTCTATATAGTATCCTCTTTGGAAGCTGTTATCTTTGATTTCCATTTTAAGGTCTGATTTAAAATACCAGGAGCATGGGATTTCTTCTTGGCCAACTGCAGTCTCATCTGTTAATAAGAGAAAGAAGCTGAGACTGCTCTTACTCCAGGATCCCACTACTTGTTCCAAAATAAAGTGTCTTAATTTTCACAGTGCGCCGAGCTGCACAGATCACAACACCATATTCTCATCAAACGGTCTCCAGCTTCTCCTGGAGAATTCTGAGATGTTACCAGAATGGCTGAGAAAGATGTAAACTTTCAGCTGGGTCTTGTGTCTGCAGCAACTTCATTGGGAGCTACCCAGGAGGCAGGCTAACTAGTTGGTAAACCAAACCATCAATGTAACATGCATATTTAAAACCCTACTATGGTTTACAGCATCATTATTTCCTCATGTGCAGAGTACAGTGAAATTTCCACTTGCATGTGCTAATCAACATTCATCGAGTTACCACTGTTCAGCACCATGATTAATGAGTATAATTACCTGACCTTCAAATGCTTGTCATCCTTACCTTAAATAACTTCCTTACCGTGAAATGGTTACCATCAAAATGTTGTTGCAGTGTTCCTTAGAAAAAACACTAAAGCTGAAATCTCCCCCAAAATAAAGAACCTTTTTACAGACCATATCCCTTTTCTGTGTTTTAAGGGAAATCTTACCCATCAGCTCAGTAAATTCAAAATAACTTGCGCAGGCAGTGCAATAAGCTGGATGCCAATAACGTATAGCGTCTATCCAAGGCATTTGCCAAATGCACATATCATACATCGTGCTTATTAAGTCCCGACACCAGAGCCTGCCCGTCTAAACCCATTCTAGCCATTCCCTAGTTTGTTCTTTAGTACTACTTCCACAACTCATTAGGAACATTATATTGACACTGGGCAGGACTTCATTTTGTGAGATTACATGGATTCCACAAGATGCTAGAAATATTCCTATGAGAATCTAGCCCATGCTGTCATGACTGAATCACGCAGTTTCTGCAGATTTGTCAGTTGCACATTCATGCTGTGAATCTTCCATTCTACTACATCTCAAAAGATGTTCTACTAGATTCAGATCCAGTAACTAGGCAGACCACAGGACTCATTGGCATGTTCATGAAACCAGTTTGAGATGGCTTTTGCTTTGTGACATGGTGCATTATCATACTAAATGTAGCCATTGAGGATGGGTAAATTGTGGCTATGAAGGGATGCACATGGTCATCAGCAAACCTCAACTAGGCAATGGCATTCAAGCTATGTTTGGTATTAACGGTCCCAACATCAGCCTTGACTGTTAACACAAGGAATGTTTGCTGCTTGGATTCATGCTGTTGGTGCTAAATTCTGACCTTACCATCTCTGCACTTCAGCAGAAATTGAGATTCATCAGACCAAGCTATGTTTTCCCAGCATTCAGCTGTTCAGTTCTTGTGAGCTTGTGCCCAATACAGCCTCAGCTTTCAGTGAAACTCCACTTGGTCTTATGCTGCTGTAGCCCAACCACCTCAAGGTTCAACTTGTTGTGTAATTCTGAAATGCCTTTCTGTTCCCTACAGTTGTGCAGAGGTAATTCAGGTTATCTGAGTTACTGTAGCCTTTCTGTCAGCTTGCTCTAGTCTGGACCTCTCTAATAAAGTAGACATTTTTGTCAGCAGATCCCACTGAATGTTTTTTTTTTTTTTGTTTTTCACATCAGTCTGAGACTGTTGTGCATGTAAATCCAAGGAGTTTAGCAATTAAGTAAATACTTGCCAATCGTGCCATGGTCAAAATCACTGAGATCACATTTTTCTCCATTCTTGAGTTTGATGTGAACATAGACTGATGCTCCTCTCCTGCATCTGCATGATTTTATGCTACTGCCAAAGATTGCCTGATTAGATAATTGCATGGATATGCAAGTATTTCTTACAGTTTTCTCAGTGGGTGAGTGGCCTGTATGCCTGTTTCTGACTTACATTCCTTTTCTGTTTATTTCCCAAATGTTTACCCTTTGAAAACCATTGGTGTTATGGACTGGAGCTTACAAACTAATATCTTTAAACAAGAACTCCCATTGCTAGTAGATATCCAATGTGACTCATCTTCTTCTATAATATAATTATAAGCCATCCCCAAAAGTCAGTAAGATAACATTTGTGACCCCCTAGCTCAGGGATTTTTATTTACATTGACTCCACAAGTACCAACAGACAATAGTGTATCAAAATCAGCATGGGATAGTACAGTCATGCTAAGCATTAATAATACATGACAGCATTTTAAAGGCATCCAGCTTCATCCAAATGAAAATGTATTCCAAAAAATAAATAGCATATAAAATCCCAGTTGCATGAAAAAAATCAACTGTAAAAAAATATCATAAAGAATTTTTAAAATGATCAACAACCCATCATCTGTAAAGGAGAACAAAAAGAATTACAATTAAGGTTACTAAAATATAATAAAGTTAGAAAAAGTCTTAGGCGAAATTTCAAAGAGAAAGCTAAATAAAAAGTCAGTCAGTCTCAAAACTTCTTAATACAAGGCAGGAGGGTGGTGGCCAGAGATTATCCTTGCAGCTCTAGGCGCACACCAGACATACTGTGGAAAACATTCCTGGACAGGGCATCATTCTATCACTGGGCCCAATCAACCCAACCTGCACATCTTTGGGAGGAAAACCAGAGTATCCCAAGGAAAACCCATACAGTCATGGGGAAAACATGCAAAATAAACACGGACAACGAGATTCAAAGCCAGGACACTAGATCTGTGAGGCAGCAGTGCTAACCACAGTGCTACCATAAAGCCCTAAGGGAATCTAAAAGACCAATATTAAAGTAATCAAATTATTAAAGATCAAGCAAAGGACTACAAAACATCAAAGAAGAGGTCATGCAAAAGATATTTAAAAACAGCTAATGTCATAAATACGATACTTCATTCACCGGGTATGAAGTACAGTGATTTCTACCCAAGAGTGGTGTTCGGGGTTGGCAAGTGGGTCGACCACCCCAGGCCCCGCACTTTTGAGGTCTGCGTGTCCCGTTTGCGTGGATTTGTCAAGATATATTCTCCAGTTATATTTTGATAAAGTCCACATGTTATCTTGCAAAAATTTAGCTGAATACTGTAATGAGAAAATCCAGTGTATATTAACATTATTTTTATTAAATTCATGCGCAAGTTTATACAGTCCACAAGTACCGGTAACAGTGTTTGACGTAACCAGGGTTGGTCAGCCCTAGGCTCGAACACCCCTAAGGCCGCCTCTGCTTCTACCGCATCAGAAATAACATTATCTCGCACCAATATGAATGATTCAGTGATTGAGTGGGACTTTTAATGGTAATTGATAACTAGAAAGTTGTGGATAAATAAGGAAGTCCTTTCTGGAGAAATGTATCTGAGCATGTATAAGCAATAAATACTTGCTTCACTAACAAAAGAAGTCCATGATGCCACATGGATTATACTAAAAAGTATCAGGCAACTGGAGCAATTCAATTTGAGAACGTGTAAATGATTTACTTGCCCAAAATTAATTTTAGGTAGTAAAAATAATTTGTATTAGAAAGTATATTATAGAAGAACACAGGAGTTACTGTACCTGTACAAGGAGTTGTTAAGCAAAGCCCCTTCAAGTTAATGGCAAAGGAAGGAACAGCACAGAGCACTCCCCATACATGTACGTGAGAGAGAGGTAGAGAGAGTTAACCTGAGAAGGTTAGGGAAATTTGGTATGTAAGTAAGGATCCTTATCAGTTTTCACAGGTGTGCTATTGAAAGCATCCTGACCAGTGATATTACAGTCTAGTTTTAAGAAAAGGTCTTGGTTCTTGAACGGCCCTTTGAAGAGTTTCCAGACGTAGTGGGCATTATATGGAGAAAAGATTGCAATTTATACACCAGCCTGGGGTGTTGTAGGAATTAATTAACATAATATGACATAACATTCTCAAACTCAATCTAATTGAGGGTCACAGAGGGTGAGGTGCTAGTCCATTGCAGAGACCAGTCCTGCACACATCCATGCTCACACTTATACAGTTAACACTAGAATTACCAGAGCCTACGAAAAAACTCATATATCCGGCCCACCTTAAATCGCTTCTTAAATCCGTTCACACCTCTCCGCCAGCATCCTTTGTCCTCTAAATGTGCTGATAAAAGACAAGCTGCCAGCAGCCGGCTATTCCATCCCCCCACCGACTTAGAACGTGAGCGAACTTTTCCCAGCTCACGCCTTGATTGTTTACCTGGGAGTGAAGTGCAGTTTTACAGTGGAAATGATAGATCGTTATTTGGAAGACACGCATGAAATGCGTGTTCCGTTTCTAAAGTAATCTGTGTAAACACATTGTTAAAACAGAAACTTTTTCATATTTTAGTAATAAATGTTGCAAAATGTAGTAGGCATAAACTATAGAATATATAAAGCCCGAGTTCCAAAGATCAAATAAACACTTTCACAAAAGCTTCAAGAATGATTCAACAGCTTCTGTGGCGTAGCGCGTTAAGATTTGCCTCTTAGTGTAGAGCAGCTTTTCCTTGCCTCACAGACCTGAGTTCGATTCCCCGCTGGGGATGAAGTGTTGCTTTTTTTTTCTTTTCTTTTAAACCTCAAACGGACATAAAATTTATACATTGGTATGCACTGTCAGTTACTGAGATCGTTATATTTTCATGTGGGATGCTCCTTTTAAAATATTTTTTTAACAATTGAGACTGCAATTAACAGGAACGGTGTTCATGTAGTGGCTGGAGGTGCTGCACCGCTGTAAGGACATAATTCACACACACTGCACTGTGGGAGGAGGCAAGGTGATGAGTTGAGAGGTAACAGTTCTATATATACGTTTATCAATACAGTTCAGTAGTCCATTTTCCTGCATCAAGAAAATATTGCCCGACATGTATTCTTCCCTCACAGGATGCTACACTCCAAACTCCTTCTGATCTTTGATTGAATAAATCAGTCATAAGCAGAGTACTGGCACATACGTATATTCACTTCAGGCACTGACTACAAGAGATTTGTTTTTAAATCCAAAATCGTGAGTGCCAGGAGCAGTGCATCACCATCTTACAAACCCCTGCTTCTTTCAGGCATCACCTGGTAGCAAATAAAAGAGACCACCAGCAGACCCAAAATAACTACAAAAATGGTAACTCCCTCAATGAATAAAATGGCGACTGAATGTTAAACAAATTTAATGGTAAACAAATAAAAACATTCTGAAAACGATCAAGATAATTACAGTAAGTTGCAAAAACAAGAACGTTTGTGAAAGAAACCTTAAAAATTCTAACACTTTTTGCTTTTCTGTTTTTTTGTTTGTTGCAGTTTGACTTGTTTGAGTTTTCATGGTTGTTTTCTTTTGTGTTTCTTTCTATGGTAATGTAGTGTTTTGCTTTGCTCTTCATTGCATGAAGGTGTGATACACAGGTATCCTCAACCTTAGACAACAATACTTGCAGTCTTATAGTCCTTACCTGAGGATGAGTAAAAACAAACACAAGAGGGTAATGTTCCAACTATAAATGTTTTTATTAAACAAGTCTAACTGTACCTTTCAAAAAAAATCTTTATAGTGTTCAATGTCTTCAGTACTTGATCATTTCCATAAAGAAACTGATTGCCATGGTGCATAATTGAACAATCTTCATTAGAGAGAGACAGGGGTTGGGTTCATGCGCTGATTACAGCACCCACCACACGATGAACCATCTGGATTGAGACCCGAGTGCAGTGGGTGACACCCCAGCACCACACTGGAAGAATGTGAGCTTTTTTTATAGTGCCAATCCTGCCACCAACCCCCAAGTTTTAGATTGCTTAAATATTCAAAAGCAAATAATCAGATTTCATCAATTTTTTTGCATCTTCTATACCATTATTAAAAAAGAAGAAACTCTGTTCCTCTTCCCAAAAATAACTAAAATGATCTGTTTCTGCTACCCTTTCATAGAGTCAGTCTGGGGCTCAAACCGAGTTCTAAATTCATCCTCAAATAGATTGGGTTTCCAGATCAGACAACTAATGAGCTGGAAATTATTACATTCTGAGCTGCTAACCATCTTCTTCTCCTCCCAGGGTCTGCTCTATTCTCCCCCTCAGAAATGGTGCTTTTTAAACTTAGGACCCATCATATAACCCAACAACTTCATCACTCGCATCTATCCAAACATGTTATTGTATCCTGACATAAGGTAATTGAGATACAGTACATATGCTTTGCAACACTGTCATCCCACGCAATCCAAAGCCCCACCAGCCACACACACCACATCCACCTGTAGCCCATGAGTCCCAGCACTTTCAAGCCCAAGCCCACGCAAGATCAATGAAACCCTGCAACACCAAAGAATTCACAACTTCCCAAACAGAATCTGTGAGCACCTTGCCACTTACAACCAAGGTTAGTAAAGGTCTTTTTTTAAGTTAACAAAGGAAGTATCTGCTAATGTTCTGATTACACCACAATACTCCTTTTTACTTTCTTGTATACATAGTATAGAGAAAGTATAGGAATCTGAGCACACCAGATATCGAGAACTCTTTTGTGTCATATTTACTCGCACTAAATTTCAGTACATTTATATCCTCCGATGCACCTATTTATGTAAGGTACACAAATGGAGATTAAATGGCATGTTCTTTTTCAATGTTAATATCAAAACCATCCGCGCAAGACACATAAAACCTGAGATTACAGTAAATATCCATGGCAGCACTAATTCAGATTTGCTGCAGGGTCTGACACAGCCCCGGCTTTCTACTTTTTTTTTTTTTTTTTTGTAATTGGAACGCTGCCTGCTTTTTCACTTTGTTCTGAAACATTACACCTTCCTAACAGGCCAGCAGAACATAAAATGAATACTTTCTGTTCAGACTCCATCTAAGTTTGCAACAGTAAGAGCTTTGGAATTTCTTTCATAACATAACAGTACTACTGAACCCTTGGTACAAGACAGCTCCCAGTCCTTGCTTCCGATAAGGGGGCTGTTAATCAAGCTGGAATAAAACTAAAATCAGACAAGGAGGAAAGCAAGATGGCATGAAGATGTGAGCACAATTTTTGTAGTCCTTAACGAACAACCCAGAACACCAATCATAATAAGGAGGGTGGACAACAAAATGCACAAAATGGAAGCATCTTACATGAAAACTTAGCAGTAAGGATGACATATAACAAGGTAGCTGAAATGCATATACTGTGAGTTACCCTTCAATCGTAACACAAGCTTTTTATTCCTATTTCATTAGAGAGAAAATTCTTCATGTGGACCACTCAGCCAGGGCCTGGAAGATCAACCAGGATTTGCCTTTGTTGTAGTGCAGTGCAGTGCAGGCCAAAGACTAAGCAGCCATGAAAAGGAGTGAGAGGGGAAGCTGAAAGTCACTAAACTGTGTATTGAGGGAAAGTCTGTAAACCTAAAAGACTAAAGATGTATCCCTTTAATTACCTGTAGAAATAAGAAAACCCTATAATAACAATAATTGCAACCCATCCTTTATCAAAACTGATTAAGTTACTCTCTCAGAATGAGTGTTAAAAGAAGAAAAGAGCAATCACTGATGTGCATGGGTCTTCTCTGTGTACTCCTGCTGGCCCTTGGCTCACTCCTTGACTTCAGCTCTGTTTAGCATTTTCATTTGGCTACCGTTCCACTCTTCCACATTGTTATATCTTGTCATAATTTTCTCAGCACCAATTTTGGTTTTCCCTTTTGTATTTTAATGCAAATACTGTATGTGCATGACAGGCTTCTGTTATACACTAAATTTCTATCTTTTCCTGAAAAGTCTCCAAGACTTGCTCCAGTTTGATAGAATCAGCTAAGTCCAAAACCTTAGTTGCAGAGTCCACCAGGGCCATCTTAATGTATTATGTGCACAATGGGCACTGGCTGGGGGACCCAGGAGCATAGGGACCCATGATGTTACTGATGCCTATGTACGGTATGTTTCTGTTTTGATATCAAAACAGGGCACCCAGTGCACTACTTTGCCCAGGAGCCTATGATGCTGTTAAGATAGCTCTGGAGTCATAAATCGTGCACATCACTCTTAACATGTTTCACGGGTTTGGCTTCTTTGAGCCTGTCAAGCCGCCGCTTCTTTGGCTGACCACCAAGGTGTTCCCTTGTTTTGGCTAAGGTTGTAGGCAGTTTTTGTCACTGTGGTCTTCACTGACAGCAGCATGTCTGTACCATCATAGCCATGACTCTCGTATCTTCTCAGTGATCAGTGCCACGCCCATAATTTTCTGCACATCGATGTTCACAACTCAGTCTCATTTAGTTAAGTTCAGCATCCTATGTAGTATTCTCACCTCCATTGTGTGGAGGGCCTGTTCATGATATTTTTGTTGTTGGTCAGCTTTCCATACTACAAATCAGTACCAGGTGCACGACCATCTTAGAAATCTTCACCTTTGATGTATTCAGGCATCTTCTTATGACACAGTTTCCCATTTCCTGGGAGCATTGGAGCCAGGCTATGTTGACCCGCACCCATGCATTGTGGATCGTCCTACCATCTTACCGTCTGATCCCATTTGCGAAGTCCAAAACCTTCAGCCAAAATGGGTAGCATTAGTAAAGAACTTGAAGTAGGGGCAATGATCACAAGTACTCAGATATGTCTGTTTCAAGTACAGTAGATACAACAAGAAACAGGACAAATATCATATTCTCTTCTTTAGTCTGATTGAGAGAGAAAAACACTCAACACAAAAATGCAAACTGTATAAACTATCATAAAATATTTTAACTGCAACTATGAGATGAAAATTAAACCTGATGTTTCTTCCAAATATAACACCACGGTTATTTACAAAGGTGGGCAATTGTAGGATTCAAAATTCGAGAAAAAATTTAAGCAAAATAAATCGTGCAAGAGAAACTGTGCAAATAAAAAAAGCAGAAAAATTTTTAAATTGTTACACCCCTAAATTGTAATGAGTATAATCTTAAACTAAACTCTCTTTTTTAAGTTTTTAACATATTTGCATTTACCTGCTGGCAAGTTTCAACTGACCCAACATTTGAGTGTGGGTGTATGCATGAGTGTGCCCAGTGAAGTCCATGATTGGTTCTCACTTCACGCCCAGAGGTGCCCATCAACCCTGAACTGGATAATGTATGAAGAGATGCCACTGTTTTCTTGTATTGTAGAATACCTCTGGGAGCACCAGGAAGACTGTTTTTCTTCTTTAGAGGAGTAGAAAAGGAGATAGATAGATAGATAGATAGATAGATAGATAGATAGATAGATAGATAGATAGATAGATAGATAGATAGATAGATAGATAGATATTAAAGGCACTTCATAATACAGTAGATATAGCAGTGTTAATGATTATGATGCACAATCTACTAGAATGACAAATGCAATGCATTTTATTACTAAAAACGTTTGTGTTGCACCACCTGTTGAAATGACAGACACATAGTAACTGGACAGATACAGAGACATTTTTTTTATTAAGGTCAAAAATAAACAGGACCCAGGCCATTCTTTCAGTCTTGTAGTAAAAAGAAATTGGTCAAGGAGGAAGCGAGGAGTATGAGGAACAATAAAGGCAAGCTAGACTATACATGCAGTAAACCAGCAAATGCTTTGAATTTTTGAATACATTTTTCTGATGCTTATTTGTATTATGAGATTGATAGCCTCCCAAAAGCAAGAAAGATTACTTAGTAACTTGGAAATTGTACAAGAAATACTGTTTACTGTACATTAAATAAGCCGAACTCAAACAAATCTAACCAGGGAAATTCCCAAAAAGTATAATCTAGCAAATATTTTCCGTTTTATAAAAAAAGTGATCAGGCTGATTCAAGTAACTATAGGCCAGTAAGCTTATCATGCATTACGAATAGTGGAAGTAATTTTAAAGAAAAGATCAAACCGCATACTGTATGTCTAAAATAGGAGTGTTAGCAAATGGCTGGCATGGGTTCAGACAGGGAAAGTAATACGCTGGAATTCTTATGAGGAAGCAACAAAATACAATAAGAGAGGTGCATACAATATTATCTATCTTGATTTTCAGAAGGCTTTTAATAAAGTACCTCATTGGAAGGTTTGTGACTAAACTTAAAGAAGTAGAAATTTAAGGTGTGGAGTGTAGGTTGGTGAGGTGAAGTTTGTCTGAGGTCTGTGGTGGACCAGAGTAGATGTAGTATATTGTCAAGAATAATGCAGCTCAGACTGTATCAGTGTAGATGTGTGCATTTGAAAAGCCAAATGGCTGCAGAGTGTTTAATGGGGGGATTGGCAGATTTCTCATTCATGTGCGCAAACACAATTGGCATGGTCATCCTTCATTAGTATTCTGTACTTCATTAGGGAAGCACCTACACACACCAGACTATAAGAAAAGGTTTATGTATGTATGAATGGGGGTGATAATGAAAAAGAAAGTCAAGAAAGTAAAAAATTGTGGAAAAGAGAGGAATGAAGGAATCGGGCCCCCAAGGCAGTGCAATGGAAAGGAGGAGAGTGGCCAGGGATGCCCCGTGTTGAAGCGAGAGGAACAGCACTCCAGGGGAGGACGAAACCTTGTTGAGTGGCCAGAGTAATAGAGATTGTGGGCTCCTGGGGTCCTGTGGGTACTGATGGAGGTGGCAGGATGAATGAGTTGGTCTTCATGTGTGTCCCAGCAGACACCTAAGGAGATGGTTGGAACAGGAGCCAGATGGTAGACTGCATTCTTCAAGGTCTCAGCCTAGCTGAGTAGACTGATGAGTGATCAGGAGAGACAAGAGAAAGAGAGAGAACACTGGGAACAAGATTGATATGCCAATTCTGGCTGTGTTTCTTTATTGAACTTCCTCAAAATCACCACTATTGGTTTTACAAATTTTTTATTGAAGACTTGAAGCAACACACTTTTGGACACTGTCTGCCTTTCTTAATTGTGTGAATATATTTGCTCTCTGCACTATGTGCTTTACACCATCAACTTGATGTTGTGTATTAACTTGCACTAGTCCATTCTCAGTTATGGCTATGGAGACAGAAGAGACCAATGGCTGCATGGACAAGGGGGAATCAAAATGAGTACAAAGTTGGTTCAAACACAAAAAACAAAAGGTTTTAAGTTAGGGGAACTTTTTCAGAATGGGGTGATGTTAAAAGTGGTTTCTCTCAGGGATCATTGCTGGGGCTGCTGCTCTTCTTAATATACATTAAACGATATGGATAAGAATATAAGCTGGTTCAGTCTGAAGATAATGCCAAAGTAGACAGAAGGGGAGCTATTAACAGCCAAATTGTTGAAGAGGAGCCTGATCAACATACAGGCTGGGCAGATTTGTGACAGAGGAAATTTAATGTAAACAAATGAAATATATTACACATGGGAAGTAAAAATGCTAGATTTGAATATTCAATGAGAGATCAGAAAAATGAAAGTGCACTATATGAAAAAGGATCTAATAGTCATAGTGGGATCATCTCTATTTACATCAAGACAGTGTACAGAAGCCATTAGGAAGGCTAACAGAATGTTAGGTCATACAGCACAATGTTTCAAGCATAAATGTAGGGAGGGTGTGCTTAAACTACATAGCACACTTGTGAGGCCACACCTGGAGAACTGTGTATAGTTTTGATTTCCTTCTTTCAAAAAAGACTTAGCAACACTAAAGAAAGTCCAATGAAGAGCAAGTCGGCTGATTCTGGGACTGAGAGGTATGAGCTATGAGGAGAGATAAAAGGGTTGAACCTTTTATTTTTGAACAAACAGAAATTAAGGGGTGACATGATTGAAGTGTGCTGTATGTAGCACAACTCCTAGTCAGTTCTTTGGTCTTGTCATGTCTGGACTACTGGAAAGAGCCAAGCAGATGATTCAAAATACAATGGCAGATCCTGTGTGCAACCAGCTGAGATGGACAAACATCACTCCTTTTTCCAGGTTTCTACACTGACTCTTTCTTATGGCATACATTATGTTCAAATTTTTAATGCTCCTTCTCACCCACTCAAGATTGCTAGCAAACTGTATCTGGTTATGGCACCTCTGTGTGGCAACCAATCTCAAATCAGACTCTTTTCATGTGTAGCTTCTAACTGGTGGAATGAGCTGTCCACCTCCATCTACTGACACCCTCAATGTGTTTAAGAAGCATTTGACAACTCTTGTTCTGTGAATATCTGTTGATAATGGCTTTAATAGGTTTTTATAACTAAGGAAATATTAACTGTAGTTGTTTCTGTCTGGTTTGAACTCTTCTGATTAATTTTGTAACTTTATCCTGTAACACTTGCTCCAAACAGTCCCCAGATTGATTTTTACTTAATTATGTTGACCACTTTTGTAAGCCCGTTTGGATAAAAGCATCTGCTAAGCAAATAAATGTAAATGCAAGTATTTAAAATTAGGAATGGGATTAGTACAGTGGATCCCAGCTGTTGCGTTTATATTAATAAGAACACTGGGACACTGTGGGAAACCTATTAAAGATGGATCTCACACAAATTTGAGAAGGTTTTTCTTCACACAAAGAACTACAGATGCACGAAATAAGTTATCATGTAGTGTGGTGGAGAGTAGGACTTGATTTGATGTTATTTTCAAGAATCTAAAATAAGATTGGTAAGACTGGTATCACAGTTCCAATGTTCTAAAGCTAAGGGAGGCCTAAGAACCTTGGATGCTACCAAGTCTCCTTGTCTGTCTTGTCAAAACCAAACTGGAAGCCTGATGCAAAAGACACACCTGTGTAAAACCACCAGAAATTCATAGTGGAACTCCATCTACAAAGACAGAAGGACCCACAAATTTCTAGTGGTTTCCCTTAGGCCTCTATTAATGTAATGTCTATGTCTTTTTGGGATGAGAAAGGTAGTATTTGAAAGAAAACTGACACAGGCATATATAGATTGTGTAAAATGTGCAGAGACAACACCTGAATGTGATAATCCAATCCAGGATTGGCAGTAGTGCCATCTCTTTAATGAATTAAATTGTTGTTTGATCAGTTGACTGATTTCAGATGAACAGCCTAATAATTGAAGACTGAGTGACTTGACATACCTTTAAGGTCCTTGAAAGAGGTGCCCCCTTATGTAAAATGGGGATTTTAAGACAATTCAGATCACCCTTCTTGCACACCAAAGGCTCCTCTTAATGTGTTCAGTCATTCAACTTGCACCTGTACTACTGCACTACCAGAATCAACTGGTTTACAATCACAATGTGTAGTTTTTGTCTTGGCTAAGTCTGCTGAAAGCGAATTACATGCTTTTGTTTCACTTGTGTGCCACAGAAGTCTTTCAACTTGTATTTCTTAATAGGTAAAGCCTAATTTGCTGCATACATATGTCACCAGTAACCAATAGGGTGGATGGATGACTGAAGATGGGGCATTGCTCTGGACAGGAAAAAATAGACGTTATCATATTGCAAAAAATAAGGTAAATGTTCAGCGAAGTTCAAGGAAGACTTAGTACAGGTAAAATTCCATTACAACGAACTGGCAGGGACCTAAAAAATATTTTGTTGCAATGAAAATTTTGTTGTAATGGGATTCTGTATTTGTCGCTATAGTGCTTTCTTTAACTTGCGTACAGGCGTCTGCAATCATTTCAATAGCTTCTTTCACATTAATTTTAATCTTCTCCTGTCTACAAGTTATGATGACGAGAATTTTTCTCAACATTTCCTTGCAATAATACACTCCCAGGGTGCTGATGATGCCCAAACCCAATGGCTGAAGCACTGCCGTGCAATTGGGTGGGAGGAATTCAACCCAAACATTATCTAAATGTGTAAGCCTGTTGTGGGCAGCACAGTTATCAATCAGAAGCCGAGTCATCCTTTTCTTCTTCATATTGTGAGGTTTCTGAACACTTTTTTTTTCCGGAATTCTTTTCTTCAAAATAACAAAAGACAAATGCGTATGACAGACAGGTTAGTTTTATACAAAAATGGAAGGAAATGAAATGATGTCATTGGTATAAGAAGGAAGTGAGGTCATCAGGACGGGACGGTAGTGAGGTCATTTGCAAAGGAAGCAAAGTGACGAGTTTTGGCTTAGTCCTCCGTGGCTCTGAAAGAGGAAGGAGAAAAGGCATTAATGCTCGATACCAACCCTTTTCCTGGTGTCTTTTACTCCCTGTGTCGGACCCTTTGGCTGTCCCCCAAGTGCGTGTGTGTGAAAATATATTGACGTATACTTTAAAGGGGGAGTACATGCAGCCGACAGAAAACCCAAAAAGAAATACTGTGCTTGAGTGAACAGCATACACATATAATGATAATAATATATACTCCAAATTAACCAAATCCAATAATCCAAATCAACTTTTGTGATTCCATGTTTTAACATGGAATAAACCTTAGGAATAGAATCCTCATGTGCCAAAGCCCCAAAATTGGCAGTAGTTATATGACTGCACCATCTGTCAAAATGATTGATAAGTTAAGCCCCGCCCCTTTTGGATTGACATCATAAACTCCCGCCCCCTTCCGGTGTTCCCGGCCGGAAGTCCGTCACTTCCGTGACCCTCGCCCATCCTGTTTTTTACCCCAGGAAACGGCCAAGATCCATTTGGCGGATGTCCGGTCCTTCCTTGAACCCTCCCATCCTGTTTTTACCCCAGGAAACATCTGTCCCTTCCTTGAACCCTCCCATCCTGTTTTTACCCCGGGAAATGGCCAAGATTTTATTTGATGGATGGGTGCCCCCTCCTTGAACCCGCCCCCACCTCTCCCGAGGACAAGTTCAGGCAAGTCTGTAGCAGACCCTGCCGTCCGCACCTCTTGGTGGTCGCAGGCCTTCTGACTTAGAGTTTCCTGCCCACAGTCGGTTAACCCTGAGGACGCCCCTTCCGATCCCCACCCCTAGAGGAAGAGACCGCCCACACACACACACACACACACACACACACACACCGGATGGCCGTCATAGTCATTTTGACTCTGAGTCCAGCCCCAGGCCAGTCCTTGATCATTTCTCCCCGAGGAGAGACAACCACACACATGTTTCAGCCTCTCCATTCTGCCTTATAGCCATTCCTGACTCTAGTGCTTTGGGTAAGAAAATCTCTATCTATTATTTAAAATATCTAACCTTTTATCTAAGTCAAAATGATTTTCTTCAGCTCACAGACCGTCTCTAAGCTGAAAAAGCCTTTACTTCACCCCAGCCTGGTGCTGTCCGGCTCTCTGCCTGTAGCCTGAGGAGAGATCGCCTCCACACACACACGCACACACCCACACAGACACCAACATGTTAAGGAAGGGCCCCTACCATCCAGGCCTCTGGGGACCATTCCTGTCTCTAGTGCTTTGGGCAAGAAACTCTATGATTTAATATATCTATTCCTTTATCTAAGTAAATGATTTCTTCAACTCACAGATAGGCTCTAAGCTGAAAAAGCCTTTACTTCACCCCGCAGGGTGCTGTCCGGCTCTCTGTCTCGGAGCAGGCTGCCTGTAGTTTCCAAATACAAGCTGCCCAGTTCTCTTCGTTTACACACAGAGCCTCTTGGAGCAGACCGCTGCGCGTGCACGCAGAGAGCAGCCCCAGGAAACTGACAGACCACACGGCTGTGAGGCCCCGGGACATCGTCCTGCGCACAAGCGTATCAGGAGCTAAACCCCCACGAGATGAAAAAGTTCTTAATGATATAAGATCTGTAAAATCACGCACACCGTTAAATAATAGGTAACAGAAACCTTTTAAAGAACGTTTGAGATGTATAAATTTCAAACCCCGGAGTTATATATTTAAAAAAATCCCTGCCAAGTGAAATTGTCTTAACCCTTTGGGAGTTCACAAGCTCCTGTTGGATAGCCTGAGCTTTAAGCCTCGTATCAGATCGTTCGGGGCAGTGTGAAAAAAAAAAAAGGTCTCACCTTGTGATATTAAAAGATTTCGAATGCGTACAAAAAAGCTGACTTTTAAATGCTAACAAAAAAAAAAAAAGCTGACTTTAAAATATTGGAATTTTTCGTTCAAAGGTGCAGATACGCCCCACAGATGTTTCCGTAGAGCGGATAAGGTCTTCGGACAGATAGACAATAGTTGAATTGATTGTCAGGCCGAGTCTAAAAAAATCATTTCAGCCCCAGGAAACTGACAGACCACACGGCTGTGAGGCCCCGGGACATCGTCCTGCGCACAAGCGTATCAGGAGCTAAACCCCCACGAGATGAAAAAGTTTTTAATGATATAAGATCTGTAAAATCACGCACACCGTTAAATAATAGGTAACAGAAACCTTTTAAAGAACGTTTGAGATGTATAAATTTCAAACCCCGGAGTTATATATTTAAAAAAACCCTGCCAAGTGAAATTGTCTTAACCCTTTGGGAGCTCACAAGCTCCTGTTGGATAGCCTGAGCTTTAAGCCTCGTATCAGATTGTTCGGGGCAGTGTGAAAAAAAAAAAAAGGTCTCACCTTGTGATATTAAAAGATTTCGAATGCGTACAAAAAAGCTGACTTTTAAATGCTAACAAAAAAAAAAAGCTGACTTTAAAATATTGGAATTTTTCGTTCAAAGGTGCGGATACGCCCCACAGATGTTTCCGTAGAGCGGATAAGGTCTTCGGACAGATAGATGAACGTCCTGTTTAATTGATTGACACGACTAGTCTAAAAAAAAAATCCTTTCTAATAATTGAACATCCTGTTAAATTGATTGTCTAGCACAAATCATTTCTAAGTTGCCACGCTTTACATCTATAAATTGAGACGCGTACATAATCGAAACTTTATCCTTCATCAAACTGAGAGAGACGAGAAGATGTCTGCTAATTTCATCCGTGACGGTGCGTTTTCATGACCCTCCTTATTGATTTCTACTCTTTGTGTTTAGGCCTAAATGAATTATATTTATTCTCCATACAGAAATCTCTATTCCGAGCATTGTCCTCAGAAAACCTAATGATCACGGTAAGACATTTTTACGATTATTATAAACGTTATTAACGAGCATGTTTTGAAACGATCGGCTGAATCCTTATATATTTTTCTTAGAATTGTATATCAGAGCAGAAACAGAAAGCGGTAAGGATATTTTTAAACATTCGCATAAAGTTTTCGCTTGTTTTCACTTGTTTGTATGAAATTGTGAGCGAGTGTGCTAACCTTTTGTACGAGAGCGCATGCGCAAGGGAACGCTTGTAGTTCTTTGGGCATCTGTAGTCCTTTTGGCATAGTTCATGAAGAGGCCATGCGTACCTGGTTAAGCGCGATGACACTACAATAAAGTCATTATCCGGTTTGTCTAGGGTGTTCCAGGTGTGAGGATACTGGATTTCGGCCAAACCGACTTCCCAGGGATCCTGTAGTTCGATGGGTGCGGCTAATTTGACTGTAAACTCAGCGATGGTGTTGTTAGGGAAAACATCTTGGGAAGAATTGCTGGGGAGGACGACGTAAAAGCTTTTTCTCTCCCAAATACTAATTTTTTGCTTCTCAGTATTTAACGTCTTGCGCGTAGCTTTCAGGGATCCAACTATTAAACTTTTCGGGCCATCCGAGCCATTTCACCAATATATGCTTTTTTCTATTGATATTTTTTTTCGCCAAAATCTTTTCAATCCTGAAGACGTCCGTTCCTCGAATCTTTTGTAACTCCGCGTCGTAAAAAGAACCTATAATGTCTTCCCCGTCATAATCTTTCAGCTTGTAGACTGGCGGTTCCCTCGGGACTAGTTCAGAAACGGTAAATACCTCGTCTGAAAAGGTTTGTTCGTATCCTTTGGTAAAAGGATTCCGGGATTTCGACACTCTCACCGTATCCCCGACTTTGAACTTATATTTTGGGTTTCTTTGGGGCTTAGTTAGACCATATAAGTTTTTAAAGACTTTCCAAGAATTGGAACTATTCACCTCGGCAGGGGTCATTTTTATACCTCGGTGATGGCTGAAATTATAAGATTTCACCAAGTTCTGAAGCCCTTCCACATAGGACCGGGTATTCCGGGAGCTGAAATAACGCCACATTTTGGTCTTCAGAGTTCTGTTGAATCTCTCCACCACCGACGCTTTTAATTCACTAGCGGTGGTAAAATGTTTAATACCGTGTTTATTGAGCAGGCTTTGAAATTCCCGATTGAGAAACTCTTTACCGCTATCGGTTTGAAGTTTGACGGGAACTCTTCCTTCCTCCAAAATTTCTCGAAAAACCCTCGTTACTTCTTTACCCGTTTTGTTTTTCAGTACCCTGACCCAGGCATATTTAGAAAGAATATCTATACAAGTCAGTAGATACTTGTAACCTTGGTTATATTCGGCTAGGTTTGTCATATCCACCAGGTGGATCTGCCATTGTCCGTCTATTTTGGAAACATACACCTTATTCCTTTTAAAATGGATTCTGGCCGGTTTATGGATCGTATAGGTATATTGCCCCGATAACCATTCGGATACCTCTCGGTCCCCAATATGGAGCCCCGCGTGCCTGAGAGCTCTTTTCAAGGAGTCTTTACCCCCCAAGGCCCCTGCGTTCTCAGAATTATAATATGTTTTTTCCAAGACCTGTTCCATCGTCAATGATAAAACAGACACTGACAACACTTAACCTATAGAAAACATTTTATTTAGGAGTCTGAATTGTTCACAATGCTTCAGGTACAGAATTACCACTCAGTTCTATCATATCATTAAACTCCAAATCACATTTAGTCCACAGGTTCATATAACCCTCATGATTAATATTCCGCTTACAAAACTCATTTGCCACACGGCGGACTATAGAATAGGAGTATTCATCCATTTCATAAAATGACTGCATTACAGTATCATGAATAGAGCTAGTATTTTCAAACTCACCCACAGTCTTTTCAACCACAGCATTTATTTTGTGAATCGGCAATAGAAAGTTAAAATACCCCAGAATTTTCACAGCCAGTCGTTTCAGCCAAGACTTGCGGAAAATATTCAGAATCCTCAGAAAGCGTCCATCTCGGTAGGTGATTTCAGGTTCAGAGAGACAGGTATGTCTCCTCTGACTGGGATGATCAACCGTGTAGCCTTGACACTCTTTTTGTTGATCGTAGTAGACGATAATATCCAGCAGACACGTCATCAGGCCTTTAATAATTTGCTGGGCCTTTTTCCAGGCTTCAGGCAGCACACCGTCCGGGCAATCCATCTCTGTCTCAGATAGGCCGATCGACATCGGCTCCTGGGGGCCTTGGTTGTTCACCCACGGCTGTCCTGGAGCTAGGTAAGAGAGATCCGTCTGAGTAGCCTTATCGGAGACAGGGCTATCCGTCTGATCATCAGCGGAGACGAGGGAAGAACACCAAGGACCTGGAGAATGGAAGCCGCTGTCCGGCTTAAGGTCTCTTGACCAGAGAGTGTTATCGGGGAGTATACTAAAATAGCGTGGATCCCGAAGTCCGTCCGTCCGGAATGAGTTGTAGACTTGGCAAGATTCAGGCCTTGGTGCTTCAGACGGGATCCCTGAGTTTGTCACTCCGAGCCCGGTCATTTCAGAGTCTGTAGAGGCCGACATGCTGGGGATCTTAAATGTTCACGTCCTCCTTTTGGGTCCGTTGAGTAACAGTCTGAGTATTTATGGTAAAAGGGTAAGGGGCGTGGTGTAAAATAAAGGTGGGATTTCCGTTACGTCATCAGCCTGATCCTCCCCTTCAATATGCAGAAATCAATACATGACTACTAAAGGCGGAGACCTGTTTTCCTCGTTGTCCTCCGAGGCCTCCTGTGTTTCGCACAAGAAGTCGGCGGCGGAGGCCGAGGACAGTTTTCCTTGTTGTCCTCTGAGACCTCCTGTGTATAGCGCAACATAGCCCCCGCATCGTCTTCCGCTTTAGCTGCACGAAACTCGGGCATTAAACATCTTTTAATCCTTCTCAAACGCTCCATCAATCGGACCCTGCGGATCGGACGCTTCAGTGGGGTGCTGGTCATAGATTCCATTTTTCTTCACAGAGTCTTTAGAAACAAAAATGTGCCGCTTTTTATATATCAGTTTCAGAAGGGTCAGGATGCTGCTGTGTGTGTGTGTGTGGGCGGTCTCTTCCTCTAGGGGCGGGGATCGGAAGGGGGCGTCCTCAGGGTTAACCGACCGTGGGCAGGAAACTCTAAGTCAGAAGGCCTGCGACCACCAAGAGGTGCGGACGGCAGGGTCTGCTACAGACTTGCCTGAACTTGTCCTCGGGAGAGGTGGGGGCGGGTTCAAGGAGGGGGCACCCATCCATCAAATAAAATCTTGGCCATTTCCCGGGGTAAAAACAGGATGGGAGGGTTCAAGGAAGGGACAGATGTATCCTGGGGTAAAAACAGGATGGGAGGGTTCAAGGAAGGGACAGGTGTTTCCTGGTTTAAAAACAGGATGGGAGGGTTCAAGGAAGGACCAGACATCCGCCAAATGGATCTTGGCCGTTTCCTGGGGTAAAAAACAGGATGGGCGAGGGTCACGGAAGTGACGGACTTCCGGCCAGGAACACCGGAAGGGGGCGGGAGTTTATGACGTCAATCCAAAAGGGGCGGGGCTTAACTCATCAATCATTTTGACAGATGGTGCAGTCATATAACTACTATTGGCTACATACTGCAGCATCATGGTTACTTAATGGGTAGCGCGGTCAAATCACAGCATTCCTGACTCAAATGTCTTCTATATGCACCGTGTATGTTGTCATTGTGCTCATGTGGGTTTTATCTTGTGCCTACATGTCCTCCCACAATCCAAAGACACATATTCAGTAATGTAGGTGTCACCTGTTCAGATTGTATGGTTGTGGACTTCAGCATGTGTCATATTGTATCACAGAATTCCTTGCCCTCTAGTGTTCAGATTTTGAGTTCCCAATTAATTTGACCTGTATAGCTTAATGGATGTAGGAGGAAAATCGGAATTCTAGGAGGAAAACACAAAGACTGGATTTCATCAGGCATACGACAGGAATCAACTGTGGAGCACCAATCTATCACAAGACATACTTAAGCTAATGTTATTGGAATTGCCAACTGAGCAAGACCCCACACACATGTAAAGTCACACAGACAGTGATGGGAATAGGATTGGAACCAGAATGCTGCATCCATGAGATGGCAGCACTAGCCGTTGCACCATCCTCCTCTTCTTTTTCCAAATTCTAAAAATGCATTTTGCTCAGACCTTTAACATAAATTATTATTCAGTCATTCTGAACTTTAGGTTTCCAACATTACATATTTAAAAGCTGTTAGTATCGCAGAAGTGCAAACGTTCTGGGAGTGATAAGATCAAATTCCTCTTAATTTATATTAGACCTACTGTATATATTGTTTAATGATCAGACACAAAGTGAGAGGGGTGTCACTTATTTCAGAGTTTGTGTTTCTTTTAGATATTTCCATTTGATGATATAGCTATTTTTAACATCTGAATTGTACTTTCAAATTATTGAGCACAAATCCCTCATAGCCATACTTTTAGTCTGTTAAAGAACTCTCTGGGTTTATAAATAAGGCAAAATGTATTTGATGTGCGGAAGCTTTTCAACATACATGACAGACAGTATTCACTGGTAAAAATTTCCAGTGGAGCTGTTTCCCTGCCTAGATTAGAAAAGTTTAAGCTTTAGTTTAATATTAAATAGATCTGGTTGGCTATGTCTGATTGAAGCCTTTCATCTTTTAGAGTCATACTGCCGTGTGTTAAATCAGTTAGTTCTTTTTGGCATTTCAGTAATTGACTTTTGAATGATCTGCATTTTAATAAAAGCCTGCATTTTTATCAGCAAGGAAGACAGGACAAAAGAGTAATGT
Organism: Erpetoichthys calabaricus; assembly: GCF_900747795.2. Taxonomy (NCBI): domain Eukaryota; kingdom Metazoa; phylum Chordata; class Cladistia; order Polypteriformes; family Polypteridae; genus Erpetoichthys; species Erpetoichthys calabaricus. Next base: position 147,518,946 of record NC_041400.2, on the reverse strand, counting down.
GTCATTTGCTGCTGGGTAAAAAATGGAATAGGTGTACATTAAGAGTTTTGTCTGCAGTATATTAAAAAATAGATTGTATATTCATTTACTAAGGCTGCACAGCACAGCAGCTAGAGAATGGTATGCCAAAGTTATGTGGCAATATTTAGTCCTACTAAGGCAGAAAAATGATCTGTTTGAACTTTCTAATAGCAAGGGATAAGGAGCCAATTTAAGGTTTTGATAAAATATTTGACTGGAACTGATTTGGTCTTTGTGGAAATGTCAGTAAACAAGAGAAGATCATTTGTTGTTTAAAACATCTGTCTGTTCACACATTCATCTATCCCTGAACCTGTGTAATGCAATTCATACATTGTTGCTACTGTTTAATGTATTTCCAAATATCAATCTTGGGAAACCATAGGACAAATGAAAATGATTTTAAACATGATGGAGATCTTAAAGTGGTGATTACCTAGAATAATAAAACAGAAACAAGAAAATCCATTGAAAATAGGTGAGGAGTTCTTAAAGATGTTTCCATGAAAACTTGACAGAGTTGTCAGATGTGTAAGATGTACGGTAGAAATTCACTGGAATGCTGTGTCTGAAGCACAATGACTTATGGCTGGAATCTTATAGACAGTCCCGGGCAATGCTCTTCTCAGTCTTTAACCTCGAAGAAATGTTCTTATTGAGGTTTTTGCAGTTTTCTTGTATGCAAGACAATATCATGTGCCTCATTCAGTTACTTGCTAAGGTTTTATATTTAAGTTAATGAAGTCTTTTGCAGCCCACAAGCTCAAGGTCAACCACCTTGACCTGCTATATTGGCCCATTGTCGGAATAAAGAAGTCAAGATCAACTTTTTTTTTCCTGATTTGCTGTTTATTCCTGACCACATCCACCTTGTGGTGTTCTTACACAATATTAATAATGTGTCAATCACATGAAAAAGTGATGATATAACATAACAAATGGCAACCCTCTTAAACCAATTCAAGGAGATACTGAAAATAAAGCATTATATTTAAGTGGTACTCCAGCATACTACATAATATTTTGAATTATGAAAGTGGCACACAGTTTTTCCAAAGGAACAGTTTGAGAATGTTTATTATATACTGGGAATACATTAGAAATTTTGTATTTCAATTCTAAGTAATATGGAACATCACTCTGCTGACACCATTACTGTAGTAAAGCACTGGAACATTTGTGTAGAGTAAAGCAGAGCAGTCCTTGTAAAGTTAAGTTTGGGAAGAAACCCCACTACCAAAAAATGTGGTTTCCTTGCATCATATAGCTGGAGTGGTACATCCTTTAGTGATTTCTACCTAATTACATTAGGGCACTGGACTTGTACTTTCTCCTTGGAATGCATGGGTTTTCCACGGATACACTGGTTTTACCTCTCGTTCTATAGATACAATGTTAGGTTGATCAGCACCTTTAAGTTGGCCAATGCAAGAAATGTGGATGTGTGAATGAAAAGGGTTTGTAATGGATAGATTGATCATTATGCTTTAATGACTAACTGAAATGTAATGTACTTGGATAGTGGGTTAAAAACAGATTGATTAATGGATGGATGTTTCAATTCTATCAGTTATGTTGTGTTGAAATTAGATGTAACAAAATGAGGCATATGTTTAAAGAATGCAAAGTTTTGTCTGCCAAACTCCAACCAGAACAGTATGGCTTAGTGTCATACGACTTCACAAGCTTCCATTTAACATGCTGGAGGCAAACAACCATTTCTCCTGATTTTTGTTCTGGAACTTACACTTCTATTGATGTGATTAACACTTTCCTTAATTTCTTTTGTCACTCTTGATCTCTATCTTGTAGTATAATGTCAGGAACGCATTAGTGGTCCATTTTAGATTTGTTTTATTTTGTTTTAATATGTTATTAATTTTTATTTCTTGTTTTGATTTTTATTTTATCATTCTTCTTGCTTTTATATGGGCACAGCCATTTCATGGTGAAGAAAGTGGCACAAAGGAGCACACGCTTGTGGTGAATGATGTCTTTCACCCATATAAGGCAGCACAAAGCACCTGAATTTTGTCAAACATGAAGAAACAATCCCACAAGTGGACAGTAGCACTTGAGCAAGATCTAAAAAAAACAGGGATGCTGCAATCAGGTTTTTTAAGGTCGATACCAATCACCGATTTCATGTTACTTGATTGGCCGATTCCAATACCAATTGTGATTTTGTTACACTAAGCTCCTGCATAACCAGACGCATAGAAGCCTTATGGTCTTTATTCATGTGTATTATTATAATTAAACTATACACCACAGGTGTTAACTGTTTATTTTTTATTAGGCTTATTGTTCAGTGACCATAAAAATACTAAAGTAAACTTTCCTTAAAATACATACTAATAAAATATATACAAAAATACAGTATGTATCCTTAATGTGTCCTTAATGCATATGGCATAAACGAAAATAAAATGCATCTAATTAATTACTAGCTGTCTTATTTAATTTTTTATCTGTATTGTACCTGTCTGAAGCAAAGCTTAATTAAGAAAAATGTTTTCTCTCTTTTTGTGTACAGTGTATATATATATATATATCTATACATATTAATAAAAGGCAAAGCCCTCACTGACTCACTGTTGTGATGTGAGATTTTACATATAACTTGATGAATATTTTGTACTGTATATCTTTATTTGTAATTTAGACAAAGCAGTGTAATTTAGTGTCTCTTCCCCCCCCCCCCCCCCCCCCCCTTTAGGAATGGGTCTGTTTGAATTTTACGACAGGATTTGGGGGATGTGTCTTTTAAACCAGTTTGGCAAGTGTTTCTTTGCTAAAGTCATTTCTACCCCCGCAAATGGGCTAAGGTGTACTTTAACATATGGTTTGGGGGCAGGTGTTAAGATGTTCTATTTCCCCCATTGGTCTGAAGTATGGCTGTTTGGTCAGAAGCCTTTAAGTACCATGATGTGCTATTGGCTCTCGGGATTGGACAGAACATCTATAAATGTATGTGTTTAACCTCAGTATCTCTCTCTTACCAACCAACATATAATGAAGAAGCATCTTTATTGCTAACCTGAAGAGAACACAATGAACAGCACAGCTCAGCAGCCATTTTGAACAGACATGTGGCTGAAAGCTGAACATCAATGATGCCTTAACTAGAAACATTTAAGTAACCAGAAGTCTGTGTGCCACCTGAACTACATATCATTTAATCAGGTTGTATGGTTGCCAATATTCAAATGTACTTTGCATTTTGTTATTATTTATGAATATTATCAATAATACTAATACATTGTTTAAACTGTAACTTAACTTCTGCTTGTCTTTTACTATTTCTAATTGCCTAAGGTTATAGATATAGGAGGGAAGGTGGGGATAAGTTATATACAAAAATACCTTATAAACAGTGGTAAGTCTGTGAGATTAGGCATTCTAAGGCTACATATTAATAATACAATAGGGGAAAGTAGAGCAATATATATATTACTCTACCAAGACAAAACAATTGGCGTAGTCGGCAGGATTTGGGGTAACCATGTTTTGCACCCTGTTTACAAATACTGTTTATGTATATGTGTGTTTATGTATGTGAATTTTAGGGCGTCCAGTATACAAATGCGGTGGAAGTAAAACATTGTTTGGTTGCTGAATGGAATATAACCAACAAAGTGTAGAGACTTCATGTGTGTCACAAGGACACCCGCATGTTTGTTAGTGCTGGTCGTAGTGAGTCCTTAATTAAAGTGCTAGAGAGTGGTGAGAAATGCATGCGTCATTCATACAGCATTTAAGTGGTTAAAGTGCTAGGGAGTGATGGGACATGCATGCATCATTCATACGGCACTTATTCGTTTAGGATCTTTGTGTATATATGTGTATGTTTGCTTACAGGGGCAAAAGTAGGCCAACCCATAACGAAGGTGGCAAATTGTATTAGATTATAATTGTAGACTCAGAAATGCCTAAATTTATATTAAAGTCAGCCATCTTCCAGTGGAGTGGCAGAAGCAAGCAGGCTAAAGCTAGGAAACCTGTAGTGCAGGTAGAGAAAGCAGAAGCTGAGCTGAGCGTGCCACAAAATGGAAGGGGGCTGAAAGGATTAAAAGCAGGAAAACAGAAATCAGGTATAAAGAAGACAGCTGTTGTTATAAGAGGTTTACTATCTTGTATTATTGGTAATAACGAAGATCAGTGTGAGGAAGAAAATAGCAAAGTGAATGAAAGTGAAAGTTGTGGAATGTTGTGTGAGAGTTTTGAAAGATGTAACAGTTGGTGTGAAAATTGTGAAGTGCTAGCATGTAGAACACCCACTGCTGAAGTGGAAAGCACAGAAAGCAGAGGAAACAAGGAGAGAAAACCACCCGTGGTGAAAGTTAGGGCAATAGTAATGGGATCTTACTGGAACCCTAAAACATGGGTGGGTGACTTACCTGAGACAGATGGGTGCTCAGATAAAGAGTGGGAATGTGAGTGCAAGGAAAAGGAGAGAGATGAAAGGAAGGGAAAACAGAAAGGATGTTTTCTTCCATTATTATTCTCCATTGCACCACAATCTCCAGGTGATTCTGAGGTCTGCCCAGTATTTAAAGAACATGCTACACCAATAGATATTTCACCACTGTTAAGAAAGGTAACCAGTGCTGCACTGAAATTTGATTTAGGACAAAGAAATCAGATAGAAGGCAGAGAAGCTGGTGAGTGTGAATGGCAATTGTTGACTAGAGGGCATGAAATGGATAATGGTTTAAAGATAATGAGTAAAGAAAGTGTGGAATTAAAACAAAGAACAATGGAAATTAGTGGAATTCAAGTGTTTGTGTGTGAAAGGTCTAAAAGTGCTAATGCAAGAATGGCTGAGTTGGAAACAAAGTGCACCAGTTTAGGATTTGGTTTGAATGAATCAGGACAAGCCAAAGAACAAAGGATGGGGGATGGTGCAGCAGGAAGGTTTCCAAGCTCAGGCAGCAAGTCAGGAATGCACAGGGGTGTGAATGTCCTAACAGCTGTGCTGGGGCCAGCAGGAATTAAAAAGCACACACACTTAGGTTCAGTAAATCGAAACCTGACTGACCAGTTGTTTAAAAAGACAGCCTATGAATCTCCCAGTAATAAAATGGAGAAAAGTGAGCTGGTCTTGGGTAAAGAACACAGGTCAGTTTTAGGAGAGATGCTGGATCTAGCATTAGGATTTTGGAGAGGTTATAGCCCACACATTCAGTTACCATAAAATAAAAAAAAAGGACACACAGGCAATGAAAAAAATAGAAGGGTAGCGCAGGAAGACAGGAAAGGGAAATAGTTATTTCTGTTTCAATTTTCTGGCCTTTTGTAATAGTGCAACTTCTATTGTAAGGTTTTACGGAGTTTGGGTTTGTGCAGGTAATAAATAGTGAAGGCAATTAGCAGAGTAAAATTCATGCAGGAGATTGGGTTACCATTAGCACATTGTAGCAGAGTGGCACTAGTGGCCAAGCTGTTCCAATGAATGCCAGGAAGCAGAGTTTGAGTGTTGGCACCAGGTTAACAACCAAGAAGATGAGATGGACAGAAACTGCTTTGTCACCTTCCATTTTGCAGACCTGCCTACATAGCGGAATGGATAAACAGCGGAAAAGACCAAAGGCAAAGACTAAAGACAAAGACATGAAGAAGAACTGAACAGACAGCAAGAAAAAGACACTTACTGGGGTTTAAGTGAGTAACAAGTCCACAAGTCATGCAATAATAAGTCTAGTCAGAATGGCTATAGTTTAAAACGAAAGGTTTGTTCATTACTGCAGCAAATTTATATTCCAAGGGGTGGAAACTGAACAAACCAGTAAGGAATGCCAAAATAAGAGGATTAATTTTGGGTTCATACAGTATACATTCTGGGTATTAATTAATTAAGTGGGATAATTAATATAATAATAATAATACTATTATTAAGGAAAATGTATACTAAGAAAATTAGTGAACTTTTCAGGAAAGCAGGTGCAGCTGGTACATTTGCAAGATATATGGGTTCCAATGTTTAGTTATAGTTTTAATTGGGAAAATACGGAAGCCCTGCTGAGGTTGTCAGCTGTGGTGCAAGCAGAGGACCAGTGGGCCAATTCTGAACCGAGGTGTTTAGCACATCGAGTACGCATATGGTGAGCAAACAATTCTAGGGGTGGCCTACAGGGGGAATGATGAGTTGCATAGCTGTGATTTCTCATGGTGGTGATGCCAGCCTATACTGGTAAAGGCTGATGGCAGTCAAGAGTTGCACCATGGGTAGGAAAGCACAAGAGGCAACTAAGTCAACCCCAAATGTGTGAAGAGAGGTCACAAAAGTTGGTTTGTGAACAGTTTATGCAGTGGCACATGTGCTCTCACTTGGGCAGAAGTGGTTCTACTGGCACCTGTGGCATGTTACCTTTCAAATTTTAATGTTAATTGTACAGCTGCATATGCTTAAACAGATAGTTTGGGACAGGGGTCTAATTAGCAGTTAGACACAAAACCAGTAAAGAACAAAGGTCAGTTTTAAGAATTCACAATAGACTTAAATTGCAGTGGGCTAGTTTAGTGGAAGGTGTGGACTTGTCTCATTTTGAGCTACCAGATCTGATGACATATGAAGACTGCAGAAAGCTAAAGGAACAGTTGAAGCAAGCCGGAGCAGATACAAGTCATCAGAAGCGCATCCAAGTTCTTCAGATTGTCTTTGAAATAAAGAAGATATGTAATGGACAAATGGTCATGGACAACCTTTAACACTGGGACAGCAAATACTGCAAATCAATACACAAGTTATGCAACAGACTCGTTAAACAATTAAGACTGTTTATAAAGACATTGCACAAAACATTCATCGGGGTGGAGTGTTGTGATGTGAGATTTTACATATAACTTGATGAATATTTTGTACTGTATATCTTTATTTGTAATTTAGACAAAGCAGTGTAATTTAGTGTCTCTCCCCCCCCCCCCCCCCCCCCCCCCCCTTTAGGAATGGGTCTGTTTGAATTTTACGACAGGATTTGGGGGATGTGTCTTTTAAACCAGTTTGGCAAGTGTTTCTTTGCTAAAGTCATTTCTACCCCCGCAAATGGGCTAAGGTGTACTTTAACATATGGTTTGGGGGCAGGTGTTAAGATGTTCTATTTCCCCCATTGGTCTGAAGTATGGCTGTTTGGTCAGAAGCCTTTAAGTACCATGATGTGCTATTGGCTCTCGGGATTGGACAGAACATCTATAAATGTATGTGTTTAACCTCAGTATCTCTCTCTTACCAACCAACATATAATGAAGAAGCATCTTTATTGCTAACCTGAAGAGAACACAATGAACAGCACAGCTCAGCAGCCATTTTGAACAGACATGTGGCTGAAAGCTGAACATCAATGATGCCTTAACTAGAAACATTTAAGTAACCAGAAGTCTGTGTGCCACCTGAACTACATATCATTTAATCAGGTTGTATGGTTGCCAATATTCAAATGTACTTTGCATTTTGTTATTATTTATGAATATTATCAATAATACTAATACATTGTTTAAACTGTAACTTAACTTCTGCTTGTCTTTTACTATTTCTAATTGCCTAAGGTTATAGATATAGGAGGGAAGGTGGGGATAAGTTATATACAAAAATACCTTATAAACAGTGGTAAGTCTGTGAGATTAGGCATTCTAAGGCTACATATTAATAATACAATAGGGGAAAGTAGAGCAATATATATATTACTCTACCAAGACAAAACACTCACTGACTGACTGACTGACTGACTGACTCATCACTAATTCTCGAACTTCCCGTGTAGGTGGAAGGCTGAAATTTGGCAGGCTCATTCCTTACAGCTTACTTACAAAAGTTAGGCAGGTTTCATTTCGAAATTCTACGCATAATGGTCATAACTGGAACATGTTTTTTGTCCATATACTCTAATGGAGGAGGCGGAGTCACGTATCACGTCATCACGCCTCCTACATAATCACGTGAACTAAAAACAAGGAAGAGATTTACAGCACGAGTCAAACGCGGGAACGAAGGTAAATGACGTTAATTTTTGAGTGTCTTTTAATACTGTGTGAGCATACATATTAACACGTGCAATTAAACGTGTGCATTTACGGGGTGATTTCTCAGGCTTAAAAGCTCGCCTTTTACCAAATGCGGGAACAAAGGTAAATGACGTTGTTCACTGTCTTTTAATACTGTGTAAGCATACATATTAACACATGTGCAATTAAACGTGTGCATTTACGGGGTGATTTCACAGGTTTAAAAGCTCGCCTTTTACTGCTTCTCACAACTGAAGGCACCGTGGCTGATGTTACGGCACTTGCTGGCCAACCATAAGCGTTACCTGGTAGGTAACCAGCCACTCACTTCACTCCCTTACGGGAATCGAACCTCTGAGGTTTTCTTTTGTTCTTAATTAAAATTTAAAAGCAATACTTCACCGCTGCTAAGCCCCTCTAGCGCTGACGTCCGAGGTTCGATTACCGTAAGCAAGTGCAGTGAGTGTGTACGCCTGATGAGCCAAGAATAAGGGGGAAAGACGTGTCGCGTACTCTTTGCATTATTTGACAGTAAACTATTTTCAACCATTCTATGATCTGCTTCTCACAACTGAAGGCACCGTGGCTGATGTTACCTGGTAGGTAACCAGCCACTCACTTCACTCCCTTACGGGAATCGAACCTTGGACGTCAGCGCTACAGGCAAAGCCCCTAAAATTGTGCCACGGCGTGTGGTTCGTTTATTTGACAACATGTAGATCGGGGTAATTACATTCACGGCATTCGTAGTCTGATTCACAATCTGATTGTATGGGTGGTTACCTACCAGGTAACGCTTATAGTTGGCCACCAAGTCAGGTCGAAGTGATCACTCAAGTGAAGGCAGCTTCACAAAAAAACAGATCCTTAACAAACTGCTATTAGTATATTTTCCCTCAATTTAAATAGGTTTTGTTTTCTTCTTAATAAAAATTTAAAAGCAGTACTTCGCCGGTGCGAAGCGCGTGGATTTGACTGACTGACACATACAGACATATTCATGAGTGCAGGTACTTCGGAAAGAAAGCACCGTGTAAACCTAAAGTTTAAATTAAGTTCATAGACCTACAAAAGGTTGCCATTCATTTGAGGCAAGATTGCTTTTCTTCTGTACAACTATACGTTGCATTCTCAAGAGTGTGCTTGCACGGCTTCGGATATAGATATATATATATATATATATGTATGTCTATATATAAATATGTAAGCTTATAAGTACTGCCTTACTTCTCTTTAAGAAAGGAAGATGTAATGATACTTGATTTAAACGATTCCATGTCTTCCTGGGTTTGCGTAGCTTATTGTCAATATCTTTATACCTTTTTTTAAGACTTATTGAGTGAAACGGGCTTTCACGAAAAAGTTAGGGCTTTGCTACAGGATACACCCTCCACAAGTTAAGCAAGTAAAAATAAAATATATATTTCTGTTTTATTTAAACCTTTTAAGTTCGTATGCATAGCCCCATTTGGCTGTTTAATTTTTTTTTTTCTTTCTTCAGTAATATTTAATCTCCTTAAAGAAAAAGAACATATCCATTTTACTTTTTTTGTATCTCTTTAGTAATATTTTAGTGTAAAAGGATAACCAGTATTTAAACCTTTTATATTACTTTATAAATTTATTTTACACAATGTTGAAAAATTAATAAGAAAGCTACATATTTTTGCAGCTGCTGCTTTAATTTTCAATGAAATGAAAAAACCTCTCCAAGAGAAAACGTCAATGAAGAAGAAACAGTTTGCACTATCTAAAAATGAGAAACCCTCATTTATAAAAGTTTGCTGCAGATGACTTAACTGAAAATAAATGAATAGTTCCTATGTGTATAATACATATTTATCTATTTTACTTATGCCTTTATTCCAGCAACTTGCAACATCTGAGGTACAATTTGTTACATTACTTTTGTTTTTTGCAGCACAGGTAGGTGAAGTGACTTCCTCAGGGTCACACAGTGGTGTCAGTACCAGGATTTGAACTGACTTAAATGTAAATATTGTGGCACCCGGACGGGGCTCATGCCCGGCCGGGACGCCCAGGAAGACAGGAGGACGGCTCATTCCTCTTCCAGACTGCAAGGGGGCGTCCGCCCTGGTTGTATTGGGGGCCACGGGTACAGGGCTTGGAAGCCCAACCCTGTAGGGGCCCGTGGTCACTGCCAGGGGTGTCCCCCTGCCTGAAGGACCCTGGACCCCAGTACTTCCGCCACACCAGGAAGTGCTGGGGGGAAGAAGAGAGGGAACACCCGGAGTGCTTCCGGGAGGACAGCCGGCATTTCCGTCACACTGGGGCGTGTCCGCGGGATTACCGGTGCACACCTGGAACACATCTGGGTATGGATAAATGGGGCCGCCTCCCTTCATTCGAGGCTGGAGTCGGGTGGAAGCAGGACAAGGTGCTAGAAAGAGAGAAGGAGGCAGTCCGAAAAGGCAGAGTGGTTGGCCTGGACTTTGGGGAAAATTGGGGTTTGTGGCACAATAATTGTAAATATTAGTTGTATAAATAAACGTGTGTTGGGTGACATGAGCATGTCTGTCTGTCTGTATCCGAGCCAGTCTCCACAATATACATGCACTTAATTAATCATTTTAAATCATTAAGTACACTACAGCTTTTTACTGTTAAAGTAAACTTTTACTATATTTTTACAGGTGTGTTTTTTTCTTTAGTGTATCAACTAGACATAATTCTTGATGTGTTATTATAAATACGAATTACCATTTAATTATGAAGTACTTGCTTCTTCCCAAATCTTAGGCTGTTTAACACACATAATCAAATAATAAACACAGTAAAATCATTAAAAAAAGCCGCAAATGTTTTTTATATTCTTAAGTTGTATATCAACCAGACACAAGGCTAACATGTTCAACGGGTTTAAAAGTAGAAGATACATTTGGTGTTAAACTAACAAGTCTATTGTTTACTAAGCAGCAATTTCAATTTTTTTCTTTATCTAATTTGTTTTCCAATTAAAAATGTAAGCGGATGCACTTAAAACAAGCACACAGTCCAAACTGAAACTAAAAAGGTCTAAATTCATTAAATAGCTTTTCTTGCCATTTGCCAAACTGTACAGGAGGATGAATCCTCTGATTACTTTTTCTCAGTTGAGTTTACTACACCACTTTCTTTAATGTAAAGGCTAATATTCCAATCTACTCTTGCTCCCTGCTAAACCAAAGAGTCCACAATGCTAAAACAAACCCCAATTTGCTGCTCTTTGTTTACGCAGCAGGAAGTTTGCTTCAAAAAATAAATAAATAAATGAAAAGACTGCACTGGCTCAACTACTGTAATACATTGCATAAAGGAGCACTGAAACTCAATTACCATAAGGCTTAGAAAAGCAGTGGCCGAAATGATCAGGTTTTGTGATCGGCCCATTTACCAATCACCGATTGAGTCTTTTTTAGTGAAACTTGGCTGATTTAGATTGGCACCCAATCAATCGTAGCATCCCTAACATCTATTTAGGGAAGGCCTCTTGTTTTGATCTAGTTTTGTCTAAGATTTTAAACTTTGGTTTGCACTTAAAATATAAACTCCTTTGCTATGACTATTTGCTTAGGACAATGACAATGCCTTAATTATACTTCAAAAAAGAAATAATTTCTGCCAGTCCCACCATTTGTAATTAAATGAGACTAGTGTATTTCTATGCGCCATAGTCTGCCATAGAGATAATTATGTATTTTGGAGAATAATGATGCTTAATTACAGTTTTATATATGGTCACTTACCACTAACCATTATAGAAGTATGTCATTTACAGGTGCATTTACTGCTTTGTTAAGTAGACAAATGTCCCCTGATACAAATTTAAATATTTGGTTGTTGATGTTTGAACTTAACACATTACAGAGACCCATGACATTAGACTGATTTTACTTCTATTTGTTCTTTGTGCCTTGAACTTCACTAGCTGCTCTTCATGGTTCTTTCAAAGTTTGTTCTTTCCAAGGCCCCTGAAAAGTCTTTTGTACCCATTGAGGTGACGATTGATTCTTGTTATGACAGGTTGTTCATCATCAATGAACAGAATAGATTATATGAGCTTTCAAAGAGAAGTTGCCATCTGGTAGGTGATCAGTGAATCGCAGTTGTTTTCATTGACATACTGTAGATGCAAGTTGTATTCATTTGGCTCTTGGCAATGTTTCAACCATATGCTTAAATGGAAAAAAGATGAAGCATATTTCCAAGATAAAAAATCTGATGTGGGCAGGACATGACTTTTTCCATATTTACAACATGGGTAGAATATATAGTGCGAAACTTACAAAATAAAAGCAAAATGCAATACCATTGAAGTTTATTTTTGATATTTCACTTTCTTTAAAGGTACATTAATAATGGTTTTTAATAAAGGAATAGCATGCAATCAACATTTCCTATTTCTAATTTGAGTTTGGCTACATTGTCTACTGCATTTGAATATTTTGAACTTTAAAAACCTGAAGCTGAATAACCTGAAGCTGAAAAACCAAAGTTATTTTTTTCATAAAAACAATGTTTCCTTCATAAGTGATACATGGAGAAAGTAAATATAAAAATGAAGTAACAGCTGTTTAAGCAAATCATTGAAGTATTAAATTTCATTTTATTTTTGTGGAAATAGCATTTCTCTGTTTTCTCCATTGTGGATGTGTGCTGACTGTATAATTCCATTTAGACAAATGACTGCTGCAGAAATCAACAGTATCCATTTCAGTCTTTAGAAAGTGCCATTGACCACTATGTTCACTTATGCTTTAGAGTCTATAATATCATACACTGCTGTGTGAATACAGGCCATTTAGCCAAACCAATCGCTCCAAATCATATCCGCCTCATTTCTTCAAAATAACATCAAGTCAGGTTTTGAATGTCCCTAATGCCCTGTTCTCTACCACACTACTTGATATTTCACTCCATGTGTCTGTGGTTCTCCATTTGAATAAAACTTTATTTACTCAGTGAAAGTGAATCTATGGTTGGTAAAGTTTTTAGAGTAAGCACACTGTGCACATGTAGGCATCATTGATATTTGACCGAGTATCTCTTTTCTGACTTGAATCTTTCTCATGAGACAGTGGCTTGTGTTCATCTCTATTCATATGCAGTGGAGCAGAATTAATGTCAGCTTTGCATCTTCCGTTTCGTCTGAATGCGTGTAAATGTTGCCAAAACTGTTTCATTTTGCAACCCTACACCTTTTCCTCCAGATTACCTTTCTGATTCACCCTCCTTCATGGGTAAATATTTCTTACAGTTGCTGTTTATCTGGCAAGTGTTTATTTTACAAATAATTTTATTTGATTTAAATCTTTTACATTTTCTTCATCACACTGCTCACACATGTGAGTGTGAGCAGCCTCTGCCTCTTTTGTTTGCATTGCAGACATTTCGTAAGCTCAGTCTGAGGGAGTCTGAGAAATCCAGTAATGCAATAACAGAGTGCCATCCAGTGCCAATAAGAGGACTTGCATCATTTTACTAAATACTTACTTGCTTTATGTTCACAATTAAACATGTCACTTCCTCCTATGGACTAAAAATGCTTTTTTGTGTTTCCATAAAACAATTCTGATGTATGTAGACCAATGTGACGAAAATGGATTACTGAAAATTTGCAGACATCATAAAAAAAATTATAATAAAAAAATCAAGGACATTAATTTGCATGCTGTTGACAGAGATGCTTTGTGGAAGCTGATACAGTTATGGAAATTTTAATGCGAGTACAATTTGTGACCTATAAATATATACAAAATCCCCTAAAATGCTATATTTGCTTTAAACAGGCTGTGAATGACACTAAGAATTAAATTTCAAAATAATGTAAAGAAAAAGATTCTTACCTTTTCAGATCAGTTTATTCAAACCTTTGTTCAGACTAGGTCCACCAGTACCCATTTCAGTGTTGTGGGAGCCAGAGTTTATCCCAGTAGTCATGTTACTCCTTTGGCCAATTATAGTAAGAGGATTAATGAAATTATTTAACAAAAATTTACAAATAAACATTGAATTTTGATCAGACATAAAAGACAAATGAGTGATACGAACAGACAGTATTATAACTTAACATTGTGCAACTGATTTATGCTTGCAGAGAATTTACATAATACAAACTTAAACATACAATATACTAAGAATAAGAAATGAAAATTTAATCATTAAAGTTTTTGAATTCTTGTTTTGTGCCCCGGTAATATGGGGTTGCCACTGTTCACAGTGAAATAAAGTTGCCTATAACTCTAATAGTGCTATTTTAACTTGAGTTTATGATATTATTGTAATGTTCATTAACTTTAATACATGTGTTAGGTAGTACTTGAACCATAAACATTGCATATGTCTTTCTTGGCAGCTGTTTTGCTCAGAGTAAATATCCTTTTTAAGATGTTGCTCATCTTCCATTTAATAGTTGCCACAGTCTTTCTTATGTATATGGTCAACCCCTCGACTAGTCATTTTTGTCTGCCTTTTTTAAATATTGACCTAACTTTCTCACCCCTTATAATCCAGTTCATGGTTGTTGAAGGTCAAAGCCTATCCCTACCATGCCAAGTGCAGTTTGGGATACCGCCAACCACTTACAGTTAACACATACTCATACTCACATGGGGCCAAATTCGAATCATCAATTAACACACTTGTTTTTTGGTGATGTGGGAGAAAAAGCTGAGCGCCTGCAGAAAAAAAACATATATACATGGAGAGAAGGTAGGAAGACACCTTACCACACAATGTGGGCTAAAAAGTGTTGTCTAGGAAGATCTAATAAAGAACCATTTCATGCATCTGGTCATTTTCTGGGGCTAGACATATCCCAGAGTGCACTTACCTTTTGTAAAGGTATAAAGAAACAAAAAATTATATCCAATGAGAACAGATTATGTATGTTCACCAAAAATAGCTTTTATATATTATTAAATTTTATTAAGGTAGTGAATGTTTTAGTTTGTTATCCGATAACCTAAGACATGCACCTAACATAAAGTGTACCAACTAACTTTTTTTCAATGGAGGATATGAAGCAATGTCAAAGCCAGCTGTACCCTGGTTATGTGTAATCACTTAGCTGTCTCTCTGTCTGTATTGTACCCTACATATTCAACCCTTGGGATAGGCTGCTTCACTGACTGGGTTTGGCTTTTACTTTCAATCTTTACTTTAACAAATTCTACTAATCTATCAATCAGAGGGCACTTGCTCCCTGGAAATATGTTCATTAGAGACTGCAGCTTTGACTAAACTAAGAGACGGCCAGGAGTTCAACCCAGCTGGGACACTCCGGATATGGAAGGACGGGGGCAGGCAGCTTCTTTAAGGCATTGCCTCCCCTGAGACGCTAGAAGGCAGCTTCCCTGGAGTGCAGCAGTGCCCCTGAATTCCCACAGGGCACCATAGGACTTCTGTATCTCAGCCCTGTTGGGTGCCGTGGGTGCTGCCAGGGAATGCTGTGAATGAACCGGGGGACATGAGGTATCCACATGACCCGGAATCGTTGGCAGGCCATGTGGGTGGAAGATCAGAAGCACTTCTGGGTCGGACAATATATAAAGGACCGCCTTAAACCCAGTTGAGGAGCCAGAGTTGGGTGGAAGGTGGACAAAGCTTGCTAGGGGATGTGGAGGAGAAAAGAAAAGAAAGAGAGAAAAAAGAATCATTTGTGTGCTTTATTGCCTACAGTATTTACTTGTGACTATGGTGGTTGGAGAGCACTGTGAAGAATTTTAAACAAACAAGATCTTGGCACTTTTAACTTGTGTCCTCAGTGTCTGTTTCAGATTTTCTCGGAGACACTTTAACGTCCCACAAGACAAGGCAGTGAGACAATAGGACAGCTGCTGTACTGGCTTTTAAATGATCGATGCGCAGTGCGACAAGCAGAGGACACAGCTTGGCAGCAGTAGCAGCAGCAAGCCAGCAGCTGATCCACGAGCAGCAGAGACGTGAAGTGGCTGGTGTGTAACCCGGTTTGGGGGGTGTCGTTTGAGGTTGGTGGGCGAGCAAAACGAGCAGAGGGCTCAGCCCATCACGCTGGCAGCACCAGCTGAACCCAACACAGACGAGCGTGGGACACAAGTTCATGGCACACAAGGTTTATTTTTTTTTCTTTTTCCCTTGTGGGAAACACCTTCCCTGTTCCCTACAAGTACAACACAGTTCAAGCACAAGCAGAGCACAATACCACAAGTCTCTTCCTTCTCTTTATCTTTTCTCCTGTCCACTACTCCTGTCAAGCTTCGTTGCTCCTCCTCCCGACTCTGACTCTTTGAATAGTGGCTGCTGGCTCCTTTTATAAGGCACCCGGAAGTGCTCCAGGTGCTTGATTACTCGTTTCTGGCAGCACTTCCGGGTGTAGCGTTAGAACTGCCCATAAGGGCTCACCAGCTCCTGCTGCAGCACCCCCTGCCATCGCCTGTGGATCCCAACAGGGCTGCACCAAACTCCAACTCCCATGAAGCCTTGCAGGAGTCCGAGGCACCGCTGCAACCCAGGGGGGTTGCCATCTAGCATCCCAGGGTAGGTAACGCTCTGGCCACGCTTGCTCCCCTGGTCCTCCCAGCATGGAGGTGTCCCAGCCGGGCAAGAGCCTCAGCTGCACACTACTATATACAGTATATATATATATATATATATATATATATATATATATATATATATATTATAATGAAGACAGAAAGGTTTAGGGGATCCACCCCATATATTGCTACAAATGCAGTAATCGGTAATCAAATTAAGTGCAACCGAGTAATAATAAAAGACTAAAAAAAGTGGAGTGCTTGGGTCTTATAGGTGCAGGGCAGGAAGAGGCAGGTTCTCAGACATTGATATAAGTTTTCCATTAAGACTTATATTTATTTACATCAAAAAATTGCAGCAAATATAAGCAATGCAAAGAGTTTGACAACATGGGTTAACTTTTCATATCAGCAAGATGCTTCAGTTGGTCCAGTTCGTTAGTTACAAATTGTATATCCTTAATCAAAAATGAAAGGAAAGATTTCATGCCAGAGAGAGAATGAGAAAGAGAGCTTTTTTTCAAGGGTTCAGCAGCTAAGAGACAGATCTCCATGCGTTTTTAAAAATGCAGATGCTGATTCCCCCTGTTAAAATAAGCATACATACATGGCCTTCTTTCTGCTGGCCGAGTGACTGACATTTTTCAAAACACAGAAATGGTACTGAGTCATTATCATATTAGCTCAAGGGCAATACCTGTGGAATCAAACAGCTTGAAGCTGCAAACAGACTGACAATACAAAAATGTTCTTAGGTCTCGCTTCACTTTTCTAGCTTTTCCAGAATGCACTCCTGTTCTGCCTGACAAGATTTTCAAGCTAAGGCCTAATACCTGCAATCTGTCAGGTGAAAAGGTTAAAGTATAACCCATAGAATAAGTGACTGCCAGATTAAAGAGAATTAATCTATTCCAGCAGGATCAAGCTGAAGACAGCAGACAAACCTGACAGGTACACCAGTTCATCACAGGACTCACTCATGAACCAACTTACCCACACCTGTAGAGAACCAATTCAGAGACACGATTAATCTGACCTGTATACTTCACATAAGCAGTGGGAGCACTTACTAGCTAACCTGGACTGTTAGAACTGTGAGTCAGAAGAGCTAACACATCACTATCTAGTCTCCATATTCAGAGGCACTTAATGTATTTAAACACAAGTACAAACAGTTTTGTATTTTAAAAAAATAATGGTTAACATGTCATACTTACACATGTAATGTTCTTGACCAGTGGATCCCAAACTCTGTCCTGGGGACCTCCTGTGGCTGCAGGTTTTTGTTCCAACCAGATTTACAATAAATGATAATAATTGATAATAACTGATCTCATTGAGTTAGCTATTCTTTTTTTCTCTTCTCTTATTCTGCATTCAGAAAAGCACAACACAATAATTTTTACTTTTTAAGACATTTTACAAGTATTTCTATTTTATAGAATAGCTTTAAATGCTTAACTCTTTTTGTTTGTTTTTTCCTATTATTATTCCCTTATTCTGTGTAGTCTGTTCCCTTCATTATATCCTAACAGTGACAATTTAAAACAAGCAAAGCAGACACCCAGGCAAACAACACTAAATGAAGAAATGCTTCAACTGCTTTAGTGTCAGACCCACTAATTAGTCAAAAATGGAAAGGCAAAATAGGAATGAGGATGAACATAAATAAAAAGTAAAAAAACAACCATATATAACTGCTTAATTTTTAATAAAATATATTAACACATTTAGCTTTGTAATTTCTTCATTGACCTCAAATACAGAAACTGATAAATAACAGCTTACTTAATTAGGCAAGGAGTTCAATTAAAAACAGAAGTTGGTTGGAACAAAAACCTGCAGCCCTAGGGGTTCCCCAAGACCAAGTCTGAGAACCACTGTTTTAGCCCAAGTAATTGCTCTGAACTTTAAAGTCATCTTCTATGAACTCTAATCGAGTTATCAAAGGAATTATTTCTATATATTCTGGGACAAAATAGTTTTAGGACATTTTGAAAGTGTATGTTTTTTTTAATTCTATAAAATCTATTATTCCATGCTGTTTCACTTAATTAATGTAGAGCTGTACTACAATATTGTATGGAGCATTCTGTGCATTCAAAATAGAAATGCAGTGTTTGGGAAAAATAATACATACTGCATGGAGGCAGAAAGCTGAAAATTATATATTTTTATTTTGTAATCTCGAGAGGTACTGTAGCAATAATACTCTATAGAGCCATATGGTCCCAGTTACCATTGCTTGAAAATGTCTGTGTAAAAGAATACTCTCCCAGAAATTGTTTTTTCTTATACGAGTTGCTTACCCCATGAGGTTTATAGTTGTTTTAATTTTATTGTCATGTTTTCATGAAGAACAGAGACAAACTTTCTGATAGAATGGGAGTCTATGGCGCCTAAAGCTGGACCACAGCAAATAATATGAAACATCAGTGAAAAAATGTCAAGATACTTGTGTCATATTATCCTCATGAATCCCTCATTCATTGGTCAAGAGTCCTGACTTCAATTTAAAAGCTTGTTCCAATGTGAACAGATTTTTTCTGCAGGCAGTGCTCTAATTTTCCAGAAATGTTCATTTAACAATATTTTAGCTAAAATGCATGTGTTTCCACATTGTGATCATGCAGCTGGGTGACTTGACGTGGATTATGTGACACAAGTAACATGAGATTATTTCACATGTGTTTTCATATTGTTTGCTGTTATCCAGTTTTGGTTTCTATAGATGACCATTCAGTCAGAAATCTTGTTATCTCTGTTATCTTTGACAACATAAGATTAAAAATGTTTGTTAGCCATCACTATAACCTACATGGGTTAAGTAACATATAGAAGAGTGTCAGTTTTTGGTGGAGTACTTCTTTAAGTTTCAATTGTATAGTTTACTAACATGGATATCCAGAGATTCCTGGGATTGGCTTAAAGTGCAGGTGCAGCAACTAAATAAAATTAATTCTCCAAGAGGGAATAATTTTGGCCTAAAACCAAAATTTCACTGACTAAACTCCTCATGGGGAGCAACTTTGCATACTTGTGCAAAGCCCCAAAAATTCCCAGTTGGTGGCATTTCCCCAATAAAGCACGGGTGCGGCCAAATGTCAGAACAAAACACAGCCTGTGGGCTTCCCCTGTACAATTGGGTATTCCATGCACATTTGGAAGAGAGAGGTTCAACAGTGCGAATTATCATACTAGACAAATACACATTCACAAACACATAAGCGATTTTATATATGAAAATGAATCGTCCATATCTGTAATTGATGCTGGGAGCTGCTAATCGCCACACCTGTGCCAAGTCCTCATTGTATATAGGAGGAGCACGAGTGCGGAAGGGAGAGAAAGAAAACAGAGAACGGAGGTTAAGAGCAGGCTCGCTGATCATGGCAGGCACCTGGGAAGAGAGCCCCAGAGGATGAGGGTTAGGCCGGCACTCGGTGGTGGCAGCAGGAAGCAGTTGCTCCAGCTGAGCGATCTTAGGAGCTGGAGTGACCTAGAAGGAGGTAAGTTCGCGGAAGGCAGCGGGAGTCAGGGAGGCTTGGGAGAGTGAGCCCCAGCGTGAGTGCCAGGGTCACTGGGGAACCCAAGTCTCAGTCCAGCTGGAGCTCTACGTAGCTGGGGAACTGAAGGCTACTGGACCAGAGTAGAAGGCAGCTGCATCTGCAGATAGGGCGACAGCCCTGTAGCAGAACCCGTATGGGAATAGCAGGGGAGCCACCAGGTAGAAAGAAGAAAGCACCAGGTTTCAGAACAAAACACAGCCTATGGGCTTCCCCTGTACAAATGGGTATTCCGTGCAAATTTGGAAGAGAGAGGTTCAACAGTGCGAATTATCATACTAGACAAATTACACATTCACGAACACATAAGCGGTTTTATATATTAGATACTGTATTTGATTATAATGTATAGTGTAATGCTAAGGCTTTTAGTAAATAAGTTAAAGGTCTGTTTCCAGAAATCTGTCAGTCTGAGCAACAGAGAGGAAAGATATTACAGTATTCAGTCAATTGTCAAAAATATATATTAATAAATGTTTATATGTTAATTGAAACATATAAAAATTCTGTATAGACACAAGAATAATATCAATTAGCTAGGTCACTCATTATAAGGAGAACTTGTCATAATCAGCCAGCAAGAAAATAAGACATTTCCCCGTCACAGAGCTCTTACTTCTTCACACATTAGGCATATTGTACTACTCATCTAGGGAAAATCACAAAAACAAATCCAAAACCTATTTTAATTTATATACTTTATTGGGACTAATGCATCACAACAAATAGAGAACCACACACTCTGTCAGAAATGTATCAAGCATAACACAAAACCCACAGTTCCAAAATCTTGATACAACATTTGCACAAACTAACCAAGTACGCCTTTGCTTATGTGAAGTTTAGCCAAACCGTTTCTGCAGCTCTTTATGCAATTCTTGTGCGATTTATCACATTTCTCCAGCGTCATAATCTGTAATTGCTGTTTTACTTGTACTGTAGTTCATAGGCATTTTCAGTTATTTTTGGGTGCCTGTATTGGTGTATGCTGGCTCTGGCTGTAATTCTTTATTTAACAGCTCAGTTACAGCACAAAGCCTGTCAGCTTTTCTGATTGATTTGAATACCTGATTCTGCATTTTTGTAAAGTTTTTCTTGTGCTTTTAGAAGTGTTGTTTTCTTTGTTAGTTTTTGCTTCCTTTCTTAATGTTCTGTTTATTAACCTTAGTAATTAGCGCTTCTCACCATTTAATTTTGTATAGTTATAGCATAGAGAAGCAGGGGAGCCGCCAGGTAGAAAGAAGAAAGCACCAGGTTCCATTTTAAAGGACTGCTTCCAGCCATTATTGTTGTTTTAACCTCGTTTTAATGGATTTATTGTATTGGTTTATTTTAACCTCCACATTTCACCCTGGATTATTTATTTATTGGAACGTTTTGAAGCACTGCACGTTATTTGAACACTGTTTGGTTTTGTTGTTCTAAGCTCTTGCTTAGTTTGTTGTCCTCATTGTCCAGCTCATCCGGTTACATTACCGACGGTGTCAGGTTCAAGAGCTGCCAAAATGGAAATGGGAGCTTGAAGCAGAACCCACATCGTCACATAGTTCTGATGAAATTAACAGTATTTAGTACATCAACCACATGATTAATTTTCAGCACTGATTTACATAGCACTTTTAGGTGAAAAATACAATGTAAAAATACGAGTTTTTGTGCTGGGCTAATCACAGCCACTTTCTCCTGCATCCTTTTTAAAAGTCCAGCATTTTTACCTGTCAAATTAGGAGAATCATCAGTTTTCACACCAACTAACTTTACCCACTGCAGTCCTAACTTTTTCATTCATGTACTGACTTCAGTAAATAAATCCTTACCAGTTGTTGTCCCTTTCGCTGACTGCATAGAAGCCATTTCCTCTGTCATTTCAAAGTCTTTAATTATTCCTTTCATAAAAATCAGCAGCTGCACTGTGTCACTAACATCACAGCTCTCATCCAAAGCCAAGAAGAAGAAGTCAACATTTTCCACTATGCGTTTCAGCTGTAATAACAAATTCTCTGCAGTTTCCTCAATTCATCTTGTTACCTTTCACCATGAGAGGGACAGATGTTTAAATGCATCCTTCTTCTCTGGGCAGAGGACTTACATCAATCCCAATAGGCATTCTTCAACAAATTCTCCATCAGAAAATGATTTGCTTCTTTTGGCAATTTTGTGAGCTAATGTATAGCTGGTTTTTACTATTCCTTTCTTTGCTGTATGAAGCTTTATAAAAAGACTTTTCTGTTTTTGCAGTTTAGCTAACAATTCCCTTACAGTCCTTACTTTCTCCTCTTCAGATACATTTTTTTTTTACGTGCTTGGTCTCGAAGGGACAGCTCAAGCTGTAGTCTTTAAATGCTGTGATGTGCTATTTGCATACAAAACAGATTGCTTTACTGCTAACCTCCGTTAAAAAATACGTAGGAGTCCTGGTTTCCACATCAACGTTTTGTTTTTTTTATCGCTCATTTTTGTTGTGTCTTTGCACAAAATGCAGACAGGATGCAGATTAACAACAAGTGTCATCTTCCCTTATTCAATATAACATGAACATTCTGTGTATCACCCCTTTCTCACATATATCAATTTTGATCTGTGTCTGCACGTTCACGTTTAGATGTGATGCAGAATGACACGCTCAGTCAAGCATTGCTTCCACGGGCCAGACAGAACCAGACTACAGGCCGCACAATGCCTAGGTCTGCTCTACTACAAGCCAGACACTCTTTAACAAAATTGTTCATTCCCTGATTTAAAATAGGCCATCCCAAATGGCAGTAGGCTGTTTACTACCACAGATCACTTTTTGGGAAAGTAATGAAGTGATTGTTCTAATGTGCTGCACTACATACACATTACCAATGGGATCCCCATCTATAGCTATTCATCAACCTTTTAATTCAGTTTTGGGTCATAGGGGTCCGATCCTATTCTAATTTCAGCATTGGTCAAAAGGCAAGAACTAAATCATAGAAGGGGGGCCGTCCACTGAAGTGTACACTCACTTATACTGGACCAGTACAGAGCCATCAGCAATTTAGCCTACACATTGTAATGGAAACTGGGGTGTCAGCCTGCCCCAAACCCCAACACAAACATAAAAAAGAGTCCCGGGTTCAAATAAAGGATGGTTTGTTAATCAAATTCCTTCAAAAGTAACAAAAAGCACAGGTTTCTCTCTCTCTGTCCTCAATAATCTCTTCACCTTCCACAATACTCTCTCTCACCATCGCACTGCCCTTCTCCAGTTGAGTGTTCCTCTACATCCTCCCAGCTCCGACTCGCCTGGACAAGGGAGTGTGGTCCCTTTTATGAAGGACCTGGGAGTACTTCCAGAGTCAGGGCTACTGCCCAATGGAAGAACTTATTAGGGAGCTCATCTCTGTGCAGATCCCCCTTGCGGCACCCATGGTTTCCAGCAGGGCTTTGTTGCCAGTCTCTCAGCATTCCCTGCTGGTTCCCAAATGGGCACCGATACAGAGGGCTGCTGCCATCTAGCATTCTGGGGGAATACAATACAATTTATTTTTGTATAGCCCAAAATCACACAAGAAGTGCCGCAATAGGCTTTAACAGGCCCTGCCTCTTGACAGCCCCCCAGCCTTGACTCTTTAAGAAGACAAGGAAAAACTCCCAAAAAAAACCTAGTAGGGAAAAATGGAAGAAACCTTGGGAAAGGCAGTTCAAAGAGAGACCCCTATCCAGGTAGGTTGGGCGTGCAGTGGGTGTCAAAAGAAGGTGGTCAATACAATACACAGAATAGAACAAATCCTTAATACAGTATAAAAATAAAAATTTTAGAAGTACGGAGCAGAATTTAACAGTAGATGATATCACATAAGAAGATTTGGATATATTTAGAGTCCTGGAGACCTCATCCATCAAGCTGCCTCCACCATATGGCCATTCCATGGCTGAAACAGCGCTGGGCCAGCCAATCTGATGAAAGGACCCCTCCTTCCCACGATTCCTGCGATCCTCCATCAGGGATGACTTTACTTTAGGCAGGCAAAACAACTTGACAGGTGGGCCGTGGCACCAAGTGCCACATTTGAGTACCAAGAAGAGAAACAGAATAGGTGAGGGTTAGCATCCAATTATAACTATCATGTTACTTATGTTTTAGTGCTAATGACTAACAACAGAGATGCAGTCTGTACAGTTAATCAGCAGCTCTAGTCAGGATATGAACTGAAGTAGTGAGTCTTCAGCCGGGATTTAAAAGCTGAGACCGAAGGGGCATCTCTTATAGTAATAACACACCTCCTGCAGTGTCTTCTGGTGGGCTGTCCGTCAATCCACTCCAGCCATCGTTTCCGGGCCTGGCTCCTTCCTTTCTCCTGGTCGGGATGTCCATCTGTCTGCTCAGAGCCTCCCATCCAGGTAAGGAACCATCCCCTTCTCTGGTTAGGATGCCCATCTAACCCCTGTGGCATTTACAACATCTAAAGCTGAAGTATCCGAGGAAAAGAACATGTTTACAAAAGGAGAATATTCAAACTCCTCACAGGTAGTGCTTAGGCTGGGATTCAAACTCAGGATTCAAGAGCTGTGTAGCAGCACTAACCCCAACATCAAGAGCAAATATATCAATAAAATCCTGAATCAGCACAGATCTACAAGTAAAACTGTGTTTAGATAGATAGATAGATAGATAGATAGATAGATAGATAGATAGATAGATAGATAGATAGATAGATAGATAGATAGATAGATACTTTATTAATCCCAATGGGAAATTCACATTCTATCACTGAGAGCCAAGAAACACTGTAGCAGACTCAAATCAATAAGCCCCTTTATTATTAAAAAATGATCATTACTATGTGTAGTGTAATAAATGAGAATGAACAGTATGATGTGTTGGTGTACCACCCTGATAAATTAGATTAAATTAAAAAAAATCATTATAATAAAGTGCAAGATTAGCGAGATCCATCATAAAACAAAGGTCTTAAAGTATGTATTTCTGAGTAGGATCTCCAACTCCCTCAGACGCAGGTTTGAACTGAACTGCCAATGGCTGTCTCCGTTATAGAGTGGGACCCCAGACCTCTATATAACCGAGGGTCCTCTATACATTTACAGTAGGTAATGTGAGGAATTTATTGAGCATGCAGGGTCTAAGGATTCCTTGCCCTCTGAACCTCATTAGGTAATGAGTGGCTCTGTTTCCAGCAGTTTTGAAAAGAAATTTTTAAAATGTTTGGTTTTGACCCAGTAAAAATATAGACTCCTCTGAACCCTCCTTTGCATGTTTCTCAACACCGATAACTGCTTTGCCAATTGCAATAGAGGTTTGCATCTATGATTTCTTAACCGCAGGATAAAGTATAACAAAGTTTTTGTCTTTAGGGACAGAAAAAGTATTTCCTCATATTTCTCCTCGACCTTGCTACTATCAAATTTGGATTACATAACTAGTCCTCTATGAAAAAGTTGTGAAGGGCTATAGGACTAAACTGTCAGTGGCAAGGGAAAAACTACAGTTTGCAGAGCAGGAAAAGTCTAAAATTTTTAATTTTTGACTGGTGGAAATAATGTATATCAACAGCATCTACTAATCAAGTTTATTTTACTTCATTTTTTAAATTAGTTTTTATTTCTGCATTATTTCAACCTGTTGTTTTAATTTCAGTTTAGATTAATTAATTCTTATCCATGTGTATTGTATTTTTTATTTTTGATAACTTACTCCAATGAGGTTTTTGAGAGAATCATTTCAGTTTAGCATTTATTTTAGCTTAAAAAATATTCAGTAAAAGGTTAAGAAATGCACGCTGTCTGCATACCATAGGGCTTGTAAAAGCATGGGCATGTGCCTAGAAAAGACTCAGTGAGGCTGTTTTTTTTCAGCTATATGTACAGAGAGTTACGTTCTGAATGATTTGTAAAATTTATTTTAGTAACATCATACAGGTAGCAGTCTCCCTGTGTTCATGAGTAGGCTCTTTACTTTGGCAGCACTAGACATTTGGGACTTCATGTTAAATACCTCACAGTAACTTATGAAGGGAGGGAATTCATGGAACCTGGCAGACATTTCTGATTTAATAAATAGCTTTACCAGTTGTGGGCCACCAGGGGTGCACCTGCTGCCCCAACCCAACACAGACAGATGCTAGACACATGCTAGCTCTCACACAGATTTTATTCTTCTTTTTCCCCGTGGGAAACGCCTTCACCCGTTTCGCACCACTACAACAGAGTTACACGCACTAGGTACAGTCCAGCACAAAACCTTTTCTTCTCTCTTTCTTTTGCCCCACTCCTCCTGGTCAGCTTTGCCTTCTCCCACCAGACTCTGGTTCCCAGAACAGCGGCTGCTGGCTTTTTTTATAAGGCACCCGGAAGTGCCCCAGGTGCTCACTGACCTATTTCCACCAGCACTTCCGGGTGAGGTGGAAGAGCTGTAACAAAGGGGCTCAAGAGTTCTCCAGGCGGTCCCTTGCCCTGGCCACGGGCCCCAACAGGGTTGAGCTTCCATGCTCCAAACCCGTGGTACCACTGCACTCCAGGGGGGCTGCCCTCTAGCACACTGGAGGAGGTAATGCTCCAGAAACACTACTTCCCCAGGTTCTTCCAAGGTCGTGGTGTCCCAGCCAGGTAAAGACCCGGCCATCCGCCACTCAGTACACTTTCTGTCTTTTTGTGTTTTATTAGCTGAGTTGACTCAGACAGAGTTAAACTTTGATGACCAATGTAGTTTAGAAATATTTTCCCTTAACTCAAGTTCCACAAACCAGACCTCTGTGTCATCAGTTACACACTCTTTTTATTGTCATTGTCACACTTGAAGTACTCCCAGATAGTTTCTACCCATTTACGACCAATTCTTTGCTGTCTGTCCAAGTTCATGCACATGATTGGTCTAGGAAGATGATAGTCATCTTGATCATGAGGCAATATAGCCTTACAGTGAATAGCCATTTAGTGAAAAATGTGGGACTTTAAGGACTGTGGTATTATTCTTTGTTTTTATGCATTAAAGAGCACACTTTAAAATTTGAAAATGCCATGTTTATTTAAACTATTCAGTTGCAAATAATTCATCAAACTGAATAAATAATGTTGCCTGTGACCAGAAGTTAAAAACAGTTTGTGAGTTTCTGCAACTTAACTTTTTAAATAGCTTATTACAACTAGATCTATACAACTAGATTATTGAAAAGTAATTCAAACTTGATTTAAAATTGCTGCAAATACCATGTTTGTCTTTTCATCAGTATCTAAAAGCAGAGTCACATTCTGGGTTAAAAAATTACTACCAGCCAGAAATATATTTAATTTCGTTAATAAATAATGTTTTTAATCCATCCATTCATTCATGATCGAATCCTCCTAATCCACCAGAGACTTATCCAACAGCGTCAGGTGCAAGGCAGAAATCAAACCAGACTCAAGAAAGTTAGCTCTCAAAAATGACAAAAAGAGCACAAGTAATTGAGAGAAACAAAAACACTGCACCACCATAGTATTTAGCTACCAGTAAAAAAGCTTACAACAGAAATCAAGTACAAGAAAATATTTAGGCTTACTGTGAATGCAATTTGATGAGGTAGCTGAGTTGATCTCCATTTGATAATCCAGTGAGTGCCATTGCTCATATTATTGAACACGCTTTACCTTCAGTGTGAATTTATGTTTGCATATTTTGTAGCAGGGGTCCCCAGCTCCGATCCTGGAGGGCTCCAGTGGCTGCAGGTTTTCATTCTGACCCTTTTCTTAATTAGTTAACTGTTTATGCCACTAATTAACTTCTTTTTGAATTAATTTTATTTGACTTGCTCTTAAAGACTCAGACCCCTTGTTTCTTTTTCCTTAATTAGCAGCTAAACAATAATGACATTCAAAATGAGCCAACACCAGACCAGCAAACTGTGTCCATAATACAAAATCTGAAAATAAAGAAAGGTGAAGGTCTCAGAATGCTGATATGCTCAGGTCCCCAAAACATTTTAATGTTACTCTTAGAAAAGAGAAAACCAACAATTTCAGAAATGTCTGCTATTGCACAATGAGAGCAGAAACAAGCTATGAAATTAAAGAATTAATTAACAACAAAAATCAGCGCCTAATTGAGCAACTGGTTGGAGTTTGAGGCCCTGACTTAGTTAGTTTTCTGTTGGCTCACTCATTTCATATTTCATTTCTGTTTGGGTGTCATTTAAGGAAAAGAATGAATCAATTCAGAGGAACGATGAAGAAATTCAGGGTAACAAATCTTAAAAAAAACAAATCAATTAAAATTAATTCAAAATAAGTTAACTAGCGGCAAAAACACTGCAGTAATTAAGAAAACGGTTAGAATGAAAACCTGCAGCCACTGGGTCCCTCCAGGACCGGAGTTGGGCACCCCTGTTTTGTAGAAAAACAGCTGATATGCTGTCTTCAAAACTCCTACATGCCGTATGTCATGGTGAATAAAAACAGTATGACTTTCAAGATATTCCAATTGTTACAAATTAATGTTAATTAATGGTGGACCTAATTCATCCTAAACTGCTACCTCTGTTGGTTCTTCACCGTATATCGCAAACCAGAGTTACTCCAAAGCAAACAAATGCCCAAACTGTATAAAAATAACATATTTCCATCGGAGTGAATATTAGTCAACAGTAGGCAAACAACATTTGGCTTATTTAAAAGAAACTGAAGCACAGATTTTTATTTCCACACATTTCAATTTTATTTCAGGTTAGTTTTGTTTTCACTCAGCATTTAGTTTTGTTTTTCTTTCATATAATGAAAAGAATTTTCTGTTGTTTTAGTTAAGTATTTTTTTATCATTATCATAACATTACTGCTAGCAAATAAATAAACAAATCAATAACCTAAAGGGACTCTCCTACAGTAGGCATAGAAAAGGAGATAAGCATATGCCAAGGTCAACATACAGTCTTCAGATACCCTGGAAAAACAAGGAGAGTTTTTCTGTTTTGCTGTCAAGGTCTTGTGGGAGCTGTTATGCTTTTTCTTTCCTAGAGAAAGAAACAAAAGTTGCCTAAATTGTCAGACCGTCTCCTTGAAAGTGAATGCTCTATGCCTTTTCACATACAAATAAGGAGTTTATGACATCACATGCATGTGTGATGATCACACCATGAAAAACTAAGGCACTATCAGTGACAGACCAAATTACGTTATCAGTGTACAGTCAAAAAAGATTAAAAAAGGTGAGTTTTTAAAAACATTTGTAAAACAAACAAAATATGTCAAGAAAATCCACTTGAGTGCCTGCTGTAAGAGCCCATCTTAGAGAGTTAATGCGTAAAGTTAAATTCATATAGTGTTTGCTTGACAGTGTGTTCATTGAGTCAGCTTTTTTTTAGTACAAGTCCCAGTGCTAGCAGGGTCTGAAAGACCCATTTACAGTATGAAAATGGGATAAGCATACAGTTTCCTTAACGTTTAGAAATGGTTCAATGTTATGACCAAACCTAAAGAATGAAACAAGATATGTAAGCTTTAAACAGAACTTTTCTTAAACAAGAACTTTTCTTTTCTTTGTTGTATCAGTTTTTTCTCTATTTTTGTGCAAACTGTTTTACTTTGAAATTTTACAAAAATTTTTAAAAACGAAGATATTTTGTTGGTGGAATCATTTCAACGCATCAAGCCATTGCCAGAATCCCATGAAGTATACTGAAGCTGCAGAAATTTGGTAATTTTGGGTAAACGCAGCGACACCCACATTGATGAGTTTTGATCTCTGACCTTAAATCTTATGTTTTATGTACTTAACAATGTATAAAATTATTAAGTTTCTCTGCCTTTTGGAATGCCTGTTTGTGCAGGTTAGAATTCATTGGTTTGCTGTTTTTCTAACTTTATTCTCTTCTGTGTTACTGTGTAATTGTTAGTCGGCACCTGACATAGATCTAGCAGGTACTCTAAATCACTAAATAGTATATAAAAAATTACTGCTAAAGCAATGAGTAATAAAGTATAGAAAACTGCAGTATTTGATATAAGGAAATTACTTTTGCATCAGAACAGCATGGTGGCACAGTGGTAAGGAGACCTGGGTTCGCTTCCCAGGTCCTCCCTGCATGGAGTTTGCATGTTCTCCCCGTGTTTGCGTGGGTTTCCTCCGGTTGCTCTGATTTCCTACCATGGTCCAAAGACATGCAGGTTAGGTGTATTGGCGATTCTAAATTGTCCCTAGTGTGTGCTTGGTGTGTGTGTGTGTGTGTGCCCTGCGGTAGGTTGGCGTCCTGCCTTGCACCCTGTGTTGGCTGGGATTGGCTCCAGCAGACCCCCGTGACCCTGTGTTTGGATGTAGCAGGTTGGACAATGACTGACTGACTGACTTTTGCATCAGCAACCTACTATTAATTTATGAAGAGGTACATCAGTTTCCATATGACAGGTACACAGCTGACAAATGTCTACTCCACTCAAATGGACAGTCAGCCATGCTTAAGCAATCAAACATAATGAAATCATTTAAGAATGTCTATGATGCGTAATATTTTCAGAATGTGTAGTCTTAAACTATTAATAAAATTATGATGAATCTTTTGGTGTTACTTTTAAGAAGAGTAAGCTTCTGTGAGAATATTTTCTGAAAGTGTTTCTACAAATGTATGGTATGTCCCAGGTATGTTTTTTCAGAGGTAAAGGTGTGAGTTTATGATAGATAGATAGATAGATAGATAGATAGATAGATAGATAGATAGATAGATAGATAGATAGATAGATAGATAGATAGATAGATAGATAGATAGATAGATAGATAGATAGATAGATAGATACTTTATTAATCCCAAGGGGAGATTCACACACGGAGCTGCTGAAAAGGCTGCCACTGACATGTAGACAGTGAGACTGCTTGTTTCTTCTTTGTGTTCTGGACTGGTGTTTGCTCTTTTGAAGGTTTATATGGCCACACTTTGTTTTGCTTGATGAGCTTTGATCTCTGATCTTAAATCTTATGTGTTATGTACCTAACAATGCATAACATTAATAGTTTTTTCTGCATTTTGGAATGCATGTCTATACATTTCTAGGATTCTTTGCTTTGCTGTTTTTATAACTTTATTTTATTCTATGTTACAATGTAATTGTTAGCCTGCACTGACTGCTGTCAAACTTTAAATTCCTCCATGACAATGTTTCCTCAAATTACAAGTATAACGGGGAAAGCTTCATACCTATCAATAAAAATGCACAGAGATATTGCAGTATGAAAACAGAAATATGTAAACACCAGAGTAAAATATACTTTGAAAAGTTCTCAGCTAATTAGATTGTCATAATTATGATACAACTCGTTGGTGGTTTGTGACAGCTTTAAGTCACTATTTTGCAGGTTGTGATCATCAGGAAGAATTTGTGTTTCAGACATCAGTGTGTATTATTTTTGAGAATCTTCAAAAATAAAAGAAGATGCTAAATAAGTGAATGATATATGTAAATGTATCACTTGAACCAGGTTTAATCACAATGATGTCACAGTTACAGGAGAGTAGTTCTGTACAGTATGTAAAATTGAGAAAACTACATGTTAAGGTATTCTTCAAATAACCGTTTTGTTAGTTTTACTCTGTTCTCACCTATCGAATTTGTTCCACATAGAAAATAAAGAAGCAATTTAGAAAGAGTCTTTTGCTTGAGCAAACAAAATTTTTAGGAATTAATGTTTTTAATTTGGTTTTGTTCTTGACTTTAAATTTGCTAATGACATTGCTTACTAAAAAGCCCTGAAAAGGAGACTTTAATTGATCCCTGCATGTTGTTAATACCATCTGTCCAAAGCACAGCTCTTGTGTTGTTAAGAAAATTGTTTCTGGGACTACATCCCCTGGTACTACGCCTATTCTCAGTGTAATATATAAAAACAATTCTTATTGTCAATGCTGTTGATTTTCTCTTTGTTTTATTTGATCCTGCCATGCCTTGTCTCGTTTGTGTGACTGTTTGGTGACACTGCCTTCCCTTGAAAAATCTTGCCAACTGCATGGGAACTCTCCCCAGTAAATTAAGTTAATTAAACATTTCAGCTCATTCTGTCACCAAATAAATAGGAGAAAGAGACAATATACTTTGTAGATAATAAGTACGCTATTAGTTAGTTAGTGGATTTGGATTTTTCCAGTTGAGCAAAATAAGTTTTTGTGCAGGTAGTGTGGTATAGAACATGACAACCAATTTTTCATAGCACTCTTTTACCCCACCTGGTATTTCATCCATCCATCCATCCATCCTCTTCCGCTTATCCGAGGTCGGGTCGCGGGTGCAGCAGCTTGAGCAGAGATGCCCAGACTTCCCTCTCCCCGGCCACTTCTTCTAGCTCTTCCGGGAGAATCCCAAGGCATTCCCAGGCCAGCCGGGAGACATAGTCCCTCCAGCGTGTCCTGGGTCTTCCCCGGGGCCTCCTCCCGGATAGACGTGTCCGGAACACCTCACCAGGGAGGCGTCCAGGAGGCATCCTGATCAGATGCCCGAGCCACCTCATCTGACTCCTCTCGATGCGGAGGAGCAGCGGCTCTACTCTGAGCCCCTCCCGGATGACTGAGCTTCTCACCCTATCTTTAAGAGAGAGCCCAGATACCCTGCGGAGGAAACTCATTTCAGCTGCTTGTATTCGCGATCTCGTTCTTTCGGTCACTACCCATAGCTCATGACCATAGGTGAGGGTAGGAACATAGATTTACTGGTAAATTGAGAGCTTTGCCTTACGGCTCAGCTCCTTTTTCACCACGACTGACCGATGCAGATCCCGCATCATTGCGGACGCCGCACCGATCGATCACACACTCCATTCTTCCCTCTGGTATTTCAAATATTGCATTAGGAATGGATATATGAGGGATATGGAGACATTTTTGCCTAAAATGGTGTAAGAATAGAAGCGTAGAATATTCCCAAAACATGTGACTTAGAAATATGGGTGCTAGATGATATTGCTCACTGGTTGGAACTCACGCTAGATGCATTTTAGACAATTTTATTTTTATTTTTTAAAATTTTATTGAATTTATTAAAAGCAAGTAACATTCTATACAAACAAGTCAAGCTTCACAAAATTAAGTTCAAATCAAATCAACACCTCACTCATGAAAGGAGAGCTAAGCTAACAGACAAAGTAAAACTTTAAGAGTAGAAAAAAAAATAAAAAGGGAAGAAAATCCTTTCCCCCAATTTAAATGCTTATTCTAAAATGTTATTGATTAGATCCTGCCAGGTTTTAAAAACGTTTTTAACAGATCCTCTAAGACAGAATTGGATTTTTTCCGATTTCATCTCGTATATAACATCAGTTACCCACTGAGTTAAAAGAGGTGGGCTAAGATTCTTCCAGTTGAGCAAGATAAGTCTGCGTGCCAATAGTGTAGTAAAGGCAATTACAGTTTGTTTGTCCTTCTCCACTTGAAGCCCATCTGGAAGTACACCAAACACAGCTGTTAATGGGTTAGGAGGGATTGTGACCCAAATGCTCTCTGAAAGGCATTTAAAGAATTTGGTCCAGAATAATGTTAATTTGGTGCAGGCCTAAAACATGTGACCCAGTGAGGTTGGAACTTGATTGCAAAGTTTGCAGGCTGGATTTTGCCGTGGAAACATTTTGGACAATTTTAAAGGAGACAGATGTACTTGATAAAAGATATTAAGTTGAACAATTTAGACAATTTTAGATTAAACTATATGTGAACAAGGAGCAATGTACAGTGAAAGTATGGCATGTATGGTCTATATTTAACTGGAATATATATTGTGAATGGCTGAATTTATTTCTATTCTGAAATTTTAGTTGAAGGATCCTTTAAGTATTATTCTATAAGTTCCATGATTTTTTTATTTTATTTTATTAAAATCAAAAATATTCCAAAACTAGGTTTGAAACAAATTGACTCCCATCCATAAGAAAGAGTGATAGGTCAGCAGAGTAGCGCTTTAATAATAGTAAAAATATGTAAATAAATAAATGAATAAAAATAGAATAGAAAAAGAGGGGAGAGATTCCACTTCCTCAATTTAAATGGTTATTCTAAAATGTTATTTATCAGATCCTGCCAGGTTTTGAAAAAGTTTTGTACAAATCCTCTGAGTGAGAGTTTGATTTTTTCCAATTTTAGTTAATATATAACAGCAGTTATCCAATGACTTAAAAGAGGTGGGCTAGGATTCTTCCAGTTGCACAAGATAAGTCTACGTGCCAATAGTGTAGTAAAGGCAATCACAGTTTGTTTGTCCTTCTCCACTTTAAGCCCATCTGGGAGTAAACCAAACACAGCTGTTAGTGGGTTAGGAGAGATCGTGACGCCCAGGCTGTCTGAGGGGCATTTAAACATTTTTGTCCAGAATGATATTAATTTGGTGCACACCCAAAACATGTGACCCAGTGAGGCTGGAAATTGATTGCAACGTTCTCAGGATGAATCTTGCCCTGGAAACATTTTGGACAATTTTAAACGAGAGTGATGCACTCAATATATAATTTTAAGTTGAATAATTGTATGCTTTGCGCATATGGAGTTTTTGTGTATTCTGTGCATTGCTACCTTCCACTCCTTTTCTGAGATGTTGAGTGAGAGATCCTTTTCCCACTGTACTCTGGGATCTTTGAAAGGGAGGGACTTTAAAATGTTTTTATATTTTACAGAAATGCTGTTTGGGTCCTCAAGACTGATCAATATTTCATCCTGTAT
This sequence comes from Erpetoichthys calabaricus, assembly GCF_900747795.2. Classification (NCBI taxonomy): domain Eukaryota; kingdom Metazoa; phylum Chordata; class Cladistia; order Polypteriformes; family Polypteridae; genus Erpetoichthys; species Erpetoichthys calabaricus. The sequence continues at coordinate 147,484,203 of NC_041400.2, read as the reverse complement.
AGAGGTAGGTGGGTGGTGAGGGAAATTGGGTAGATTTTGTTTAACAAAGTTTCTAATTTTTAGGTAGTGGAAGAAATGTGTTACTGGAATGTTAAATTTGGAGTGTAAATGTTTGTAGGAAGCAAAGATGTTGTCAATGTACAGATCTCTACGTGATTTAATCCCGGATGTTTTCCAGACATTAAAAACTGCATATGTTTGAGAAGATGGATAAAGGTGGTTATCGTGCAGAGGTACCACAGATAAAAGCTTCTCTATCTTAAAATACTTCTTACATTGGTTCCATATTCTGAGTGAGTGAAGCACAATTGGGTTGTTAGTTTTATAGCTTGTATATTTGCCACCCAGTAATAAAATTGATAGTTAGGTAGAGCCATGCCACCTTCTTCGTTATGTCTTTGAAGGGTCGCCCTTTTGATACGTGGATGTTTTGAATTCCAAATAAATGAGGTTATGGTTGAATCTGATTTCTTAAATAATGATTTTTTGATGTATATTGGAATGTTTTGAAATAGAAAGAGCTTAGGAAGGATATTCATCTTAACAATGTTAATTCTTCCAGCTAAAGTGAAATGAAGGGTTGACCATCTATGCAAGTCTTGCTCAATTTTTTCCATACAGATGGCGAAATTTTGTTGATAAAGAGCTTTATGTTTACTTGTGATGTTTACCCCTAGATATTTAAACTGATCTGCAGTGATAAAAGGGAAGGTGTCCAATCTAATATTGTGTGCTTGAGAATTCACTGGAAAGAGCACACTTTTGTTCAAATTAATTCTGAGACCAGAAATCTTTTGAATTTCTGCAAGTGCTGTTAGGAATGCAGTTCCCTGAAATTTTTAATATACAGTAGACCCCCGCAAAGTCGCGTTTCAGGGTTCGCGGACTCAGTCGTTCGCGGATTTTTCCTTAGAACCTAACTATTAATTTTTAGCAGAAAGGGCAAATATCCTCCACAATTTTTTATGCCTTTTTTCGTGGCAGTACTGTGCTGTAGCGAGAACAGGAAGCAACCGCTGAGGGAAACGCGGTTTGGGATGGTGAAAGTAACCAATCCAAGAGCGTTATTCATTTCTCCTTGCTGCTGATTGACTGCTGCCCTGTGACGCATCTCCAGCTGAATGTCCTCGTGTTTTCCATTTTGCTATTGTATTCATTTTGTTATTCTTAAACGCACAAGATGTCGCCGAAATGCCCTGCATCTTCTAAGGCTTCTGGCACTGAACCTAAGCGCCAGAAGAAGTTTAAAACACTCCAGGAGAAGGTTGAACTACTGGATTTGCTCCAGGAACTAATAAATTATGCTGCAGTAGCGCGCCACTATGGCATTAATGAAAGTACCGCACGCTACATAAAGAAGAACGAAGCAACGATCTGGAGTATCGTATCTTTAAGTTTCTGTGATAGTGCCAAAAAGGTAACGACCTTAAGGAATAAAAATATCGTCAGGATGAAATCTGCCTTGGCATTGTGGATCAACGACTGCAGGAAGAAGAACATCCTCTTGGACGTTAACATCATCCATGAGAAAGCACAGAAGTTGTAGCAGCAGTTCACTACAGGAGACAATGTAGCAACTTCCCATCACAATGTTCTGGATACCTATAAAGAAAAGCCAGCACGAAACCCCACCAGAAGAAGACCTGTCCATAGATACAACTCCTCCTGCATCGTACTGCACAGCTACTTCATCATCATCAATATCATTCATCATTGGTGAGTACTTGTACATTTTACTGTATTTTAATTAAATGAAATGATTATGTATTTACTGTACTTATAACAAAGAAAACAACAGTGTATACCAAAGAAAACGCGCTTGCATGAATTACAGTACGTATAGTGGTAACATTGGTATTTTACATTCTAGCACCACGGGAGACATAGCAGTACAGTACTGTACAGTATATGGGTTTACCTTTACTTTCTGTTTTTAGGTAATGTATTAAGGTAATTTTTTTAGGTAATGTATTAATGTATTAAGCTGAGTTTGCAATGAAATTAAAGTGCTTTGGGGGCATACTGTATTTAGGGTTTAAACTATAAAAATAGGCATTTAAAAAGGCATTTTTTAACCACATCCAAAAGTCACGGTTTTTCACAATTCGCGGGTTCTCTAGGAACATAACCCCCGCGAATTTTGGGGGTGTACTGTACTATTAGGTAATACATAAACATGAAAGGTAAAAGATGAGGACAGTTAGGTAGGTTTCTTTTGATTAACTTTCTAATTTATATATAGAAGAAAAAATGTGGAGCTGGAAGATTAAACTTGGAGCATAATAGTTCAGAAATGCAAATGTATTATCAGTATAGAAATTTCTGAATGTCAGACTTCCTAATTGAATACAGCATATTTGTTGATATAAATAGGGATGTTCTGAAAGAGATAGAGATGTTTTTGGAGGATGTTCTTTGTTACAGTATTATTTCTTTTGGCTAAAGGTTGAGGAAGGACCGTCTATTAATGTCTTGTTTGATGTTTTCCATCACACTGGGTTTTAGGATAACTTTATTTTTTGGCTTCATTTTTCATGCATGACAATTCAATGGGAAGAGATTGCTTTCATTAACATTAATTTTGAATCTAAATGCCTTATGAAATTCTCTTAGCATTTTAATATTAATAATATGGATGATTGAGGGCTAACCCTATACACACTAGAAGCTGTTGTGAAAAAGAGGATGGTGACAAACCTGGATGCCACCCTGAAAAATCTCTTCCTTCCCCCCCAGGAGGAGCTCTCTTTTACTAACAGGCCCATTCCACCACAGTTTGCTAAGAAACACCTATAGGGGTCATTTCTGCCAATTGCTATCAAGCAATTCAAAGCTCCCTTCTGAAGTCCCCAATAAATGTTTATACTCCAAAAATGTTTATTCTGCTATTGATTAATTGTATTATTTGCCTTGTTACTTTGTATTGTGTTTATGTTTCTGCTGCTTTTTGCATATAAATTTACCCTTAGGAGTAATAAAGTTATCCAATCTAATTGTGGGCGTAAGCTATAAAAAGAATTATTTTCAGTTCAAGCCCTGTAATCTCCTTTATCTCAGACTTTTTCAGAAGACAGATGGCCAGATTTTCAATAGTAATTTTTAATGACATTGGTAATTAAAATATACTTTATTACTTCTATTTACCTGTATCAAGTGTATATCCTATTTTGCTTTGTATAAGAAAATGACATTATCTTAAACTAAATGGTGTTATGGAAACATTACAGAAAAATGATAATGACAAAACTGCCTGATTTAGTCTCTAGTTTGACTTCATTTTGAAAGGTTTAGCTAACTCAAATCTTTGTTCAGAACTCCCTTTAATTTTTTAAAGATAGAGACAGAGTATGTAGTCAAAGTCTAAGGCTGAATTAATTCTCTACTCTTTATCATGATTGGGAGTCAATCACAATATGATGCCATAGTGGTCACCTCTACGTTTAGCTGTGAGTTTTCTCTTTTTTCATATTTAGAATATTAAATATTATGTGTATTTAATAATTTTTCTACCAACCAAGACATCCTCACTGTTTTTAAATGTGCCATTTTAGCTGCAATTGCAACTCTAAATAGGCAAGTCAACTTTGAGTGGATAGAGAAGGAAAAATTCAGTCATTCTTCCAGAGTAACAAGTGTTTAATGTGTTCAAAGGTCGGTGAAGATTAAGAAATCAAATGGTGGTTTATATATTAATAATGGCAATTGGGGTTTTAAAGCTGTTAAGTAAATAGTAGTGAGATACCTAAAGCCAGGCATTACAATTAAGTATCAATGTCCAAAATGGACAGCACAAGAATCAGCAATGTGTTTGTGAAAAGCTTCTGGGCTGAAAAAAGAGTAGAATTGGTGGATACAATTTTAAGACCCCCTGAGCATAGAAAAAAACACAATAGAAAAACAGAAAATAGTCTCTGCAGAGAGAACAGAGATACTGAAATATCTAGACTAAAGAGGGCACCTCTCCTTCACAATAAGGTCAGGAAATGAGAGTCCTTAGTATTTCCCTGGAAGAGTGAGGTGCCAAAAGATGGCGCTAACCCATTTCTGTTTGCTTGTGATCTTGGATTAGGGTTCAGCTCACTTCAACTCTCTTCCAAGAGAAAAGGCTAACCTCAACATTTAGGCTAGAAAATAATCTTCATACTTATCTCTTGCAGTGCTAGCCTGCTGCATGGAGGGTATTCCTTAATGCACTGAATGGATTATGATATGCAGGAATCCCTAGAAATGCAGTATCAAGGATTTACTGTCAACCATTACACCTTGGCAACTGCCCAACTCTTTAAATAAATAAAGTGATCAGGATTGTGAGCTTGAAGTATGAGTTAAAAGATTGCAGCATTTTCATCTGGTCATCTTTAATTCGAAGTACACTGTAAATCATTAATATTTCAGCCAGAGGAGAAATTAAAAAGACACAAGCATATTGGAGGTGGAAAGGCAGCCAAAAAAGGAAGGAGATTCACAAGAAGAATGACAGAACCAATGTGATCATGCATACAATTTTTTTTAAAATGTGGCTTTCCACACAGGCTTGCTGGGCACACCGAATGCAAGAAGATATGTTTATATGTGTAAATCACTTACACCTGGTGAACCAGACACAGCTCTAAATGGTGTGGTACCATTTTGACAATTACAGCATTTTTTACCAACCGAAGATGTTCTAGAAAAAAAGGAAAAACAAAGCCTAATATAGTCTTCTCAGTCTGACCCAATAAGTACAACTTGAAAAATTCTCACACGTGCTTAATCCAGTCACTACTTAACCTAACACATATGCACATGCCTTTGGGATGTGGAAGGAAAAGCAGAGTACCCAAAGAAAAACCTATTCACCCAAAGCAGGAATTTGACACAGACAGTAACCGGGCATGATATTTGAACCCCCAACAAAATTAAATATTTCTAAGGTCCACCTGTTTTAAAGGTACAGTAAAAGTAACAAAGGTGTATACTGTATTGAAAAAAATGTTTTTTTATTATTTCATGTGATTTTAATATTTTTTGGGTACTGAATTCAAAAATGAGAACTGTTTTTCTCTATCATATAATGTTTTTTTCACAATTTCACAATTATTGTTTAGAGTTTTCATACCGTAAATAATTAAATATCAATATTTTATTTTCCTGGTAATTTGTTTGAATTTAATGTATTCTGATATTAAAATCTATGTGTAAAACTTTGAAAATCTTCTCAAGGAAATTAACTACAATGAGCACCATTGGCTCTTATGTGGAGACCTGAAAGTTATGTGGATCTTACCGGCCAGCAGTTTCCGAGCTCCCAGGATTTCTCAGTGAGTAGGACAGCAGAGCCAAGAATTGACATTGGATCCATAGGAAGTGGCAAGATAGAACAAAGCTGCAGCTTGGTGCCAAAAACATCTTGAGGCCTGGCTTAGTGGAACCAGATAAAAAACTGCTTCCAACCTATCATATTAAGCTTGGTTTAATGAATCAGTTTGTCAAACCATAGCAAAAGATGGAGCCTGTTTGATATACAGTATTTGAGCTAAAAGTTTCTAGATTTGTCTGAGACTAAATTGAAAGACATCATTTTTGCCAGACCAGCTATTTGAAAACTGATTTCTTGCAGAGTTTAATGATACGATGAACTACCCGGGATGAGAGGTTTGGGTATCATTCAAAAAAGTAAGTTTTTAGGTAATAATAATGATCCAAATAATAAAGAAATTGCAACAAATGTATTAGTTCAATATAAGGAATTTGGTTGCAAAATAGGTTTCAAAGTTCACTTTTTGTATTCACATTTGAATTTTTTCCTGAAAATCATGGAGCAGTGAGTGAAGAACAGGGTTAAAGATTTCATCTGGATGTCAAGGAAATGGAAAGAATGTATTGGGAACAGTGGGATGACAGTGTGATTGTAGACTACTGCAGAATGATTAATAGGGACACACCAGTATACAAACTATGGACCACCCAAACAAACAATGGCCCAGTCTCTTTGATCACAAATAACAAATAAGTGACAAAAACTAGAGAAGCTATATGTAAGTTAATTTCTTTATATACAGTATACACTTAAAAATATTAGGTTGACTAAGTATTTTCATTTTAAATTGATTGGGAACAATTGTATACATGAATGAATTATGAAATGTATTACATTTTAATTAAATTTATTTTCAGTTTTTCCACTTACAGGTGACATGATGGAAACATTCAAATTATATTTTTGCTGTGTCCATGAGTGCAAATAAAAATAACTATTCACATTTAAAACAAGTTTTTATTAGTTTAACTTTGCAGAGCTGAGTAGTTTTTCATTATTATACTTTTACAGTTCAAATCATATTTACTTATAAATAAGCTGCACAATGTCATCTGACAACTGCAGTTTAAAAAGTTAATAGAAGACTGCATTTCTATCAATTTCTCTGAAGATTACTATGAAATACTAAATTATTTCAAAAGTATTATGTGTTATTCCAATAGCCAGTTTTCTTTTCTTTTATACTCTTGCATTTGAGGAGTGCTATGTTTATGCAGAGGTGGTAGCGCTGCTGCCTCACAGTTAGAAGACCTGGGTTCACGTCCCGGGTCCTCCCTGTGTGGAGTTTGCATGTTCTTCCCGTGTCTGCGTGGGTTTCCTCCAGTTGCTCCGGTTTCCTCCCACAGTCCAAAGACATGCAAGTTAGGTGCATTGGTGATCCTAGTGTGTTCTTGGTGTGTGTGCGTGTGTGTGTGCCCTGCCTGGGGTTTGTTTCCTGCCTTGGGATTGGTTCCAGCAGACCCCCGTGACCCTGTAGTTAGGATATAGCAGGATGGATAATGGATGGATGTTTATGCAGCAGTCATAAAGTTAACCCTTTTCATTGAAACAACAGTGCAGTCTCCATAGCTCTAGTGAGTCGATGGTATACTGTATGTTGTATCTCCGTTATTATCTAGTGCCTATCTATGGAGAGGCAGCTTGCAAGAAATAAGTATGTTACATATGGTAAGTATGTAACATGGAATTCTAGAATAACTCGGAAATTAAAATGTACTTATTCCCAAATATAGGTATAATGGTCACAAATATTTCGATGAGAATGTTTTCCCCACATTTAATGTTTTTTAGAATATTTTAAGTGTTTTACCATGATCTATTAAGTATTGTAGGATAGGCAGAAAAGCTTTTGAGCTTACATAAGACTCAATAAAAAGGAGAATAATGAATGTACAGGAATGGCTCACCTCTGTGCCAGTGACCAGAAGAACAAACCCAGTTTACAACTTCAGTTTGCTTACCTTTGCACATACCTCTTGCTGACTTATATAGCAATATCATGTCACAAATGCAAAATCTTTGTTGATGAGAAAAAAAAAAATAAAAGTCCACTCAAGTGTTGACACAAGCTGTAATGCAGACAGGAGGGCTTTAAAGATAGGAAAGGACAGACTTTGTGCTCATTGAGTGCCTTCTGGGACATCAGAATGTGTTTCTCCACAAGCCATTGTGGATATTTATGTTATTTAGTTTTCAGATCTACTTACCATTGTGGCAGGTGGCCGGGTGTGGTCATCAGCTGCCTACCTATTTAAGGAGCCGCCTCCCTTCAATCAAGGCTGGAGTCGGGTGAGGAGGTGGACGAGGTCAGAGAGGAGGCAGCGAGGAGAGGCCTAGAGAGAGTGAAAGAGAAAGAGAGATGGCTATTGGTGAAGCCGGGACTTTGGGAGACTGTGGGGGTTTTGTTGGTGAAGCGGTGCACTTAAGAACTGTATGATATTAGTGTAAATAAACGTGGGGTGATGGCTTGGAACGTGTCTGCCTGTCTATGTCCGGGTCGCCTAATCCACACCATATACAATTAATAAATAATTTAATCCTTACTAACGCTTAACCATTTAAATATCCATATTACTAACCGAGAATGGTAAACTGGAAGGCATGGACGCAGGTACACGGCGATGGGACCATGAGACATAGTGCACAGGCGCCTACAGCGCGCGTCTCATAAACCGCAAGCGCAAAAACGAAACAGTTCAACTAACGTGAATGAGAAATGAAGCAACAACGTGCCCATCGCTAACGACTAACGACAAAGCCACACAAAAAAGCGGATTCTGCGCTGCACCCCAGAGTCAAACGGAAGAGGCTATGGAGGCCCCACAGGTCCACAAAGATAGTATGGAAGGCGCGAGAAAGTATGAAAGGTGCATGCGTCTACAACGCGCTTCTGAACTAAACGGCCACACCACACAGCGTGGTCCACGCACTTCTACCACACCTACGGAGGCCCCACAGGTCCACAAAGATAGTACGGAAGTTGCGTGAAAGTACGAAAGGCGCATGCGCCTACAATGCGCTTCTGAACTAAACGGCCACACTACACAGCATGGTCCGGGTAATAAGAATAAACAAACTCTCCGTATTAAACGTACGGCATCCTCACACGTCCAAACCATATAGCATATGTGAATCACATTACAGTGATGCATTATTAACAGTACAACCACAGAAAACGCTCCGTATTAACAGTAAGTGCAATTATCCATATTACTAATGGTAGACAACGGATAACTAATGGAGTCGCGGTCATGGCTCCAAAACAATCCAGCTCAACTAACGGGGCTACAAAAGCGAGCCCGCATGGATAAAAACAATAGACGTGGGCGCCTACAATGCGCATCTGAAACCGCGGAAGCAAAACTTTCTCAGCTCCAAAACCAAACAGCTCGACTAACGGAGCTACAAAAACGAGCGCGTATGGACAAATACAATGTACATAGATGCCTACAACGCGCATCTGAAACTGCGGAAGCAAAGCAGGCACAAAAGCTGGGGTATCACCTTGGTGATCCCATGTACTTTTGAAACTGTGAGAGGAGAATAGCATGACTTTACAGACAGCAGCCCAATGCAGAACTCTACTTACTTTTTTACTTTGTAAAAAAATATTATTAACTGCTGATGATGTAGATCGTTTTGTCTGTGCTGAAATTCCAAACAGAGAAACCTATCCTGACCTTATTACAAAGATTCAGCATATTGGGACTCGCAAGATTACAAATATTGTTTTTACAGAAGTTTTGAAATAAAAGTGAAACTAATGAAATGACAACAATTCAAAGAATGAAAATCTTAAAAGTGTGTATCTGGAAAATGAAACACGGGGGTTGGCGAGCGAAGTGAGCAGGGGGCAAAGCCCCCTAGTTTAATTAGAAATAAACCTAAGATATAAAGGTGGCATGGCAGCCAATGCTGGTATCTCATTTTCAGACTAAGTAATTGATCAATTAAAGCTTTAGTGTCATATATACAGAGTACAGTGTACATCGACTAACAATTAATGGCACATTTAACAGTACAGTAGCGCAACAATACCAAGCAATAAAAAATAAAGAGTGCAAAATAATGTGCAATAGCTAGCAACATAGAGCTTAGATTAGTAATAATGAGGTAGAATAGGGCAGTCAAATAAACTACTGGAACAGACTACTAGATTTAAATCCTCTCTCAGGCAGTGCCTATGTGGAGTTTAATTGTTCTTCCATTTTGGATTTTTTTTCAGGGTACTCGAGTTTTCTTCCTAAATCCTAAAGCCTTGTGTTTGATTCATCTGTGCCTTAAATTGTCCCTATATGAGTGAATGAAGGTGTGTGCACGGGTTAGCCTTGTTATGGAATGGTGACTGATCCATGGTTACTTCTTTCCTTCCTTCTTTGCACCTGATGATAGCATGATAGGCTTCAACTCCCTGTGATCCCGAACTGGATTAAATGGCTTAGAAAATCGATAAAGGGAAGACAAACCCAGAATTGTAAACTGGGGACAGAACACACAAGTAATACAAACAATCACCTTTAAAATGTACCCATTAGGATAAAACAGCAATACACCATAAAAGTTATCAACAAGGTAAGGGTGATTATTCAGTGATCCTGATGCTGCCTTGATGCAATAAGTTGATTGCAGGAACAGAAAGTAACTGCTTATTGGCATCAATAAATATGGACTGGTGTGGTATCCACAGAAATCCAAAGCACTGAGGGATAAGATAGATAGATAGATAGATAGATAGATAGATAGATAGATAGATAGATAGATAGATAGATAGATAGATAGATAGATAGATAGATAGATAGATAGATACTTTATTAATCCCAATGGGAAATTCACATTCTCCAGCAGCAGCATACTGATACAAAAAACAATATTAAATTAAAGATTGATAATAATGCAGGTAAAAAACAGACAATAACTTTGTATAATGTTAAATGTTAACGTTTACCCCCCCCGGGTGGAATTGAAGAGTCGCATAGTTTGGGGGAGGAACGATCTCCTCAATCTGTCAGTGGAGCAGGACAGTGACAGCAGTCTGTCGCTGAAGCTGCTCTTCTGTCTGGAGATGATACTATTTAGTGGATGCAGTGGATTCTCCATAATTGATAGGAGCCTGCTGAGTGCCTGTCGCTCTGCCACAGATAGATACTTTATTAATCCCAAGGGGAAATTCACAAATAATAGTCATACTGTAGATACCTGAGGAGCTTCACAGGTCTGGTAGAGCCATGACATACAGGAAAAAGCACCTGAAGTTTTGAAAGTAACATAACATTATTAAATAAGATTAATCCAATTCGGGGTCACAGAGGGCCTGGAACCTTTCTGGCAGAATGGCCCAGGTTATGAAATTACTGTGGACAGAGCACCAGTATATTGCTGGTACCACAAATGCACACAGTGCAAGTATGATATTGTCAGTTAACCTAGCACATACATTATGTATTTTGGGGATGTGGGATGAAAAATAAGTACCCAAAAGAAAATCAGACTGTGACATACAAGAATAAATAAGCTCCATACTAAGAGTGAATAGGCACAGGATAGTGGATCCATGAGGCAGCAGCACTAACCTTTGTGCCAAAGTGCCACCTGGGATTCAAAAATTGCATGGGTTATTAGAAATAATATATTGGTGAGTGGTCCTTGTCATGGATAGAAAGAAGTCAATACTATTACTTCCCTGGACCTCTAGAAATTTGTGAAAGGAGCAATAAAGACCTGCCATTCTTGATGCCATCAGGGTTGCGCAAACAAAAAATGGAGGTCCTGCTGACTGTATAATATTGAGGATCTTAGGAGTTACACTGGTGCTTGGTTTTTTCATGTTATTCTGACTTGGGAAATGAAGTAGTGAGTTATCACAGTGTGACAGCCCTAGTGCTGTTTCAGTGAACCTTATCAAAAGTATCTATACTAATAAAAGGCAAAGCCCTCACTGACTGACTGATTGACTGACTCACTCACTCATCACTAATTCTCCAACTTCCCGTGTAGGTGGAAGGCTGAAATTTGGCAGGCTCATTCCTTACAGCTTACTTACAAAAGTTAGGCAGGTTTCATTTCGAAATTCTACGCGTAATGGTCATAACTGGAACCTCTTTTTTGTCCATATACTGTAATGGCGGAGGTGGAGTCGCGTATCGTGTCATCACGCCTCCTACGTAATTACGTGAACTGAAAACAAGGAAGAGATTTACAGCACGACTCAAACGCGGGAACGAAGGTAAATGACGTTAATTGTTGAGTGTCTTTTAATACTGTGTAAGCATACATATTAACACATGTGCAATTAAACGTGTGCATTTACGAGGTGATTTCTCAGGCTTAAAAGCTTGCCTTTTATTAAAAAGGTAAATACAAACTGTTTTCATTCTGAAGGGCACAAACCACGCTGGATTTCAGCCGTTAAAAGCGCAAAAATGTCGGTACACCAGATAAATAAGCGCAACATATTATCAGTTGTATTGTATGCTTACAATACATATAGAAATGTGTTAATCGTTAACTAATAGTATGGGATGGTGTTTTTCGACTCACGCCTTGATTTAAACGATTCCATTTCTTGGTGGGTTTGCGTAGCTTATTGTCAATATCATTACACCTGTTTTTAAGACTTATTGACTGAAACGGGCTTTCACGAAAAAAGTTAGGACTTTGCTACAGGATACACCCTCCACAAGTTAAGGAAGTAAAAATAAAGGTATATATTTCTGTTTTATTTAAACCTTTTAAGTTTGTATGCATAGCCCCATTTGGCTGTTTTAGTTTTTTTTTTTTCTTTCTTCAGTAATATTTAATCTCCTTAAAGAAAAACAACATATGCATTTTACTTTTTTTGTATCTCTTTAGTAATATTTTAGTGTAAAAGGATAACCAGTATTTAAACCTTTTATGTTACTTTATAAAGTTATTTTACACAATGTTGAAAAATTAATAAGAAAGCTACATATTTTGGCAGCTGCTGCTTTAATTTTCAATGAAATGAAAAAAGCTCTCCAAGAGAAAACCTCAATGAAGAAGAAACAGTTTGCACTATCTAAAAGGAGAAACACTCATTTATAAAGGTTTGCTGCAGATGACTTAACTGAAAATAAATGAATAGTTCCTATGTGTATAATACATATTTATCTATTTGACTTATGCCTTTATTCCAGCAATTTGCAACATCTGAGGTACAATTTGTTACATTACTTTTGTTTTTTGCAGCACAGGCAGGTGAAGTGACTTCCTCAGGGTCACACAGTGGTGTCAGTACCAGGATTTGAACTGACAAGCTCCGGGTTTGCTGAAATATTACTGAAGAAAGAAAAAAAACGAAAACGGGCAAATGGGGCTATGCATACAAATGTCCATCCATCCATTATCCAACCCGCTATATCCTAAATACAGGAGCCAATCCCTGCCAACACAGGGCACAAGGCAGGAAACAAACCCCGGGCAAGGTGCCAGCCCACCGCAGGGCGCACACACCCACACACCAGGGACAATTTAGAACCGCCAATGCACCTAACCTGCATTGAAATATATACCTTTATTTTCACTTCCTTAACTTGTGGAGGGTGTATCCTGTAGCAAAGCCCTAACTTTTTTCATGAAAGCCCCTTTCAGTCGATAAGCCTTAAAAACAGGTGTAAAGCTAAACTTGCAGCACCGCTATTCAATTACACTTGCCTAACGCCTCTCCTAAGGGGAGATACTGTGGGATCTGGGCATCCGTCAAAGCACCAATCACAGGCCCGATTAGAAAGCGGGAAGCTGTGATTTGTCATCTCCCTCCCATGTAACAATCACAGCCCGTGTTACAACGCACTATGTATGTATGTGTATATGTATATGTGTGTATGTGTGTGTATATGTATGTGTGTTTATATGTTGATATGTGTATATATATATGTAGATATGTGTATATATATGTATATATGTATATGTATATATATGTTTACATGACCTCTTTAACACACTACTTCTCCGCTGCGAAGCGTGGGTATTTTGCTAGTCTATACTAATAAAAGGCAAAGCCCTCACTGACTCACTCATCACTAATTCTCCAACTTCCCGTGTAGGTAGAAGACTGAAATTTGGCATGCTCATTCCTTACAGCTTACTTACAAAAGTTAAGCAGGTTTCATTTCGAAATTCTACGCGTAACGGTCATAACGGTCGACAACATCCGCCATGTTAAACTTTCTTATTTATGGCCCCATCTTCACAAAATTTGGTAGGCGGCTTCCTTGCGCTAACCGAAACTGATGTACGTAGTTATTTCGGTGGTATGACGCCACTGATGGCTGAAATTCTATGCGTAACGGTCATAACGTTCGACAACATCCGCCATGTTAAACTTTCTTATTTATGGCCCCATCTTCACGAAATTTGGTAGGCGGTTTCCCTGCGCTAACTGAAACTAATGTCCGTACTTATTTCGGTGGTATGACGCCACTGTCAGCCGCCATATTGAATTTCCAACGGTCTTTGTTACTTATTGGCCCATCCTCTAGAAATTTGGTACATGGGTCCCCAGCGCTAACTGAGTCCTACTTACGTACATATATACGTCCATAGCATGTAGCTCGGTCGCCGTGTGAGGCGACGTTGGGTCCCCCATCCCCACGCCTCCCACATAGTTGGCTGCCTGCTTATATAAGGCCGTCAGTCGCTCCGGTCTCTTCATTCCCTTCCTTGCTTCACCACAGTATTCACGTCTCCCTGCTGATAACTGCAGCCTTTTTATTTAATCCATGGCTTCTCCGCTGTTTTATTGTTCGTTTATTACGATTATAGTTATTGTGTAGGTATTTTAGACTTAGTTTACATTGTTCAGGTACCCATTTCCTTTATCGTTCCAACCGTACCCCCATTAACATGTCTATCGAGGTGATCACCATTGATCAAAGAACTGTCACTTACCTCCAGGCACTCCTGAGCATAATCTAATTTTGAAGGTTGGGGCACCAATAATGTTACTGAGAAACTTACAGCCACCGAAACTTTGTAACGGCACGAGACTTTAGGTCACGTGTCTGCTAAAGAACCTAATTGAGGCAACTATTTTTACTGGCAGTGGCTCAGGGGAGAGAGTTTTTATTCCTCGCATCCCCGTTATGCCCACTGATCTCCCATTTCAATCCAAAGGACTCCAATTTCCAGTAAGGCTCTGCTTTGCAATGACAATTAATAAGTCTCAAGGACAGACCCTACAAAAGGTTGGCATTGATTTGAGGCAAGATTGCTTTTTACATGGCCAACTGTACGTTGCACACTCAAGAGTAAGCTCAGTGCACAGCTTGGTCATATTACAACCGGAGGGCCGAACTGACAACTTGGTATACAAACAGAACCTTAACAAATAATTATTGGTATATTTTCTCACAGTTTAAAAAGTTTTACTTTTCTTCTTAATAAAAATTTTGAGGCAGTACTTCGCCGCTGAGAAGCGTGGGTATTTTGCAAGTAACATATAAATGGAAAATGTTTGAGCCTCTGAATCCTTAAATGCGTAAGCCAGATTGTGTAATAATGGTTAAGACCAGTAGAGAAAAAGTAAGATTGGATGAAATTGAAAGATATTTACAAGTCATGTGCTTGTCCAAGGCAGGAGTGCTCCCTTGCACTGCTGGATGCATGCTGGGAGAATAGCGCTTTTTAATGGTTATGATTTCCCTTCTCTCCTTAGCTGTCTGCACTTACACAAAAATGTCATTTTAAATTGCAATTTTTCAGGGAGAAACTACTTTACTTCCAGTGTAATTGTTCATGTACTTCTAGTCTTTGAACAGAGAGAGGATGACTCATTGCCTAAGAAATAAGGTGGCTGGTTCATTTCCATCCAATGAATCACTGTGTGGCTCCGAACAGATAATTCGACCAGTTGGGGTTCAGGTTTAAGAAAATAAAATGTAATGTGCAAGCTGGTTTAGGTAAAAGAAACTACAAATGACTTGTTCATGTTCATACAGTGAGTCAAATGTGGAAACTGACCCCACATCCTAGTAGTACAGTTTAACAATTTCTAGGTCATGCTACTTCTAAAAGGCTTCATTATATAAATTCAAAAACAAATTCAGGAAAGTTGTTATTACACCACTATTTATGCATTTTAATAAAACTGTGGAGGTTATTCTAACTAACACTGCATAGACTTTTGTTCAGCCTTTAACACAATTGTTCCCCAGAAGCTATTTGCGAAATTGAATGGATTAGGGCTTAACACCTCTGTCTATAATTGGATCTCAGATTTTCAGTCAGAAAGGCACCAATCATTTTGGACTGGCCACAACTTTTCCATTTCCATCACACTGAGTATTGGAGCTCCTCAGGGTCACATGCTCAATCCTCTGCTCTTCTTCCAGCTGTCATGACTGCAGAGCCACAGCTTTAATTACTTCATCATGTTTGCTGATCACACAACTATGCTGAGTTTGATAAGTAGCGATGAAAGGAGTTGGAATAGCTGGCCTTTGGTGTAGAGACAACAATCTATCCCTCAACATTAACAAAACTAAAGTGCTAACTGTGGACTTCAAGGAAAAACAAAATCCTGACCATATCCTAGTCTGCATCAACAGCTCTGCTGTGGACATTGTACAGAGTGCACTTAAGTGAGTACCTCACATAAACTAACAATTCAATTTCCTTAAATAAAAAGGCCCAACAGATAATATCCTTTTTGAGGCGAATGAAGCGAGCAAGCTCCCATCTCTCATTCTCACCTTGTTTTATAGAGTGATCTGACTAGCTGCGTTATGGTGTGAAACAGAAATTGCAGCATGTCCGACTACAAGAGATTACAGAGATGAGTGAGATCAGCAGGTAATATTATCAGGGTGCCTCTCCCTTCTCTGACAGACACATTCTTCCAATGCTTCATCCTGCATTTTCCAAGACCGCTCTCACCCCTCTCATGGATTCTTCATTCTTTTGCCATCTGGAAAATAGTACTACAGCATCATAGCTTGATCTGTCAGGTAATGTGATAGCTTCCCATTCAGGCTGTTGAACTCCTCAATACAATGCCCAGCCTCTTGTGGTGAGAGTATGCAGGCAGTTCCTGGAGGATGAAGGAATTGATACTATTGACTGACCCCAACACTCGCCTGACCTAAATCCAATAGAACACCTCAGGGACATTATGTTTTGGTCAATCTGATGCCACCAGGTTGCACCTCAGATTGTCCAGGAGCTCAGTGATGCCCTGGTCCAGATCTGGGAGGAGATACCCCAGGACACCATCCGTTGTTTCATTAGGAGCTTGCCCCGATGTTGTCAGGCATGCATACGAGCATGTGGGAGCCATACAAACTACTGAGTACAATTTTGAGTTGCTGCAATGAAATTTCATCAAAATGGACTAGACTGCCGCATCATTTTTTCACTTTGATTTTCGGGGTGTCTTTGAATTCAGCCCTCTGTAGGTCGATAATTTTCATTTCCATCAAATGATGTGGCATCCTTTCATTCCTAACACATTACCCAGTCCATATCAGTAGAGATGTACAGCATGATTTTTTTTCCCATTGAGATCTGATGTGTTTTTAAAGTGTTCCTTTAATGTTTTGAGCAGTTTATAATGTGTTTTAAATAGTTCAGTTGTACTGCTGCCCTGGGAGAACAACTAACCCCCGGGTTGCCACACAATTAGAAAACTGCTGGAGCAAAGCAGTTAAATATCGAAAATCTATTGGGCAACGTGACCAACACTCATCCTTTTATTTGACCCCTCACCACATGTCCCAGCTCAGCATTAAACTACAAGCCATATCACCAAATAAAGAAGAGGCAAAAAAATTACACATACTGTATATTTTACATATAGACAAAAAAACAAACAAAGAAGTACATAGCAATCGAAACTACCCCTTCTGGTTTAGGAGCGCGATGTTCATGAAAAAGAGAAACCACTTCGTCCAAATAGGTTTACTGTCCTTACTGTTTTATGGCAAAGAGAAAGCCTACCGGAATACACTGTCCATCAAGCCGATATCAAAAAAGTTCAGTCCTACTGATCCAAAGAATCGTCAGCGAAACCAAAGAAAAAAAAGTCCATTTTCAGAGACGCGTCTCCCTTGAGTCACTGAGTGAATAAAAAAACTTTTTCCAGCCGGTATTTTTCTTGATGCTATCTTGTCGCTTCTCTTTGCTCCACCATAAGATGTCTCCCTTTCTCCCCTTCTTTTCCGGTTTTTAAGTCTTCAGCACCAACCGTCCTGACCATGTTATGATGTCCCCCTTAAAGGTGTATTTACTGTGTCCACTTTCCCTGCAATGCACCCTACGGAGCAGCAAATTGCCAACGGAACAATAGCACATGTGGCACCCACTGCACAGTTACTTTTTAAAGTAATGAGTAACCTAATGTAATACTTATTTTACTGCAGCAAAAATACCTGTGTTATTATTATCATCCCAGCAGCACTGGGTGTAAGGCAACAAGCAAAGGTACCTGTACACCTCTCCTTTATGGGGCTCAATGACACAGCCAAGCAGAAGAGTGTGCTGCATGCAATCTGGTAACAAACATATAAATGAATTGTCAGAACAGTTTTAATTGAGCTATTTGTAATTGATATTGTGAGGTTTCTGAAGTCTTTGGGGAACGGGATGACACACCGATGTGGGACTGACACGTCTGTGGAGGGCTGCTTGTCCATCGCCGAGGCAACCTTAGGTTCGCAGCGCCACAGCATAGTGCCACAGAAACAATTGCGAGCTGATCGCGGTCGTACTATAAGTACCTGTCGCCAATGGGTGATGCAAGGAATATTATAAATGCAGGGAACAGTATAACTTGGCCACTGACCTGGCCCTGACCCTGTCTGTTTGCCGTGTCTGTGTATAGGAGAGTGGTAGATCTTGCTACAATAAATAACCGTGCTGTTCCTGTTTCAAGTTGAATAAAGCTGGTTTTGCTAAAGTACCCCGTTTTTTGGGTGTAAGACAGGGACTCACACATCACAGATATGTTTAAACAGTGTAATCAGGTGACAAAGCGGCCAGTGTTCATACCGTGAATCATCACAACACAAGAAGGACTAAACATATTTGGAAAGCACAAGAAAATTATCATGTTTGGCTATGCTTCTCATCAATTTCAGTAAGGCTCAGATTTGGGCATTGGATTTAATTACAAATGCTGGCCAGTCAATTGTGCAGTTTTTCATATAAAAGAAGAAAAAGCAATGCAAAAATAATGCACCATTTGTAATGTATTATATTTTATTATAAGCAACTACATAACATATTTATGAGGAATGTAACTAAGTTACTTTTAAAAGTGATGTTCCCCACACTGCTCCATGCTTGTTTTTGGATTCATAGTGACCAATGAGGAATTTTTACTCTTGTGCAGTTTACTGACATTTGAGCTTTTTGCCATGGGACAACTCCATAAGCGGACTCATATATACAAACGTGTTTTTAATAAACAAGGTTTCTGCCTGAACCGCGTTACTCACCTTGTGCATTTTTAAATGCACTCAAGTAATTTTATTGGCATATTGCCTATTTAAATAGTATGTAGCATGATTTTGTCTGTTGTGCACACTCCCTCATTTTATTTGCACCATATTGACACTGTGAACCCCAAGTTTTGTCATGTTGTCTCTGTATTAGGTTGACATGACAGTAAAGTTTGACTTTGACTAATATAAAAACTCCACATAGGGGGTGACCAAACAACTGGAGTCAAACCCAAGACACTGAAGCAGAAGTACTAAGTGCTGTACGTATCCATTTTTGGTATTTGGTACACTGTTTTAATCCCTAAGGGGAAATAATATTATTTACACCTAAATCAATATAGGCCAGCCTTACTGTCACCAATTAATTTCTTTTATCAGTTTTGTCGTGTGTATTGTAGTTAATATTTTAATGGAACTCACCTCAAAAAGCCTTACCAAGACTCCAACAAAACAGAAATTGATTTAGAGCACATTTAAAGAAACAAATATCATATTATGAGCACCATCAGGTGTACAAAGTATATTTTGTACTTTTGATATACAGGTTACAGGGGTATTTTTTTACAATCAGAAAACATTGGCAGGCAAAGTGACTTGAGAAGGGCCACTTACTAAGTTATTTGTGAGTACCTTATGGTTTTCAGGAAAACTTCTAATACACTGGGCCAAGCAGTGCCATTTTTGGCACAAAACACAGTGATGCCTATACATTAAATATCCCAACAAAATTAATGAAAGTATGGTTTACAATTGCCCCAAACTGGAACAAAGTAAGTATCAACTCTGGATAGGAGTACAGTTCATACACTGAGAAATGCAACATGATGAATTAATTGTGTGTGTGTGTGTGTATGTGGCATTGTCACTTTCAGCACCCGACTGTTACCTGTAAACATGCTGATTAGGTTGACTAGTAATTCCAGACTGGGTCCTTTGGGCTCTCCAATAAACTGGTGATCTGTCCAGGGCTGTTTCCTGTCTTGAGCCTGGTGCTGTTGGGATATTTTATTACAGATTTAAATCGCATTAAGTGGGTTTGGAAATGTTATCTTTTGCTTGCAATAACATACTGCATTTGATCCATGCATCCATCCATTTATTCACGCTAACCCAGCTCACTGTAATGGGAAGCCAGTGCAGCGCTAGATGAACACTTGGTAGAACCCCCTTATGGGATGCCAGTCTATTGCACGTTGCATTCACCCATTAATTTTCCTTACCACGTATCCAAATTTAACGTATAATTTAATGAAGCACACAATAGCACACGTTATTTCCGAAAAAAAAAATGCTCCGATGCAATGCGCTAGGTGTTACTATGGAAACAAACTCCGGCTTCTCCGCGGATTCGAGCGAGAAAGTCTCTCACTACCTCACGTGGAATCGGATGCCTTTCGCTGATTGGTTGTACCGCTCTCCCCACATACCGTCACTCACTCACACCATTCGGCCAGTAAGAATTGTGCTTTCTTAAGATACACCCCTTTCGTACTGGGCGGGACTAGTTGGCGCCCGGCTGAAGAATCTCAGTTGTGATTGCATGTTTGCTTATCAATCATCTTAAACGACACTTCCCTACAATGTGCTACGTCTCAGCTATATAGTGAGTGAGCTTGTAAAAGACTGCTTGAAATTCAATTGGGCTTCACGTGTGCCGTGTTTTAACCTGCTGTTGAACAAGCATAACATCACAAGGGTGAGTAGACCAAAATCATAAAACGAATGCTTCAATAGTAGATGATAAAGAATGATGTATTGCCGTAAATCGCAGCAAGTGTTTTTTTATATTCCGTTATTCTGCTAATTTAAACCATATTTTTTTTTTCGTTAATTTTGTTTTTGTTTAAAGTGTACACTACTGATAGAAACATTTTGTAAAAGCAAACATGACATTCAGCAATCCTTAAATGTAATTAAGATATTCTTTCAAATAGCATTATAACTGGCATTATTGATATTATTTGTCATTAAGTTCTGTGAAGAAGAAATAAAGAAAATGATTTATTCTATTGGGACCCCAAGCGATGTTTTGTATTCCCATTGCTTCTTGAAGTACTTTAGTTACATTTGTAAAATTCAGTTATTTAATTGAAGTAATTTAGAAGTAAAAATCTTGACTTACATAATGAAATGGCATGGACACTTAAATATGCTCAATTAGGCATATTAAAACTATGTAGCGAATTTCACTCATAGTATTCTCAGGAAGTGGGGTAAATATGTAACTTAACGCTGCGAGAAATTGTGATATATCATTGAAATGACATTCTTCCAAATTCTCTACAAGCAAATTTAGTCTCATATTCTTTTATTTTTAGTTATATTTAAAACAAATATATATTTCTTTCGATTCATTGAAATGAATACGATAACAAGGAAAGGCAGGCTGACCCAAACCCTAACCCTAAGTTGATTCCTGTATAAGGTGGAATGTAACAATGGGAACATGATTTGTACTGACAGGACTTTAAACTTTGAGGAGTTTAAAAGAGTTCAAGTCCAGTGTTTGGGAGGCTCACTTGCTTCAGATCTCCAGGACTCTGATTGAACCCCTGTTTGATCATTGGTTAGATGGTGTGTGCTTGGACTTTTTGGTACTCTGGTTTTCCTCCCAAAGGCATGCACTTTAAATAAATAAATATTCTACTTCAGTCATGTACCTGTTGAAGGAGAACCAAATCAGTGTTAGCTCCTGCATTGTATTCAGTGCTCCCCAGACAGGCTCTAAATTGTATTATATGAGTTTGAAAAAGGTTGGCTGAGTGGGCAAGACGAGATTAAAAGAGATAAATGTTGTGTGTTCTTGTAAAGAGTGGTAGTTCAACGCAGGACAACTGTTCAAAAAGTTACACATTTTCAATCAGTGCTTTTTTATATATTTCTCTTATCTTACAGAATTTATATAGAGTATTACCTTTTTGGTAGAATTCAATCACATTGTGTGCTTTCGATTAGTAAAACAAAGTGAATGAACAGCTTCTGGAGGGTTTCAACCATGACTCATCTGCAAATTTGTTACAAAACTGGCCCTTGGAGTTCATATATCCATTTGTTTAATGATATTTTTGTAGTATGACATGGTTATGAATACGATTATGGTTAAAAACATTATTCTATGGCAATGGAGAGTATTCTAGTGCTTGAACATTAGTTGATCAGCAAAATCGTTTTTGTAGTATTGCTTCTGTGGCTTGCAGTATTAGGTATAGTGTGATGCATTTAAGAAAAAGGTGCAGAATATACTACTGAACTACTCATTCTGTGTCTGTTAGATTTGCTGTGCCAGAAGGCATTTTTACTATTAAGAAAAAGTCATACTGAAAAATGTGGAGGCCCAGTAATGTATACCGAGTGCTCCCGAGGTACACATTCTCTAGTGTGTTTCTTGCTTTCCACCGATATACTTGAAAAATTGTTTGTTTTTTTTAATTGCATAACACATTCTCCTCTTGAGTTTTGTGTTAGTTCAAATGTAAATAGACATTTGTTCAGAGAAACTGTACGGAACATCTTTTAATATGCATTTAAGATAACACTGTCCATAGCAAAGGTCCAAGCCTACTGTGTATATGAAATGAGAGAAACATATGTTTAAAATGAATTTCATCATAACTATACAGTATATCATTCTTAGTAGGCCTAAGGCTGTGAAGGTGTAAATTGGGACATTTTAAAGGGGTTTGGATCAGTGTCATGGTGTAATTCTTAAGTTTCCAACTATCTATATCTGTTTTCTTAAAACTGTGTTGAGACTAGAGCCTATTGGAATATGGATGTGCAAAGAGGACAGATTCTCATACTTTGAGAATGATATAATCGTCTTTGAGTCATCTTCTCAGGCAACTTGAATATTTACTTAAACTGGTCCGATATGAGCAAGGTGAGAGGCGTATGTGATCAGTTTCTCATAAATATACTTGCAGTTTACTGCCTTGCATCCTTTGCTTCTTGAGACAGACTTAAAATACTTTTTTTTTATTAAATTGTTCATTTTCCTATCACAAATTCTTTTTGTACAACCTGCTCAAATTTAAATTCTGATTTATTTACAATATCATGCACTGTTAGTGTTTAATTTACAGGTGCATGATTTAAAAAATAATTTTGATGTGCTTTAAATTAATTTTCATGTGATCTCTTTACCACTCTTTTCATACCAGATACAAATGTTATGTGTATACAGTATATTATTGCCAGTGGGGGCATTTCAGACCCCAAACTCCAGGTAAAACTGCACACCACATAAGTCCCAAGTTCTTATTTTTATTTACCTTTGTACCTTATACACAAAGCTTCTCCTTGTATAAAACTATGATTCTTCTTCCTTTCACTCTTAATTCCTCCACTCCTCCCCAGGTGAGCATTGTCTGTCTCCTCTTCTGACCCCAACTCCCTGGGTGAAGTGGGAGGCTCCTTTTTCAGGCTATATAAATTATAAGAATTAGTGATGATTAGCAAGCAGGAAAGAGCATCACAGATGCAATGTTTGCTCTGAGGATGTTGATGGAGAAATTTAGAGAAGGCCAGAAGGAGTTGCATTGCGCCTTTGTGGACCTGGAGAAAGCATAAGACAGGGTGCCTTGAGATGAGTTGTGGTATTGTATGAGGAAGTCGGGAGTGGCAGAGAAGTATGTAAGAGTTGTGCAGGATATGTACGAGGAAAGAGTGACAGTGGTAAGGACTGATGATGGATGCATTCAATGTGGAGGTGGGATTACATCAGGGATCGGCTCTGAGCCCTTTCTTATTTGCAATGGTGATGCACAGGTTGACAGGCGAGATTAGACAGGAGTCCCCGTGGACTATGATGTTTGCTGATGACATTGTGATCTGTAACAATAGTAGGGATCAAGTTGAGGAGACCCTGGAGAGGTAGAGATATGCTGTAGAGAGGAGAGGAATGAAGGTCAGTAGGAACAAGACAGAATACGTGTGTGTGAATTAGGGAGAGGTCAGTGGAATGGTGAGGATGCAGGGAGTTAGGAAGGTGGATGAGTTTAAATACTTGGGATCAACAGTACAGAGTAATGAGGATTGTGGAAGAGCAGTGAAAAAGAGAGTGCAGGCAGGGTGGAATGGGTGGAGAAGAGTGTCGGGAGTGATTTGTGACAGACAGGTATCATCAAAAGTGAAAGGGAAGGTCTACAGGACGGTAGTGAGACCAGCTATGTTATATGGGTTAGAGACGGTGGCACTGACCAGAAAGCAGGAGACAGAGCTGGAGGTACTAAGATTTGCATTGGGTATGACAAGGATGGACAGGATTAGAAATGAGGACATTAGAGGGTCAGCTCAAGTTGGACGGTTTGGAATCAAAGTCAGAGAGGCGAGATTGCATTGGTTTGGACATGTGCAGAGGGGAGAGGCTGGTTATATTAGGAGAAGGGTGCTAAGGATAGAGCTGCCAGGCAAGAGGAAGGCCCAAGTGAAGGTTTATGGATGTGGTGAGAGAGGACATGCAGGTGATGGGTGTAACAGAGAAAGATGCAGAAGACAGGACGATATGGAACAAGATGATCCGCTTTGGCAACCCTTAATGGGAGCAGCTGAAAGAAGAAGAAGAAAAAGATTCACAAAAAGTTTATATTATTTAATGACTAAAACCTTAATGTGATATAATATTGGTAAACCTCTTAATCCAATGTACAGTATATAAAAAAACTTTATTGATTGATACAATAACATTTTGAAACCCACTTAATCCAGTTCATATATCAGGGAGGTTATTGAGTGTAAGGTAAGAGTCAAACCTAGACAGTGTGGCGATCCGTTGTAGGGCACATTCACGCATAAACCCTCAAACAAACACAGATACAGTTTAGAAGACATAACTAGAAATACTGTATTGATCTTGTTTTAAAAATACTCATTTACTTTTACACAGTTTTTAGCACTTATATATGCCCTATCAGCACTTGGACCATAGTTCAGTTTTCTGCTTGGTTGACATCTGTTTGGAGTTGGCATTGTGGCTTTGTCTCATGGTTTTCTCAGAGAACTCTTTTTTTGTGCCACTGTCCAAAAATGTCCTCTTGGATGTGTTTGGCGTGGAAATTATATTCTGCAATGCCACATTTTTTTTATCTCATTCAATTATTGTTGCCACAATTAGTTTTGATTCCCTGTTCTGAAAATGATAAAATAATTATAAAGTTCATCCAAAATGATTGGTATTGGGGAAGACCTCTTTACTTATTCTAACTCATAGGACTCTAAGCAAGCCCTTGGTTGTCTTTCCCTTTGTAAAAACATGTAGATCTCTTGTTTTTCTATAGTATGTAATATGGTTGTGTATTGCATGAGTTCATTACTCACATTTCCTATTCATTAATTTGCTGTTCCTTATTTCTGGAGGTTGAAGCAACAGAAAGGAGGCTGAGATACTGCCTTTTTTTTTTTGGCTCCTTAAACTTTATATAACGTGTTAGTGGAAGCTTTCCAATTCACAACATGAAAAGTGTTCTTAAAAATGATTGTGTTTAGGTAGACTCAATTAGAAGGTTGTATTTGTTGATTATTTACCACCACTAGAAACACATTTATCCTGGTCACACCACTCATAGAAATGAACGAAATGTCTTATTGTAAATCCCAAATCTCTTGTGACAATGCATAAGTAGCCTTAACATCATTAAGTTGGTTTGCATAACATACAAGTGTGATGTCTCCAGCTACGTTGACAGGATTTTTGATTAACCTCAATTTGAAAAAATGTAGAAAATGTATGCATAGCATTCAGCTATGATCAAGGACTGTACAGGCACCGTAGCCCTCATTGGGCAGAGTTCACTAAGTACGGTCTACAACCTTCTTAATCCATTTCAGGGTTTTGGGGGCCTAAGGCTATCTCACCAGGATTGAATAATAGCTTGAAAACAGGCCCAGACAAGCTAATCCATCACAGGGACCATTTTCACTCATAGACGCACATAAATACGCACTCGCACACAAACACACACACATACCCCAATTTCCAATTGCCAAGTAACATAACCTAAATAAGAAATACTTTTGCAGTGAGTTCCTTCTTTGCATGAGCATATCTGGCCATTGTAAATTTTGTGAAATTGGACTTGAAAAGGTACTCATCTATGACAAATGTTAGGAAACAACAGAAGTGGAAGCCAAACTTTATTACAGCTACCAACCATTATGGATATTGGGCAAATGTGTCACTCTGATGGTAAATTATAGGGTGAACAGATTTTCAAACCTGGACACTTGTAGCATGTATATCCCATGCATAAAGCCCATCCTTGTGTGTTTAATGCCTGCTTTATCTCATCTTCAGAAAGAGATCTGGACATGCGAGAAAGCACTTTTCTAAATGAACACATACAGTATGATTCAACACAGTGGTTGGTATGGAAGCAAACTGCAGTACTCTGGTTCAGTCTGGTTCTTGTTCCTTGGTGCAGTGCTACTTAAATTTAACGTAAGTTTTTAGTCAAGCTTTCCTACTCAGGAATTTTGACTGTGCTGTTATATGTATATAACATCGAAGAGGGGATGGGGTATAGGCTTACCCCTTGGAGCTTCATATGCACTGTTCTAAGTATATTGTGAGGATGTTTGTTTTGGTGGAGCAATGTTTTATTACATGGGCAACCTGTTAAAACCAGAATATTTTGATATTCTTCAGTTATTTATTGGGACACGTAGCCTGAAATCAGAAATGTCCATATCAGCACGATGTCTGGTCACCGTAGTAAATTATACTGATAGTGAAATTGTGAATCATTGTGATCTGCAGGTAATGGTGCTGTGTGGTTTGTTTATTGTAAGGTTAATATTGACTAAATGTTTATTTACTCTTGCACTGTGGTGGGCTGGTGCCCTTCCTGGGGTTTGTTTCTTGCCTTGCACCCTGTGTTGGCTGGGATTGACTCCAGCAGACCCCCGTGACCATGTAGTTAGGATATAGCGGGTTGGATAGTGGATGGTTTGGATGTTTATTTACTCTTGTGCATAACATCACGGGGTAAACCATTCACATCTAGAGAACATTTTGTTTGCCTTGCTTGCAATTTATACTTTTACGGTGAAGAAAATCATTTAACTTGCCTGTTATCACTGAAAGCATTGGGAGGACTGAGATGCTAATGCACTTGTTCCCTTTACATTGCACTCAAGCTGCTGGGAAGACTTCATAAAGTAGAAACCAAAAACAATTTGCTGATGTAGTGGTCTCTATGCTTAAGCAACCAATGCCAGCGACATCCTTCCCACACACACAGTTTGGTGGTGTTTAATTAATATGTATTGGGGATTTATTTGCAATCAGTAGTAGCTATTAGAGACAAAAAGAGGAAACTATATAAAATGCACAAGTTGGAGTAACCGCTATCAAGGCAAAATTGAAAACTAATCTATAGTTTCAAGCTGACAAAATGTTCTTTTGTTTTAAGATAGAGGAGTTTGCCAATTTGTCAATGTTTTTCAATGGAAGATTTAGAAATGTTAAAACTGTAGATTGGACTTTTATGTGGTCTGCAACAGTCTTTAGGTAGGCGGTACATGTCTTACACATGAATCACAGGACCCAAGGGTTTCCAAGATAACATTGCACAGAACATCACACTGCCTCTGCCAGCTTGTCTGCTTTCCATAGTGCATTCTGCTGCCATGTCTTCCCCAAGTAAGTGATGCACACACACACACACACCCAGCCAGCCACATAATCTTAAAGAAAATGTGATTCATCAGGTCAGGCCACCTTATTCCAATGCTCTGTGGCCCATTTTTGACACATGCCCATTATAGGCACTTTCAGAGGTTGACAGGGGTCAGCATGGGCACTCTGACTGGCTACACAGCCACATATGCAGCAAGCCGCAATGTGCTGTGCCAGCACCTTTTTCTCATCACCAGTTTGTGCTGCAGTAGCTCTTCTGTGGTATCAGACCAGTCGGGCTAGCCTTTACTCCCTACGCACATAAATGAGCCTTTTCCGGTCATGACCCTTGTCTCCAGTTCACCAGTTGTCCTTCCTTGAACCAATTTTGGTAGGTACTAACCACTGCATACCAGGAACACCCCAAAAGACTTGCCATTTTGGAGATGCCATTACTCGGTCATCTAGCCATCACAATTTGGTCCTTGTCAGAGTCATTCAGATCCTTACACTTGCCCATTTTTCTGCTCCTAACACATCATTTTCAAGAACTGCCTGTTCACTTGCTGCCTAATATATCCCCCTCCCCTTGACAGGTGCCAGTGTAACGAGATAATCAATGTTCTTCACTTCACCTGTCAGTGGTTTTAATGTTGCAGCTGATCAGTGTTTATCGGCTGTATGTATGCTGACATATCACAGCAAAACACATTTTGTGAAAATCGGTTGAGAAATAATAAAGTTAAAACTGCTTTTAGCATAGCATCTCCATGCATGCCTAGGCGTTTACATGGGGATCTTGACCGCCTCAATATGGCGGGCGCATAGACGTATCGCCGAAAATAGAAACAGTGGTAAATGAATCATCAATGTGTGTATGTCTGAAGTTAAAAGGCCATGCCGATTTTGAATTGCTGAAGCAGCCTCCACCAAACATATAATGAGGGGACGTGGGAGTGAATTGGTGTAACTGGAGAAACCTGAACTTAGCACTGGGGGAAAAAAACTGTACGCTCCACAAAGAACACCGGGCTTTGGCCGCTGCAAGGCTTATAGCTGCTATAAAGTGACGTCATTCACCTCTGTGAAGTGGAACGCAAATGATGTGCGTGTGTGTTGCAGCCCGGGTGGTGCACATAGTGCCGACCTTAACTCGGTGCCTGAAAGGACGGAGCGTGGATTTTTTTCCGCTACGGAGTGTATATTGATGATTGCTGGGTAAAACTGAGATATCTTTGTAAATCAGAGTATGAAGTTTCGCTGCGTTAACCAAGTGAACTATTATATTTTTGTGGAGCAGTGCAAAAATATAATAGACTAGTAATCTTAAGTTATGCATCTTTGAATCAATGCATGAGACACCGTTAGTAGAAAAAGTAAAGGTTTAGCTGTCAGTTGTTAAAAGTTATGTTCAGACCCTTCAAGGCGATCATTGTGTAATGTGCGATAGTTTGTCCTATAAGGGTAGAAGTGAATTTGCTACCAAGATCAGTGGATAGGGTGGGGTGGGGTGAAGCGTGGAGAGGAAATCGAAAATGGGTTCTCCCGATTTTGCACTGTCTAGTAATTTGTCCATATCGCGAGCAAAGCTTGACAAGGACCGTAGGTGCGCTGCCCATTGAGAAGGTGCTGTTGACATATCACATCCACGACACTATCGGCTGTCAGTAAATTTGTCAAGTCATTGAGCTTTTCGAGCTCCTGATCGCATGTGTTGGTTTGGGATTTCGCGTTTTAGTGTTAGGTATAAGAGTTCAAGAAAAAGTACTCGTATAAATGTATTTTAAATTAATGGACAATGAATACAGAGAGTGTTCAGACTCCCAAAAAGTTTATACCAGTTTTTTGCAGTGTGTACTGCCGTGACGGTTCTGTGAATGAATGAAAGAATGGATATAGATATAGATAGACATGTATGTATGTATGTATATAGATAGATAGATATGTATGCATGTATTCATGTGTTTAGTGTATTCATAATTGCTTTTGTAAAAGTGCATCCTAAAAAAATTGGTATGTAAAACTAGATAACATTACTAATTTTGGTCTAACATTTATTATTTTTTCCCCCCCAATTCACAGCTTTCCAAAAATGCCAGGATCAGTCCCTGCTAGTGGAGAAGCCTGTTGGCCAAAAGATGTTGGGATTATTTCCATGGAGGTCTATTTTCCTTCCCAGTATGTAGATCAGGCAGAGCTTGAACAGTTTGACCATGTGGATGCTGGGAAGTACACCATTGGCCTTGGCCAAGCTAAGATGGGTTTTTGCTCAGACTGTGAAGACATTAACTCTTTGTGCCTAACTGTGGTACAGAGACTGATGGAGAGGAACTGTCTCTCATATGATTGTATAGGGAGGCTGGAAGTCGGCACTGAAACTATCATTGATAAGTCAAAATCCGTAAAGACTGTGCTTATGCAGCTATTTGAAGAGTCTGGAAACACTGATGTTGAAGGGATTGACACAACTAATGCCTGCTATGGAGGAACAGCAGCTCTTTTTAATGCAGTTAACTGGGTAGAATCCAGCTCATGGGATGGTAAGCATTCTTCCTGTCTTTCAGTATATTGTTGAGGGTCTTTATTATTATGTTGACACAAAGAAATTTGCTTATTTTCTTTAATTACTTTATGTGGAAAATTTAAATTAGATTAGATTAGATAAAACTGTATAAATCCCATGGGTAAATTCAAGTGCATATTGCTGCAGAAACATACAAAACAAGAATAGTCTCAGAGGACAGATTATTAAGCCAATCAATCAATCAGTCAATCAATAAATAAATAAAAATGAAATTAATGAATACATTGGTTGGAAACACTGAATTGACTGATAGCAGTGGCCAGAAAAGACTCCCAGAGGTGCTTCTTAGCACATTGTGGTGGAATGAGCTTGTAGCTAAAATCTCTCCAAGAGAGCACCTCCTGGAGTGGATGGAGGGGATTTTTCACGATGGCCTTCAATTTTGCATTCATCCTGTTTTCCACAACAGCTTCCAGTGTGTCTAGGGTTTGTCCATTGTGATGGAGAAGACTTCTCTGACAAGTGATCAGGCATGTTGGTTTAGTGTTTTTTTGATACAAGGTAAACAGTTGTTACCCCAGGACTGATTAGTGTTCATTTAATGTATTTATTTATGTTGTTATTGTTGTTATTATTATTTATGTTTCATTGTTTAAATAAAAATTTTTGGGTGCTGTATCACTAATCAAAATATTTTCATATTTTTCACCATACACTGTATTAGGTTAAAACAGTAATATATTAGATGGTTATCATGCCTGAAATAGCTATAGTTAATGAATTTATTTTTCTAGGACGTTATGCTTTGGTTATTGCTGGAGACATTGCTGTCTATGCTACTGGAAATGCTCGGCCAACAGGTGGTGCTGGTGCTGTAGCCATGCTTATTGGTCCAAATGCTCCCCTTGCTTTCGAAAGAGGTCAGTAAGTTTGGATGGAACTTGCTTATGTTTTGGTTAAATATTGTAATTTCTGCAATACTTGGATAGAATGTTGACAACTTTGTATAATTTTAAAATTAATGTAACATAACCGCTAGTATGTTTTCACATGCAGGTCTGCGTGGTACTCACATGCAGCATGCTTATGATTTCTATAAGCCTGATATGGCGTCAGAATATCCAGTGGTTGATGGAAAATTATCCATCCAGTGTTACCTCAGTGCATTAGATCAGTGCTACACAGTTTTCCGAAACAAAATTCATGCACAGTGGCAGAAAGGTGAGTGGCTTGTATTTCCTTTCCTTTTTATGTTTAGTATAGTATGGCCAACTTGTTTCACCCATAATGTGAAGATTTGTCATGTCCAGTTTAGGTAATTTTTTTTTTTTTTTTTGTATTCTTAATTGTATGCATCTGGTAGTTCTTGTGGATATTCCCCTATAGTGATATTTATCTTTATGTATTGTGGCGCAATCAGCATTCATTATCTTATTGCAAGGCTTTTAAACATCCGATAAGATGTAGTGGACATTTATAGTTTAGTATTAATTTAATATATTTATACTGTTTTTTTTAAGTACCTAATAGCCCCAATTCCACTACAGAACTTAACACGGAGTATGTAAGTTGTAGAACCGTAAGAACTGCAAAATAAGCAGGGAGATTGGCCAACTGTGATTATTTTAAATACTATGAGCAATTAGCTTTAATATTATTTCTCGAAAAAGAAGCAACTTTATTTGCTAGTTGGAAAGTCAGCAATTTGCTTCAATTTTGTTCTTTTTCATTTTCAGGGCTTTTTTAAAAATTTTTTTTATGTTTATCATTTTTTCTATTGCCATCTATTTGGCCTTATGTTGAATACTATACTGGCTTTTTCCAAGCATGATGACAAAGTTGACCACCTATACTAGGCTAATGTTTTTGAAATCGTGCAAAGACTTCCAAATAAGGGAAAAGTGTCTTTAGCTATAATGTAATAACATAGTGTTTCTCAAGATATTTTGCAACATGGGTTTTCTGTACAAGTTAATACAATTGTAAAAGCATTGTACTGTACTTGGTCTTCAGATGACTAATAAGATTCCTGTAAAGACTTACTTCCCTCTAGAGGAGATTCTAACAGGGTGAAAGCTTCAATAAACACTGACATACCAAATACATTTTGTTAGGGAAATGTTTCTAAACATATTTTGGAATTTAACTACATTACAAAACAATACCAACGATTTTCTATGAGTAATGAAAACATATAATTTACAACGTAGGATTAGCCAAATTTTGTATAGGTCTATCTTTAAAAATGTTAGGGACAGACAGTCCTTTTCCTAAAAATTGTTAGTTATCATTCTCTTTGCTTATTTCTTTTATTGGTTTTAAAAGAGGGGTGAAGATTTTGTTTCAGCAGGGGCATCTGGTAGTATTTCACAAACATTTTTGTTCTATTACATTATTTGAGCAGCTGACCAGATAGTCTTAACCTCTCAAATTCCTAAAAATACAAACACATGCTGGTACTTAAAGGAGTGTTTGAGGACTGCTAATGTTTAGAATCATCCATTTTCTTTATCAACTGTATTTTTTGTGGGGGAGTAGCAGGAGTTATTGATTTTATTATTTTTACTTACTGTACCTTTTGTAATTTTTTTCAAAACAACATTCAGTAAAATATGACAAGTCATAGAGTGTGTCCATTTGGTTTTTATGTATATACGGATACAAATCACTTTGAACATTAGAAACAGAAATACACTATGTAAACTTTTTGTAATTTTCTAAGCCCTCTAACAGTTCTGAGAGGGGTAAATGATTATGTCAATTTGTTTACGTTGAGCTGAGAGCAGTATGAGGAGAGTCAAGGTAAAACCTTTCCGTTTGTTTATTTTTGCAAACTTCGCTTAGTTTTTTTATCTTCTTTATCCAGTTTTCCCCTGTGTTTCCAGCTGTGTAGGCCATACTTGGACAGTCTACACCTCAATTACATAGACTAATGTAATGAAGGGTCTGACACCAGCCTTTGTAACTGCTGATGCTAATTTGTCCTTGCTTCTCTGTGGTGTTGTTGCAGACCTCAAGTGGGAGGTTTACCCGATCAAGCCATATTTATGTGGTGTAGCGGGTCCACAGCTCACGTCAGAAAGGCCACTTTTAAAATAAATAATCGGCACACTCACGGCCTAGCGAGGGGGCGTGGTGTGTGTGTGGCCGAGCGGTTCCCGGGGAGTTCGTGATGCGGGCGGTTCTCACTTAAGTGCACAGGTGAGGAGTCGTTTGCATCGGTATTTGTTCCCAGCAGCTGCTGATTGCCACAGCTGATCCACATCCCCGTGATATATAGAAGCGAGAGGTGGCTAGTAGGGAGGAAAAAGAAAGAGACAGGTTGCAGGGAAGAAGGCGGCAGGGAGAGGATAGCCAGTGAGAGAGAGGGAGAGCAGGCTCGATGGAGCAGAGGCACCTGGGAGGAGAGCCCTAAGAAAGAGTGTTAGGCCGACACTCGGTGGGGCTGAAGGAAGTGGTCGCTTCAGCTGAGAGATTAAGGAGCTGGAGTGATTAAGACGACTGGCAGTCGAATTGCAGAGGCAGTCGGGGGGGTTTGGGCTGGTTTAGCGCCGTGGCCGCTGGGGAAAGAACCCAAGTCTCGGTCTGGATGGAGCCCGACGTAGTCAGGGATCGGAGGGATACTGGACCAGTGTGGAAGGCAGCTGCACCTGCAGGTAGGGCGACTCCCCTGTTGCGAAGCCCAACGGGAGAAGCAGGGGAGCCGCCAGGTAGAAAGAAGAAGGCACCGTGCTTTGTGTTTTTGAAGAGACTGCTTCCAGCCACTGTTTTAACCTCGTCGTCGTTTTAAAGGATTTTTTTTCTCTATTGTTTTTTTTAACCTCCACCCTTTTCACTTGTTTTTATGGATTATTTATTTAAGGATATTTTGACACACAGCACTATTTATTTGAACACTTGTTTTGTTGATTTTTAATAAAAGCACCAGGCATTTTTACACTATCCCTTTGCTTCATTGTTATGCCTCACTGCCAAGCTCATCGGTGACATTACCAACGGTGTTGGGTTCAAGAGCTCCCAAAAGGAAGATGGGAGCATGGAGTGAACCCGCATCGTCACAATTTAGCAAAGTCACAGGACAATGAGATTGGTGTTTCCTATCATGCTGATTGCCACAGTTCTTTACAAGCAGTCTGAACAGACTCAATAACAGCTTTTACTGGAGTGTTGCATTGAGCATCAGTAGGCATTTGGCCTGGATTTGATATGTTAAAACTGATGGGAGTATCTGGGGAAGCATGACTCCAGAGTTTAACGGCCCAATGAGCAAAATGTGTGCCTCCTCTACTATTTTTATTTCTTTTTTAGAAGTTAAAGACAACATTTTGTGACCAAAATATTTTCCTCTGGGTATTGGGTTTTATGAAGTTTGTACAAGGAAGTTAACAGTTATAACTTTCTGCATTAAAAGGATATTTTCAAAACTACTTTTATTGGAATTCAATATGGAGGAATAAGAAGTGTAATGTAATTGTTAAAATTGTTACTTATGATCATTGATTCAGCATTTTCAATAAACTTTGGATTAATTTGAATCACTTCTCAGTAAAACACCACATTAAGACATAACACAAACTTGCTATCACTATGTCATAAATATTAAGAGACTCTGGTTCATCATGTGCTGGGTGCGGCAACGTGCTGTAATCCGCGCATGCTCCCAACCTGGTAATTTTGCTATATTGCCAACCTAGAACAATATTGGATGACTAAAGATTAGATTAATGCTGAAGAAAATATTTGTGTACTTGTGTATAGTATGTCAGTTTTAACCTATAAGCTAAGCAACTAATGTGCAACTAAATGAGATTTCCAAGAATCTAGGTGGAGTTGTTTCCAAGAAACTTGCAGGTAGTTACAGATTAGACACTTGCTAATTATGGTCCTTGAGACTGGTGGCATTGTTACATTTTAGAAAGATCTGTGAATATATCACTATGCTCTGTATATATGATAATCAAATTAACTAGAAATAAAAGTTAGAATTCCCTGTTCTGTAATTAACCTAATATTACAAATATAGTGTGCATGTCTCATAATATAAAAGCAGACTGCTTATTGTCCAGTCTGTTAAAGAAAAAGAAACAATGTTTCCCCTAAAAAAATAAATAAATATTTAGTGGGTGCCATAGGTTGTGACTTAGACAGGTAGCAATGATAAAAAAAAAAAATTGAATATATGCCGTAAATAATTATTTTGTCTTTTTACAGCAGAAAAGGAATACATACACATTTTTAACTGAATTACAATAAAAACATACACACAAAAGAGAAAATTGAATCCTCTTCATGAAAGACATGCCCACAAGAAACACACGTATGATTTTTAATTCATCTAAATTTTCTAACTAATAAGTAGGAGGTCTGAACACTTTATTTCTTTTGCATTAAAAGGTAAATTATTGAAAGGGGAAGAGAATTGTGGGAATGTGATTGTTTTGGATGTGAGATGGTGATCCTGTTAATGCCTCACTTTATTCTAATATGATTTAGATGGAAGGCATATCACATTCCAACAGCTTCAGCCTGTCTGGAGTGGTGAAATTTTAGTGATTGTGATCATTAAGTGAATAGCACTACAACACTAAGATTCACAATAATTTTAAATTGTGCAATACTGTCTCTAAATGAGAAGCAACACACGCATCCTACGTATCCACTTCTGACTTTTTTAGATTTTTTAGAGGCATCTCTTCTGGGTGCGCGGTTTGTGGTGGAGTTTGGAAGGTGCCATGTCTGAATGCAAAAGTATGCTTCAGTATTCTATCCATGATGTCAGAATTGTGGGTGAACAACTTATTTGGAAGCAGGAATTTTATAAACTCCAGAACTGTTTTTCTGGAGGCATTAGATACATGAATAAGTCCATTAGGGGAAAAAAGGACAGATTTTTTTTTTTTTTTTTTTTATGAACCTCAGCAGTAAGAGGAGAGTGTAAATTCAGATGATGAACTGGCTATATAGATAAGAGAAATGTCAAATCGAGACTTTGTGTAAAGACAAGATTAAGTGCTCCCTGATAGACTGCACATCGTTAAATGGCTTGGATAACCTCCATTTCTATTTTGCTTTCATTTATGGCATTAGTTATTTGATAAAGGTTGAAACTTACAATGCCTGTTTTTCAGCTTGCACTCACAAGATTCATTAAAACAGTCTGACAAAAAATAATTGGAATGGAAGCAAAAATGAGAATTGAGTGACTTTAAACTGTAGTGTGAATAGGGATTTTGTGATGATAGAAGTTTTGTATTTGATACCAATACTACTTACATTTTACGATACTTCATACCTTTTTATTGAAGGTATTTCCATTATTCACATGATCAAAACTGTGCCTTTTGTGGGGATTTCAGCATAGGGTTTATAAAGAATGATATTGTCATGGACTGCCTGATTTTACTCAAAATGTGCATATTCTAAATATATTCTCTCTCCAAAAATGCTGTCTAAAATCAATACTAAAAGTTCAAACATTAATACCGTATATTGGTTCTGTTGAATTAGTGAATTACAAGATGATTCAAGATATTTTCCTTTAAACAAACTATTTTAAAGTTTTTTTCTGTTTTTAAAATCTGGTTTCTCAGATAATCACTTTATTAGGTTTTTGACATTTTCTGTTGTAACATTAATGTTTGTATTAGCTAAAAAAACTACTAAATAGTCATATTTAGTGGAATATTTAAATTAATTTAAATTTTAAATGTCAAAGACTCCTAGACTCATGTGTAACGTCTTGCGTAGAATTCATACTAAAACATGGCGTATGGACAAAACTAGCAATGTGTGAATGCACAAAAAAATACAGATGATGAAACTGCGTAAGCAAAGTTCTGCAAACTTTCCTTTTCTAAATCCTAGTTAACATGAATTTTAATGCACATGCCTACAGCCCCACCCCAACTCCTCCCAGAATTTCCCTTATTTGAATATGCAAACCAATATTAATGGTCCCCTCCATTGAGTGTTTTGTTAAAATACAATTTATACATGAGGCCCCCTGTTCTTTAATTTTTTTTTCTTTTACAAATGTCAAAACTTTAAGACTTCTTTTGTTAAATCAATCTTTCCTTGTTTTATATTAATCTGTTATTTAAAAACTCTTGTAAAATGGCCTTTATGGTGCTGCTTACAAAGTATCTTGAATCGTGACTGTACTTTATTATTGCCTGTCATTACTGTTATCAATTTAATCATAACCATTCAAATATATGACATACAGTATACGCTTTTACTAAGACAGTCCAATTTTAGGGTTTATACCTGTGAACCAAGGTTATTATAGTTTTTCCTTTTATATTAGTTTTTATTTCTATATTTTTTTCTGACCATACTTGGAAATTCAGTTTAGTTTTAGTTTTCCTTCATCGTGTATTTTTAGTTTAGTTTTTATTTTACAAAGACATTTCTATTTTATTTTTATATATATATATATTAGTTTCAGGTTTAGTTTTAGTAATTATGGTATGGTTAAAGCCCTACTATGGAGTTTAGTGTCACAATGAGACAGAACTGTACACTTAATGGATTTGGATATAATATGAGTTTAATGTTAGTGGAAGCTTACTACACTACACGACACAGTTTACTATTTGGTTTTGTTTCTGTCTTATAAAAACAAGCATAATCAAAACCAGGTACTGAATATGAACAGTTTTACACAATTTTATAATTTAAAATATATTTTCTATGTCATTTGTGCTGAAAAAATCTGCGCTGCCTGTTGGCACTTTTTTATTTTCCTTTTTTTGCCCAGAAGGGGCCAATTTGTAATGAAATGTAGGTGAATTTTAAGGTGTGAGGGTTTTTTACTCTAAATGTCTATAGCACACAACATCTTCTGCTCCAATGACAATGTGCTTATAATTAATCCCTTGAACATTTCAGTCAAAAATTTCAAATACTGGGCTTTATTTTCTACCAGCCATATTGATCTCTGATTCCATCTCCAGCACAAGCAGTTTATAGACAGAATTTTGCCACCTGCTGGCCTGAAAAGATATCAAAAATTAGAAAACGGATTCTACTGTGTTCTGACAGGTGTGACCATGAAAATCACAGGGGCTTAGGAAGAACAGTGCTCTTATGCTTAAATCCGTGTTCAGACCCCAGCTAGCTATATTGAGGGAAGCAAAGAAAAACAAGTATGTGGTGTCAAGGTTAGAGGCAGTGAGACTTGAATAGACCACCATAAGAACAGTAAACCCATAATGAGCAGAGCAAGAGCAGGTAATAAGAGTATGGACAGGCACAAAACGACACAGACAGCATCTGTGATTAAGAACAGAGCAGGATCACAGGAAACCTGGAGTCTACCCAAGCAGGTTTGGATGGAAGGCAGGAAAAATCCCTGGTATGCAATATGTATGATACGGCTGATGTTGAAAACAAAAAGAATATGATATTTCAACTATCCATTTTGAGAGAGAGAAACATTGAAAAAATGGGGACAGATATTTTAAAACATAATTCTGCTACTGGATTATTTTCACAATATCAGGTATTTTGAGCTGTGAATATTTAACTAAAAAAGATAAATTAATAAATCTAGCATAAATACAAAAACATATTACAGGTAAAATTCCATTATAACGAACTCCCAGGGACCTAAAAAAATATTTTGTTGTAATGAGATTCTGTATTTGTTACTATAGTGCTTTCTTTAACTTATATTCAGGCGTTTGCAATCATTTCAATAGCTTCTTTCGCGTTACTTTTAATCTCCTCCTACCTACAAATTATGCTGATGAGAATTTTTCTCAGCATTTCCTTGCGATAATACACTTTCAGAGTGCGAATGATGCCCAAATCCAATGGCTAAAGCGCAGCCATGCAAGTGGGTGGGAGATATTCAAAGCGAACATTATCTGAAAGTGGAAGCATGTTGTGGGCAGCACAGTTATCAATCAGGAGCCGAATCATTATTTCTTCTTCATATTGTGAAGTTTCTGAACTCTTTTGAAACCCCCCACTCCCCTCCCAACGGGAACGACACGCTGAAGTGCGTCCTGAAGCGCGATTGCAGCATCTGTAGAAGATTGTTTGTCTGTTGTTGGGGCAGGGCAATAGGAGGCTCACATTGCTTCAGTGAAGCACCACAGAAGCAAATTATCAAAGATCGGGGTCGCGCTTTAAGTCCCTAGTCTTGCACTTCAAAACACGAGGCTTAGTCTCAGTACTTTAGCAAAACCAGCTTTATTCAGCTTGAAACAGGAACGGTACAGTTATTTATTGTAGCGTGATCTGCCACTCTGCTATACACAGACATAGCAATCAGGCAGGATCGTGGCCAGGTCAGTGATCAAGTAATCTTGTTACAGTATCTGCATTTACAATTTACGTGCTCTTAACCTTGCATCACCCATCGAAATCTTTTCTTTTTACTTTGGCGGAGAGACGCAGCATATCTGTGAACCTGCTATTGCCCCGTACAGATGCGGAGATAGCACTTCGGGATGCTGTTCAGCTTGCTGTCTAGTTGGAGGAGGTCCCAAGAGAGTTTGCAAACCTCACATATTCTTGAATGAGTGCCACATTAATAGGAATGTCTCTTGAACGAGCATCACTGAACCACATAAAAACGGCTTTTGTCTTCAAATGCAGCAGTTCACATATGTTTGCAACCTGAGATTTTTCTACTTTTTTTGCTGTCTTTCAAGAAAGTTGACAGTGTCGATGGCGAAATTCCGAATTCACTGGCAATGTCTTTTTTCTTTTTGCAGCAATCGAGAGCTGCAAAAAATTATTATTTTTTTTTTCTAATATGAACTGTTATCGTTTTTCCCGTGTCTGCCGTTTCTATAGAAGGGTGACAATGAGTTAAATTCCAATGGATGTTTTTCAAATGTTGACGAGCAATAAGTAAAAGATATAACTGAAAACTGCAGGAAACAAAAAAGGCAAAAAAAAAAAAAAAAACAGTACAAGGAAAGTTCTAAGAAAGAAAAAAAATTGCAGTGTTTCTGTTTGGGGATCATTGTGCACAACTGAGCTGCGGCCACAGAACAAACTGCTCTGTGGATGATTCATTCAAACATTTCAAGGTCTTTTGTGCACTTCGTTGTAATGAAAGTATCAGCTGAATGTACTTTGTAGTAACAAGATTTCTATAGACTTGTGTCATATGGGGAAGCTGTCGGGACCATAAAAATACTTCGTTGTAATGAAAATTTCGTTGTAAAGATATTTGTTATAATGGAATTTTACCTGTAGTATGTTTAGCTTTTCATCACTTGCCAGACTCTCTTCGCCTACCTACCTGTAGTTCAGTAGAGACATTGCCAACTCAGGAGTTTTACAAGGTTTATATCGCTTCATTCTTAAATGACGTTTTTAAAACAAAAGTGGTTGGTCAGCAACAATATGCTGATCTTGTATGATAAACCTTGTCAGTCTCTCAATCAGTGCTGTTTTATTTTCAAAAATTGGGAGTAGTCTCCCCCTAGACTTTCTCATGTACTCGGATATGGGGATGGATATTTGAGGAGTAAACTGCATGACAATGATTATTATGTACATTAAAGAACAATCAACAACAAATTAAATTAGTAATATATTGAGCAATTATTAAAGTTGAAATAAATTGGACTCTGCAGCTGCATGAATAAAAAAAAATAATTGAGTATGTGTTTAGGCAAAGTACCACTTCCGGTTGATGGATTTGGCCCAAAAGTTAATACAGATCTACAATCTTGGTGTAACAACCACATGCCAAATTTCATCCATCTATCTAGTTGCGTTTTTGAGTTATCGTGTTTACACACACACACAGACAGAATTCCAAAAACCAGTATCTTTGGACCCGGGGAGGTCTAAAATGTCAAGATTCATTAAAATCTCAAGGTTGAGTTTTTTCATGATTACTATACTTTCTCTATACTTCGTGTGCAAAGTGGCAGGTGAATTACTGTCAACAAAAAACAGGCACCTGAGAAATAAACTGAAACATTACTCAATCGTGATTTTTCTATCCATACAGTAGTTTTTGTTGACCAGCACATTCTGATTTTCAGGTGTTTGAATTACATCTTGATATACAACAAGTGCAAAGAAAGGCGGCGCGTAAATCACTTTCTATTCCACACGCTTTACGCACATATTATGCTTACTCTGTCACTGCAAATGCTGTGTGAACAGCCGCACTCCTTCACCAACCGCTGTTCACTGGATAAATATGTGCGGGTGGCTCGTGGTGGATGAGTTTCAGTTCTAAAGTTAAAAGTTATAAGTGTTAAAAGGTAACAGCAAGAATATCATTCAAAAATGAAAGCTAAAATTATTTTTAGTAAATTATTATTTTATTTCAGTTAGTCTTTCCAGCTACT
This sequence comes from Erpetoichthys calabaricus, assembly GCF_900747795.2. Lineage (NCBI taxonomy): Eukaryota > Metazoa > Chordata > Cladistia > Polypteriformes > Polypteridae > Erpetoichthys > Erpetoichthys calabaricus. The sequence goes on along the minus strand of NC_041400.2, from coordinate 147,442,982 downwards.
TTAATAGTTTCGTTTCATTTTAGTTTTTTATTTCGGTTTTGTTAATTAGTTTATTTCAGTTTACGAAAATGTTTTTTTAATAATAGTTTTTGATTTTAGTTTTCGTTAACTATAATAACCTTGCTGTGAACATTAGTGTACCTTCAAGCACCAAAGGAATGACACAAATTTTAGCCATTGCTAAAGCAATGAATTATACTGTTTTGCGTGTACTGTGTCTCATGATGAATTTTCATTTATTTTAATGCATTATAGGTAGTAATAACAGGGAGATGTATTTTGTGCTTTGAAACATTGAAACAGTGAGTTTTTATTTTGGTATTAACGGGACATCTCATTTCATTGCTTGTGTAGACAAGCCAAATAACCACTTTGTTTGAAACCTGCCTTGATTTTTACTTGCCACAACTGTTGTTAGTACTATCATTGTGCAGTTTACCATAGTCCTATAGATTTATGAACTGTATATGGAAAGTTAGAAAATGAATGGATGCTCAGACAGATATCTGTAGATATGCTCATTACAACTATGTTCATTACAATCAGAATGAATGCAAAGCCTCCATTCCTTCATCAGCACTGTGTAGGACACGGTATTAAAAAGTGATTCATCTCTTCATTATTTCATCTCCTCTTACAAACTGCTGAAATTTTCACACTGTGCTGTTTTTCTTTTGACCTATGCCATTGTAGTACTGAATCAATCACAACTGCGAGCCTTTTTAAATATTTTTTTGTTTTCCTCACAAGTAATGTGTGTACTTGTAGTCACACATGAGTGCTGTTCTGACTTTCACTCAATGCTAACTAGGACTGGGTAATATATTGAATTTTTGATTCAATATTAAAGGAAAATCAATGCAAAAACATATATGTTCAGGACTTTTATCTGATTTTCTATAGTGTCTTCCCAATGTTAAATAAAATTCACAAAGTCTCCACCACTCTTTCTAAGCATGCTGCCTGGTGGTAATAAGCACAAAAATAGAGTGAGGATCAGAAGCGGAAGCATTCAGATTGTTATGGTTTTCCTTAGGATGACAGTTTAACATCTAAAGATAAAACATGTTGCTACATATGAAGCGACAATCCAAGCTAGTACAATACCTTCATCTTACCTTCCTGCCCCCCAGGCAAAATGGGTTCCTGCTAAGCAAAGTTCTGTAAAATGGTCGCTCTTCCATTGTAAACCATATATCCAATCCAGCCATTTCTCCATTGATAACGGCTGCAATTACTTGCCGTATTGCAAAACACACTTTCATTACTCCCATAAAATATGTCAGTGATCAGATAAGTACGCTAATCAGTAGTTTATATCATACAAGAAGTGAGATATCCATGTAGTGTAAGCCCTCATCCATTCGTGTCATACTGCCTCTACTACTGAAATGTTATCAGCAGGATTTAAAATGGCAGGTCCCAATTGGAGCCATAAGTTGGCATATGACTGTACTTGGTATGTTGCTAATTGCTGTAAAATAAATACCTGCATATGTCATACAGATTGTTACAGACAAGAAAAGGCATGTATGTTCCAATACATAATTTGGAACCATTACAAATCATGTAAACCATAAAACAGTACATGTATAATACACACATGTACATTTTTTGATCTGATTTGTACCATAATGAATTAAGAGCTTTGTCTTTACTTACATAAAACAGTCCAGTCACAAAACGTGGGAGAGCACAGTGTTTACTGACTGGCAGATGGCAACATGGCAGGCAAGTTGTTGAACTTAATACATACAATGGAAGCTCAAATATAGGTAAAGGAGGTAGAAAGCAAAAATTGGCTGGGGGGAAAAATGTTGAGATGCTTCTTTGAGGCACAGATATTCGTGAAATTGTTAAATATTTTAAAAAAAAAAAAAAGAAACTGTTTCCTTTGCTAATATTTCATATTATTGTAAGAAAATATGCTAGGTCTTGAACTTTGTATATGTGATAATGTGTGTATACATACCTATATGGTGCTGGTCTTTAATTTTTAAGGTCTTTGAAAACCTATTGGTAAATACTGAATACTGAATTTTTGGTAAAAATAATTGCATCTTATTGCCCAGCCCTACTACTACTGATACGGTTGTCAAAAAGCTATTACTGTTATATTTATAGAATTTTGGCATCCACCAGTTAATGAAGTATTGGTTCTTATAGCATCCCTGTCTGGAACAGTTGGTCCAATCAAGATAAAGGAAGAGGGAAATAAGAAATAGGCTACAGTGACAGTCATACCTGATTGAAGTTTGGGGAAAAGTTAAAGATAGAAGCTAGAGGCCTGTATTCTTAGGTTCAAGTATATTGCATCTGTGAAGTGCATATCTCTAAAGATTGGCAAGTGTAAGAATAGGCAAATGCGAGCAGTGGCAAAGGTTTAACATATAACTGTGTGCATTTCATACAAGGTTAATGTTTTAAGGACGGGTGTTCCCAAAATCCTTTCCCACAATATAATAGCCCCCTTCAAAAACTAACAACTATTTTTAAAAAATGCAATTCACTTCAAGATTGGATGCCTCAATAGCTCATTACCCCTCATAGGTGGGAATAGGTGGGGTCAGTGATCAAAATTATTGGGAGACCCTTCCACTTATTAGAATATTGGTGAAAATGCTGAAGAAATTCTTAAGATCTCTGCTAATAATGGAAGATGAGACTGTGCCAGAGACATCCACTTTTGTTTTTGTCAAGATAGTACTTTTTCTAAAGAAAACTCGAAGGTTACTTATATCCATCCATCCATCCATTTTCCAACCCGCTGAATCCGAACACAGGGTCACGGGGGTCTGCCGGAGCCAATCCCAGCCAACACAGGGCACAAGGCAGGAAACAATCCTGGGCAAGGTGCCAACCCACCGCAGGACACACACAAGCACACCCACACACCAAGCACACACTAGGGCCAATTTAGAATCACCAATCCACCTAACCTGCATGTCTTTGGACTGTGGGAGGAAACCGGAGCGCCCTGTGGAAACCCATGCAGACACGGGGAGAACATGCAAACTCCACGCAGGGAGGACCCGGGAAGCGAACCCAGGTCCCCAGATCACCCAACTGCGAGGCAGCAGCGCTACCCACTGCGCCACCGTGCCGCCCAGGTTACTTATATTCATTTGTTAATGTGTGTCCTAGTATTAACAGTATGTTCTGTAACACAGTTTTATTACTGTTTTACTGTATCAAACTGGTAGCTTTGTCATTCTGTATTTTACACTGATTTTTAAAAGTCTAATTTAAATGAGCATATTAAACAATTACCGTATGGTGACCCCCTCTTCAGCTTTGATTAGATTTAATTTATTTAAGGTGCACAGACTTAGTCATGTTTTTGAGATATGTGATTTGTATTTTGATCTCCATCCGTGTAATGGCCAAGATTTGAGTTTTTCTGATTTGTAAGAAGTACTGTTTCTGTATAGGTGGCCCATAGTTAACTGTTGACACAGTTGTAGATAAGAACAAGGGAGTGAGCACTTTAGAATTAATTAATGGAGAAAGGCTAATTTCATTTTGTATCAACACCACGAAAAGTGACATCTGAAATAATTATGAATGTGTAGGGTATTTTTGAAAAACTGTGTTGTTGGGAAGGGTAGCAAATTTTCTGCTGGTGTTTGTTTAGGTGTCAGTGTGTAGTGCAGTCATACAACGTGATTATCATCATTTGTAACTATATGGATTTAGTGGGGTGCTAGAGTAGACTAAAAAGCAAGGAATTTGGATTAAGATGTATCATTACATCATGCTTGCTGCTTTAAATAGTAACTGATAATATTGTACTGCATTTGTTTACTGGTGGAAACTGTAAAAATGTGAAGAGGCTATGAGAAGTAATAGTAACAAAACATAGAAATGAGTTTTAAAGCATTTTACACCCAGAAAAAATAGCAAAACTACCATTTCCAGCAAGAAGTAGATGTTTGTAACTATGTAGCCCTGGATTTGAGATATTACAAGGGCTTTGATTACTGTTTTGCTAACCCCCCTCAAAACACCTACTTTCGTCCAACTTCTTAAACAGTACCTAAAACTTAACTTGTATATATAAGCACCAAGTTAGGACTGAAGAAGAAAAGGGGCTAAGGACACTGTACTGCATTTTCTGTTTAATATCTAAAAATGCTGGTTCATTCTTGACATTTTTCTTTCTTTTCTGTTTTAGAAGGCAGTGATAGACATTTTACTCTGAAGGATTTTGACTTCATGGTTTTTCATTCGCCATACTGTAAACTGGTACAGAAATCATTAGCGAGGCTAATGCTGAATGACTTTATTAACAATTTGAATATGAATATGGAAGATGGTACTTTCAATGGCCTTGAGGCATTCAGGTGAGATAAAGGGGGTCTTGTTTTTTAACTTCATATAATGTATTGCATGTTAACTCTGCTGTCTCTCTGTCACTGGGTGATGTCATAGATCTCTAGCTAACTGCATGAGGGCATTAGGACTATTAAATGACTGTGAGATGGCACCTGCTGTGTAAGTTTATTCCAGTGATTGACCAGCCTTCAAAAGCAAGAAACTAAGCAGATTCTACTTGCTGATAGGTAAAGGTTGCCAAAGGTCCATGTATTACACTTTATTCAAAATTTTAATTACATCATTAAAAGTAGCCGTTTTCAGGTTGGTCTTTTTGGTTAACTTTTTGGTCTCATACTAGATTATTTTTTATTTTGAAGGGATGTAAAGCTCAAAGACACTTACTTTGATCGTGATGTAGAAAGAGCATTCATGAAAGCTAGTGCTGAGTTTTTTGACCAGAAAACTAGATCTTCCCTACTTCTCTCCAACCAGAATGGCAATATGTACACACCTTCTGTGTATGGCTGCCTTGCATCTGTTCTTGCACAGTAAGTACAAGAAAGGATTGTCATCTTTCCAACTATTTGATTTGCTGAGCTATTTATTTCTTTCTTATTTGCTTGTTTTTCTTTAGGTACACACCCCAGCAACTTGCTGGGAAAAGGATTGGAGTTTTTTCCTATGGTTCAGGTTTTGCAGCAACACTGTACTCCATTCGAGTAACTCAAGATGCAACCCCTGGTATGTAACACTTAAAAGGGCTGTTTCCCTTAAACAATACACTGTATAGGGCGGCACGGTGGCGCAGTGGTAGCGCTGCTGCCTCGCAGTTAGGAGACCCGGGTTTGCTTCCCGGGTCCACCCTGCGTGGAGTTTACATGTTCTCCCCGTGTCTGCGTGGGTTTCCTCCGGGCGCTCCGGTTTCCTCCCACAGTCCAAAGACATGCAGGTTAGGTGGATTGGTGATTCTAAATTGGCCCTAGTGTGTGCTTGGTGTGTGGGTGTGTGTGTGTGTGTCCTGCGGTGGGTTGGCACCCTGCCCGGGATTGGTTCCCTGCCTTGTGCCCTGTGTTGGCTGGGATTGGCTCCAGCAGACCCCCGTGACCCTATGTTCGGATTCAGCGGGTTGGAAAATGGATGGATGGAATACACTGTATATGTAGAGACTGAATAAAACTGATTTTGGCTGTGGGCATTTTTTGGCTGTTTACAGCTTAATTAAAATAGGGGATAGATGAGGGAATATTGTGATATTATTATTATAAAAGGTTCAAGCTTAAAGTCATTTGTCAGTTAATTCAAATGTTCCTCCTATACAACTGTTGATAAAGTAATGTGTCTAATGTGAATTCAGAACTCCTGAGATTACTAACTGCTTTAGCAGCTCAACTAGCAGTCAGTGTACCTTTTCTGATTTAATGCTAAAAAATAATTGCTTCATATCTGTTGGACTGGTGTCACCCAGTGAGCATAAATCCAAATCATTATGTAACATAAACTAAGTGAATTTTGCACAAACTGTAATTATAGAGTTCAGACTTGAGTCTTCATTTAGAATTAAACATACAAAATGCAGTTTGTGTGGTCAGTGGTCAATGAGCAGAAAATTATATGTCATCTGTTTCTCTGAATGGGATCTGAACTAATAAGAAATAACCACAAGGTATTTCATGTACAGTATTTATTATAAAATGAACACTTTAACTAAAGTGGGTGCTAATCTGATGCTTACAACAACAGGAGTATTTTCTTTTGCAACAGCCAATAAGCTCACTGTGGGTTTAGGAGTCATTACCAAGAATATTGACTGGAAGTCTGAAGGATGAGATTATGTTTTATAAATTAAAGACATCGAAAGCAAATTGGTTTTGTTTAATCAAATGACTAGTGAGTACTTTGCTGATTTGTGAAGCTAGAGTTTCAAGTATAAGCAGAGAGAGAGGAAACTGTGCTATAACATGATATCTATTCTTTTTTAGAGCCTGTGTTAAAGTATAGCTCAACTTTCGTAGTGTTTCTAAATGTACTAATTGATCTTCCTCTGCTCAATGGTGATAAAGCATAGAAAGTACTGCAAATGAAATCAACAGAGTATACATTATGTGGAGATTCAGTATTTTTTCTGAGAGCTAACACTGTTTAGATTCTGAACATTCAATGTTTCCTTCTTTCGAACCTTTTTTTTTCCTTGTCACAATAAATCAAAATCCGTGCTAGAAGCAAGAAGTATAATGTAGTAAAGAAATCTGAATGGGAAGTTGCTTCATCACACACTAACTTGCTGGACCAGTTTAGACCAGGGATCTCCAACTCCAGTCCTGGAGAGCTACTGTGGCTGCTGGTTTTCATTCTAACCGTTTTCTTAGTGACCAGATTTTGCTGCTAATTAACTCTTTGCCTTAATTTTAATTGATGCACAACTGAAGACTCAGGCCCCTTAATTATTTCTTTTTTCCTTAATTAGCAACCAAACAATATTAAGACACAAAATGTACCAACACATAAACAACAACCGCCGTCCATCACACAATAACTGAAAATACAGAAAGGTGAAAGCCTCAGTAATGCTAATCTACTCAGGTCCAGAAAACATTTTGACAGCGCGCTTAAAAAAGAAAATCAACAGTTTTGGAAATGTCTGCCATGGAAGAATTTGTGCCATGGAATTAAATAACGGGTTTAATTAGCAATGAGAATTGGCTTCAAATTAAGAAACTGAATGAAGTGAAGATGGTTGGAGTTTGGGGCCCCAACTTAGTTGGTCATCTGTTGGCTCACTTCACATCACATTTATGTTTAGGTGCCGTTTAAGGAAAAAAGAATCAATTCCATGGTCAGAGTCTCAAGAAAAGTCAATTAAAATGAAGGGAAATAGTTAATTAGCAGCAAAAACTGGACACTGTTTAAGAAGAGAGTTAGAATGAAAACTTGCAGCCACAGTAGCTCTCCAGGACTGGAGTTGGAGACCCCTGGTTTAGACTGACCATTTAACCTTTCTTTGGACTATTGAGAGGAAACAACAGTCCCAAGTGTTCCAAAATGCCCATTTATAGATCCTCTTGTAATGTGTAATTAAATATTATAAGTTGTATTAAGAAAAGTAATTTGTGTAAGGAATGGAAGCTGAATTTATTATTATTTTTTTAAGATGCATTATTTTAATATCAGCAATTTATCTAGATTCTTTTGGTGGTGAGCACCCACCCCAGCTCTTTGTATTATTACTTTTTTGGGTATAGTGTGTTCTTTAAAGAAGGTTGTTGGTTCCCTAAACTACTGTTTGGGTCACAACAGTGTGGCCATGTGATTGTATCATCACCTCCTTCCCTCTTGGTGCTTTCTCTTTGTTCTCACAAAAAAAGAAAACGCACCTTTTAACTGGGCCTGTGAGAATGAGACTGACCTGTAATGAACTGCAATCCTCTCTGTGGTTAATTCCTTTGTTGTGCTTGGTCTTTTTAGGACTGTATGAAAATTCTTGAGATCTTTCATTAAACTGTATGAATATGAGTATTTTAAGCAATGCTGCATTGAAAAGGCACAGAATTGATCTCCAAACTTTTTATTAGCCCTAATGGCCATTGAAGCCTTGTGTCACCATTGTCACATGTCATTTGTTTATTTCAGCATTTTAAAAGCAATCAGTGATGCCACCTGTTTTGTAAGAATGTGAACAATGCTTCACAAAAGCTTCACTTAAGTTTTTTGTGATATTTCTTATCTTTGTGCTTATGTTAGTTAATGAGTCTGTTAGTAGATTTTTATATATATCAACCTTTTTGATGGCCAGCCATAAAAGATTGAGAGTTTTTGTATTGGAAGGAGACCCTCATTGCTGTATTTCCAGTCAGTACAATCCGGTTCATTGTTAGATTCTATATCATCTATGGAGTATTTCTTCATATCGCACAACTCCAAAGCATATGCCGATTTAATGTGTACTGCAAAGGGTTGAGGATTTAATACCTTTTTACTTGTTACATTAAAACTGTAAGAAGTAACAGAATGATCTGCCTTGCAAGACTTTTTCATCCATTTTCTCTCATGTTGATTACTTGCTCTTAATTGCTCGTTTCAGTACTTGTTGCTAGTGTTACTACCCTATATTGGTTTTCTTTTTGTTGCATATATAAAATATATGCTTTTATAAACATAACCTAAGTCTAACAGCAAAGTCAAATTTTCTTTTATTTACATTTTAAAATGTAGGAAGTAACCATATTTCTATGTGCTGCTTCTATATCTGGTCTGTTACCTTTATACTTCCCTTCTTGCCTTCTGCAAGTGTGAAGACCCCACATCCAAAGCAGATATGGTAGACTTGTCTAGGCATAACGTAGATGTTCACAGTGAAGTTAGTGCCTATCTCAGCAAGCATAGGGCACAAGTCAGGAATAACTCCTGAACAACAGCACCAGTCCATCACAGGATGAACACACTCTCTAGGGCCAATTTAACAACGCCAACTCACCTAACCAAAATGTCTTTGGACTGTGAGAATGAAATGAAGGGACACAGGGAGCACTTTTTTTATGTACTTTCTTAATTCCGAAAGGGAAATTGTCTTTTCACATGATTTATTTTTTATTTTTTGGAGTTCAGTGGGCCCAATGGGGCTAGAACCCTTTGGTACAGATCCTTAGCCTCAGAGCTGCTACTCCGCCAGTTTTATTGAATAACACTGGTCTACAAAAAATATTTTTTGTTTGCTACTGGGAACTTCAGAACTGCTCTTTATTAAGTTTCTTACACCGATTTCATATTTGAAATCGTAATTAAGCTAGCAGGTCAGGTTTTTCGAAATATACATTGACGTTTTGACACCTTTGAATATCAATATAGATAGATAGATAGATAGATAGATACTTTATTAATCCCAATATAATATATCAACACGACATCTGGAGTTTGGACTATATCCCACCAAAATTGTTGTGATGTGTTTATTCTGAAAACAAACCAGAAGACGATACCAGAGACATGTTAAAGCATATTTATGTCAATTTACTTCAATATAAAAGTGAAGGCACCGTGCCCAAAAATGCTGTCTCTCTCTGCAAGAACCAACAGTAGTCACCCATCATGCTTGGAGTGAATTTTCCCTGATATCAGTTTTCCATCACCTTTATACAGTGGACCCTTGACTTATGAAGTCAATGCGTTCGCAAGGGCTGGTTGTAACTCAAGTTGGTTGTAAGTCAAGACTATTTTTCCCATAAGAAATAATGGAAATACCCATGATGCGATTGTGATTGCTTTCTTTACTTTCATTACCTTCTTCTTTCCTTAGCTTCTTTTCTAGCTTTTTTGGGGCCTTTTTGATAGCAATTATCAAAATAAATGATATAAATCACTGCACTGACCAAAATTACGTCCACAAACACACGTACAGTGTATCCGGAAAGTATTCACAGCGCATCACTTTTTCCACATTTTGTTATGTTACAGCCTTATTCCAAAATGGATTAAATTCATTTTTTTCCTCAGAATTCTACACACAACACCCCATAATGACAACGTGAAAAAAGTTTACTTGAGGTTTTTGCAAATTTATTAAAAATAAAAAAATTGAGAAATCACATGTACATAAGTATTCACAGCCTTTGCTCAATACTTTGTCGATGCACCTTTGGCAGCAATTACAGCCTCAAGTGTATTTGAATATGATGCCACAAGCTTGGCACACCTATCCTTAGCCAGTTTCGCCTATTCCTCTTTGCAGCACCTCTCAAGCTCCATCATGTTGAATGGGAAGCGTTGGTACACAGCCATTTTAAGATCTCTCCAGAGATGTTCAATCAGATTTAAGTCTGGGCTCTGGCTGGGCCACTCAAGGACATTCACAGAGTTGTCCTGAAGCCACTCCTTTGATATCTTGGCTGTGTGCTTAGGGTCGTTGTCCTGCTGAAAGATGAACTGTCGCCCCAGTCTGAGGTCAAGTGCGCTCTGGATCAGGTTTTCATCCAGGATGTCTCTGTACATTGCTGCTGTCATCTTTCCCTTTATCCTGACTAGTCTCCCAGTCCTTGCCGCTGAAAAACATCCCCACAGCATGATGCTGACACCACCATGCTTCACTATAGGGATGGTATTGGCCTGGTGATGAGCGGTGCCTGGTTTCCTCTAAACTTGATGCCTGGCATTCACACCAAAGTTCAATCTTTGTCTCATCAGACCAGCGAATTTTCTTTCTCATGATCTGAGAGTCCTTCAGATGCCTTTTGGCAAACTCCAGGCAGGCTGCCATGTGCATTTTACTAAGGAGTGGCTTCCGTCTGGCCACTCTACCATACAGGCCTAATTGGTGGATTGCTACAGAGATGGTTGTCCTTCTGGAAGGTTCTCCTCTCCTCCACAGAGGACCTCTGGAACTCTGACAGAGTGACGATCGGGTTCTTGGTCACCTCCCTGATTAAGGCCTTTCTCCCCCGATCGCTCAGTTTAGATGGCCGGCCAGCTCTAGGAAGAGTCCTGGTGGTTTCGAACTTCTTCCACTTACGGATGATGGAGGCCACTGTGTTCATTGGGACCTTCAAAGCAGCAGAAATTTTTCTGTAACCTTCCCCAGATTTGTGCCTCGAGACCATCCTTTTTTTTTATTTTTAATAAATTTGCAAAAATCTCAAGTAAACTTTTTTCACGTTGTCATTATGGGGTGTTGTGCGTAGAATTCTGAGGAAAAAAATGAATTTAATCCATTTTGGAATAAGGCTGTAACATAACAAAATGTGGAAAAAGTGATGCACTGTGAATACTTTCCGGATGCACTGTATCTGGGCTCTGATTGACGCTTATGAATGCTCTCGGCTGTTTGTTTACAATCGCACAAGCGGATACACATGACCGCATTTGGGTCGTAACTCAAGACGATGGTTGTAATTCAAAACAAAAATTTTGGTCGTAAACCAAGTTGTTCGCCTGTCAGGCCGGTTGTATATCGAGGGTCGACTGTATCTTGATGAAATCTTTCCCTATACTCATCGCTGACATCGCCCAGATTTGGTGGAAAAAAGTCAAGATGAGAATGTAAAAAAATGCATCTTCAGTGACATTCTGGCTCCCATAAGCTGATACACTTTCAGCAGGTTCTCCACAATCTCAGCATTATTCTCTTCTCTGTGACTGCCAAGAAAATTCTGTACAACCCGCACAAATGCTACTCATGCTGCTGATTCAGTGGGCTTCAGTTTCCTTTTGAACTCATCGTCAAGCATCAGTTCATGGATTTCAGGAACAACAGAAACACCTTCCTTAAATTTGTCTTCACTTTTCTCGAGACCAAATTTATTTCTTAAATGTATTGCTGTTTCTGTCCATCACCTTAACAAAATTTTCAAAGTAATGATGAATCTAACGAACAAAATGTCCTGAAATGCAATGTTATGTTTAACAATAAAACCTCTACCTATTGCACCATCATGTCTGAGTTGTGTCATTATGCTTTAGAGTCATATAAGACCTGGTAATCAGTAACAAATATTTTTTCTGCTAATTAAAAATTAATAATTTTTAAATAAAATTAATAATGACAAGATAATCAACTCACAGCTGTTAGTATCATGTGGCAAATTCTTTTATCTCAATGGCATCCCTAGTGGAATTACTGGTATTTATCAAAATAGTTATCCGCCTTTACTGTTCAGTCAACCTAGTTGTCCAAGACCTGGAACATCATAACTAAAAACCGGACATGCGGGACGGTTTTCAGATTTGGAGTCAGCAAGCGAAACCTGTTAAAGTAAAGGTGGAAGAGTCCCAGTAGCAAAATGCTTATTGACCAGTGTAATCAATTAGGTGTTGTGTTTTTTGGTTTTATAGAGCATGTTAAATCACACATTGTTAAAAATCCATTAAACAGATGTAAAAATATCTTGAGGTTTTGACAGTGGCCCTGCCAGCAAGTCCTCCGACTTACAGGGTAACCTTTGGGGTTTGTGGCAGATTTGGCAACTCCAGCCACCGTAACATACCTTGCACTGTTCAAGTGTGGGGCTGAGGTGTCAACTGCTGCAGTCAGGTCCCAATGCAGGTGGTTCGTCATGTGGCAACGTGCTGTCAGTGTATGCTCATATGTTAAAATCGGTGTACTACCTCCAGTAAAACTACAATTTTCAACTTTTTGTTACTCAGATTCATCATTGGATAAACTTATAGCCAGTCTTTTTGACTTGAAATCACGACTAGATGCTAGAAGAAAAGTTTCCCCAGAGAGGTTTGCTGAAATTATGTCACTTCGGCAAAAAACTCACCATCTTGGTAAGCTTAACGTGTTTTTGTCATTTTATACGCATTACAAATGAGAATAAATTAGACACTTCATTCACATATGCCAAAATTAAAACCTATGGGAATATTGATGTAATTTTTTGATGAATTTGTAATATACAGTAGGCCTGTTAACCAATAAGCGTTATAGGATGTTATTTTCAAAAGTCATTTTTAATCTACAAATTTCCCAAATCCTGTGTATTTTATGTGGTACGATCTTAGATTTAATGTGTAGAATGGACTCAAAGCATGGGCATTATATTTTTCAAACTAATAAATGTAAAGTGAATCCTTTATTTAATGAAGCCTTTTTTTGGAACTTGGATCTGCCTGTTATGTGTTATTTAATGGCCTGATAGAATGGACTCAAACCTTGTACCTTGGATTTTTCAAGTTGTTTCATGTAAAGTGAATCATTTAGTATCTTGGAGCTTGACTCTGTCTGCTATGTGTTTTTTAATGGCCTGATTGTTCTTTCTGTAGCTAATTATACCCCACAGAGCTCAACAGATGACCTCTTCCCAGGGACTTGGTACCTAACCCGAGTTGATGACAAGCACCGCAGGCACTATGCAAGACAGCCACTGAATGAGGATGGTCCTTTGGAAGCAGGAATTATTCATTCCAACAAAGCACAAGAGGTATTTTACCCTTCTGGTTATTTCTCATTTTCACAAATTAATTAAGGTTACACTTTGTTTTTGTATGACACATCACTAGGAAAATTGCAGCTTTGCTTCATTATTGCTTTGCCAAGTAACCGAAAGTTTCTCTTCAGTCAAATCACACACCAGCTAGCTAAATTATTTTTTTCAAATAGTGCTTATCTGTAGACAATCTTCAAATTGTTTGTGTTGTTTTCTTTTTCTCAGACTTTGTTTTTATGCTTTTTAATTTCCAGCACATACCTAGCCCTGCAAAGAAAATGCCGAGGATTCCTGCAGTTGCCAAAGGAGCAGAAGCTGTTTCTGTTACAAATGGTGACCACTAAATTACCTCTGTGAGGTACAGGACTTTTTAGGTATTTAAACGATGAAACAAAATTAAATGTGAGCTGGCTTAAGCAAGTACACAATATTGTACACAAGTGAAAATGTAATGTTTCATTTACCACACTGCAGGATTCAGTGCTGTCTCTACCATGCAATAATGGTCATGGTACGTATAATAACACTATGACTACTTGTTTAGTGCATGAATAGCCATTGATCACAACTAACTGAGCACTTCTGTGCACAATCCACATAACTGTATTACACACTGTTGGGAGTTTAACGGCAAGCAAGTTTATAAAAGTGTTTTAAAGTTATTTTATCCTGGGGAGATGGAGAAAAAAAATGAGAAATGGAGAATTCTGTGGCCTTCATTAGGATTCTCATGTCCGTAGTAATCATTGCTAATATTGTATAAAACTAAAAAAGTATAGTAAGCTACATTCAAGTAGTGTTACAATAAAAAAATCAAAATCACTCACTTTTGTAACGGTAATTTACACATAACAGATAATTTATGATTTTTTATATTTTCACTATGCACAAGTTGCCAATTTAGCAGAAATAAGCTGCAGTGGTTTTTGAAAAAGAACCCTGTTTGGAAAACATCAGCACATTAGGCTTTAACTGTCTAGATGTGCCCCTTTTCATTCACATTTGACAGTTACAGTTTTTTCTTCATTTGACTGTGTGTTTGTGTGTGTTTTTTTTTTTGTTTTTTTTAACTTGCTATGACGGTGTGACTGCAAGCCGTGGGAATCTCTGTGTTCCCTAAATATTGCACAGTATGTCCCCACTTAAGTTTGAAAAGCAATAGCATACATTCTTATTAGGCATGGATGTAGACTGTAATGAAACATTCAGTATTTTAGTGCACTAGGTTAATTGGGTTTGTTATTAATAACATTTTTAAAACCTAAATTTAATATTAATTACTCATCATAAATTAGCATGCCAGGGCCTATGTATGTTGTTCTAAATAATTCTGTCTTTATGTAGAAGACTGAATTAAAAAATGTTGCTCTCTCATGTAGACTCGCACCCATATTCAGAGAATGAGAGGCATAATCAGCACTTCACATATGGAAAAAAATTTTTAAAGCCTTATTGTAAGCATGTAAGAAATGTAAAAAGTATACTAAATGTACAGTATTGTTTTCATTTACAGTTATATTTTGTTTTTCATGTATTTTGAAAGGTGAATGTTTACAAAGTTTTAATTTGCAAATTAGCAAAATCTTTACCTTATTGCTTGTAAAATACTAATACTGTAATTAATTGTTATTTATATTTGTAGATTAATTTTGGTGTATGTTTCTCAATATTTTGTTAAATTTGTGGAAGTACATTAATTATTGTAAATTATATTAATGATTGTAGAAGATACGATTCTCACTGAAACTTCTAACACTTTAGTAGTTTCACACAATAAAATAATATGTACATGTCAACTTTAAGGACAGAACGCTAATTTTGTACAGTGAATTTCAAGCCACAACTTTCTTCTTGTTTGTGACCTGAATGGAGTTAATAGCAAATGAATGCCAGAGTGAAAGCGTGACACAAATTTATATTTGGTGGAAAGGGGGCAGTATATACAGTATATGTTTGCAGAGTGTGTGTTTGTGTGTGTATGTATATACAGTATGTATGTATATGTGTGTGTGTGTGTATGTATATATGTATGTATATGTATATCTATATATATATATATATATATATATATACTGTATATAAAATATATGGAAGAGAAGGTCTGTGATACGGTTTGCATATTTGCAGCTGGAGATCCACAAAGGGAGAAAATGAATCACGTATCATAAAGTAGTTTTTATTCCTGAGCTTTCAGCTTGGCTATCAAATGAGAACGCCATCAACAGACATTTGGACATAAACCCAGCATATGCAAACATGCTCATAATAAAATCTTTACAACCAATAACCCCCCAAGTTCACACTGATTTAGCCAACCCTCAACGCATGCCCCAAACGTAACTTTTACTATATATTGCCTTTGATTCTTGTAAGTCTAAGCATTATCCTCTGGTGAAGGCCCCTGGTAGGGGCTGAAAGCTCAGGAATAAAAACTCCTTTATGATACGTGATTCATTTTCTCCCTTTGTGGATCTCCAGCTGCAAATATATGTAGGTATATATACTGAATGTATGTATGTGTGTATATATATATGTATGTATATATATTGTGTGTGTGAGATATATAAATGGGGCAAAAGTAGGTTTACAGTTGTGAGCAGGTGAAACACAGTTTATTCTTGTATTATTTAATTATTAATTATTGTATGATTTTGTATTTGTCTTGTTTTCTTATTATTATTAATAACGTGTTCTTGAGTGTAGCACATAGACTACAACAACATGTAAATAATGACTGCTAGCAATTTTTGAGCACTTGAGAGATTGAATCTAAGTGCACTGTGCCATTGTGACATTCTTTTGAGTTAATAAAGTTTATAAAGCTATTTAGTTAATAAATTTATTGTAATAATCATAACCTGCATGTCTTTTTCCATACAAACAAATGTAAACCTACTTTTGCCCACCCTTGTGTGTGTGTTCACATATATGTATGTATGTGCATATGTACATGTGTGTATGTATATGTGTATATGTGTATATGCATATATATATATATATATATATATATATATATATATATATGACAGCAACACTCATAACAATGACAACACAATTACATTGACAATCATGTTACGTTATTTTTAAAATGTTTCCTTTACTTTTTCATAACCTCTTTAACACAGTACTTCTCCGCTGCGAAGTGCGGGTATTTTGCTAGTATATATATATATATATATATATATACACACACATACATGCAGTTTCAATAACATAGAAATCAATATAAACAACATTAACATCATTATCATATGAGAATATGAAGTAATATATAAGAAGCACATTTCATATAAATATAAATTATTAAACAGTAAAATCTTCTTCTATAATTTGCTACCGTGGCTATTGGTTTGTCTGTCCAGGATTTTAAATCACCTGTAGCTCGCAAACCGTTTCACCTATTGACTTGAAATCTGGTACACATATAGTACGTCACGTCTACTATCCGCTTTATGGGTGATGATTGTATTACTCTTTTTATCTTTATTTTATTTTATTGTATAATCAACTCCTATCTGCGCACACCAGGGCGGCCGTGGGCGGATGCGTATGGTGTATTCACTCCACGTTATCGTGCATTGCGCTGTCACTGGTATTTTGATAAAAGATTTTGAACAACATATAAAAAGCGTATAAATTATTAAACAGTAAAACATTAACATTTAAGAAGTAAAGTTACATTAAGTACTACTGCAGTGCCTTCATTTTTTGTTTGCCCATTACATGCTTAAATGTATACATTTTTTGGTGCACCTACCCGAGAACACGCGACATATAACCGAGCGTGGGAGAAGCATGGATTTTAAACACGCGTTGAGTTCATCTGCTGGTCTCCCTCGTGAAATAACTGGTAATGTTTGACTAAAATCTACAGCGAGTAAAACGACATTACCTCCTATTTTTTTTTTTTTACGATCTGTGAGATCTTGCTTTTTTCGGTTCAAGGCTTCATAAGCTCTTTTATGTTCTATGGTGTACTTATCCCAAACCATCATCTGTGAATGTTGCAAGACTTTCGCCTTGTATGTAGATCGGGGTAATTACATTCATTGCATTCCTAGTCTGAATCACAATCTGATTGTATGGGTGGTTACCTGGCACTGTAGGGTTGCCGCCCGTCCTTTAAAATAAGGAATCGTCCCGTATTTGAGAATGAAATTGTGCGTCCCGTTTTGAATCAATACGGGACGGAATTTGTCCCGTATTTTTTTTATCATTTTTTTTAAAGCAGCGTCTCATGCAAATCATCCCGCACGCATTTTATGAAGATGCCTCCTTTCTTACTTTTGATTGGGTAATACTTGATGTCATCGTTAGTTTGATTGGTCTTTTTAACTGTCCAGTGAGGAGGGCGGGTCTTTTAAGTAGAGTCTGCAAACTGTTGGCACTGGGATGTGGCACCTGCTGCAGTATGCGTGCCTTATTTTTTTGTATTAAAAGTGGTAACCCTACCTGGCAGGTAATACTTATGTTTGGTCATGAAGTCGTCTTAAGATCCGCCACGTGCTCTCTTTTAATTGTGAGAATCAGATATATATAGCCAAATTCTCGCGCTTCGTTGCGGCGAAGTACTGCTTTTAATTTTTAAGAAGAAAATAAAACCAATAACAATTTGTTAAGGATCTGTTTTTTTGTGAACCTCGCTTTTCACAGCTGTCGCGCTACGGCGTGTGTTTCGTTTATTTGACATTCGTTTTCTGAATCACAATCTGACTGTATGGATGGTTACCTGCCAGGTTACGCTTGTGGTTGGTCAGGAAGTCGCCTTACATCCGCCACATGCCCTCTTTGTGTTCCCAGAAGCTGATCATAGAATGGTTGTAATAGTTTACTTTCAAATAATGCAAAGAGTATGCGACACGTGTTTCTCCCCAATTCTGGGCTCATCAGGCATACACACTCACTGCATCCCCTCTCGGGAATCGAATCTCTATCGTCAGCGGCAGAGTTGAAGCCCCTAACGTTGCAGTCAGCAAGTCGGCTAACATCCGCCATGTGCCGTCTTTCAGTTGCGAGATGCAGATCATAGAATGGTTGAAACTGTTGCCCCTAACGTTGCGCTACGGCGTGTGGTTCGTTTATACCTCGTGTCTTCTCATTAAACTTTTATCTCGCGAATATGTTATTGCAATCCGCAGCGGGAGCGTTTCTATAAACTTAATTTAAACTTACGTTTTACATCGTGCTTTGTTTCCCTTATGAACATGCTTGTATGCTTCATTCGCTCCCTTCTCAATTGTTTAATGAATTTTTTGTTCTTCGCTGTTTGCGGCTCCTCCTTCATTTGTCCCTACTGCGTTCACAGTCTTTTCACGTGATTACGTGGGAGGCGTGATGACGTGACACTTAACTCCTCCTCCCACGGCCATTGAGCTGCCGTCCATTACAGTATATTGTGAAAAAAGAGGTTCCAGTTATGCCCATTACGCGTTGAATTTCGAAATGAAACCTGCCTAACTTTTGTAAGTAAGCTGTAAGGAATCAGCCTGCCAAATTTCAGCCTTCCACCTACACGGGAAGTTGCAGAATTAGTGATGAGTCAGTCAGTGAGTCAGTGAGGGCTTTGCCTTTTATTAATTAGTATAGATTAAATAGCCGTGTAATCATTTGCTCCATTTTGTTGTGATACCAGTCCATTTCATTGCACTGGTCTCATCATTCCTCCCTATGAGAGCATTGCTCCCTCGTATCCTGATATGCAGAAATATTCCTGACCTCGTACACAGTTTCTCTGTTGGATAACTAATGAATGTGCTGTGTTCTATCATGAAAATATCAGTGGCTGATGGTTATACTGTAGAATTGTTTAAGATGATTTCAGTGATGTCTAGAGAAATTGGTAGGGGTTTTTTGAGTGGTAAAAAATGCATTGTTACAATTTTTCCAATTTAAAATAATAGTTTGTTTTTGTTTTCTAACCTACTTTCTGGAATAGATTAGAATCGAGAAGCAAATACAGGTGCATCTCAATAAATTAGAATATCAATGAAAGTCATATATTATACAGATTCATTACACACAGAGCGATATATTTTCAAGCATTTATTTCTTTTCATTTTGCTGAGTAAGGCTTATAGCAAATGAAATCCCAAAATTCAGTATCTCAGAAAATTAGAATATTGTGAAAAAGTTCAATATTGTAGACTCCTGGTGTCCCACTCCACTCAGCTAATGAACCCAAAACACTTGCAAAGGTGTCCTGAGCCTTTAAATGGTCTCTCAGTCTGGTTCAGTAGGCCACACAGTCATTGGGAAGACTGCTGATTTTACAGTTGTCCGTAAGTCAGTCATTGAGACCCTTCACAAGCAGGGTAAGCCTCAAAAGGTCACTGCTAAAGAAGCTGGCTGTTCACAGAGTGCTGTATCCAAGCATATTAATGGAAAGTTGAGTGGAAGGAAAAAATGTGGGAGAAGAAGGTGCACAAGCGACAGGGATAACCGCAGCCTTGAGAGGATTGTGAAGCACAGCGCATTCAAGAATTTGGGGGAGATTCACAAGGAGTGGACTGCGGCTGGAGTCAGTGCTTCAAGAGCCACCACACAGAGACATATGCGGGATGTGGGCTACAACTGTCACAGCATTCCTTGTGTCAAACCAATCCTGAACCAGAGACAACGTCAGAAGCATCTTACCTGGGCCAAGGAGAAAACGGACTAGACTGTCTCAGTGGTCCAAAGTCCTCTTTTCAGATGAAAGTATTTTACATTTCATCTGGAAATCAAGGTCCCAGATTCTGGAGGAAGAGTGGAGAGGCCCAGAATCTAAGTTGCTTGAGGTCCAGTGTGAAGTTTCCACAGTCAGTGACGATTTGGGGAGCCATGTCATCTGCTGGTGTTGGTCCACTGTGTTTTATCAAGTCCAAAGTCAGCGCAGTCCTCTACCAGGAAATTTTAGAACAATTCATGCTTCCCTCTGCTGACAAGCTGCCAAAAGTACCAATACCTGGTTTAATGACCATGGTATATGGGGTATTGTCAAGAGGAAGATGAGACACCAGACCCAACGATGCAGACGAGCTGAAGGCCACTATCAAAGCATCCTGGGCTTCCATAACACCTCAGCAGTGCCACAGGCTGATCGCCTCCATGCCACACAGCATTGATGCACTAATTCATGCAAAAGGAGCCCCAACCAAGTATTGAGTGCGTACATGGACATAACTTTTCAGTAAGCCAACATTTCTGTATTAAAAATGTTTTTTAATTTGATCAGTCTTATGTAATACAGTGATCCCTCGCTATATCGCGCTTCGCCTTTCGCGGCTTCACTCCATCGCGGATTTTTTATGTAAGCATATTTAAATATATATCGCGGATTTTTCGCTGCTTCGCGGGTTTCTGCGGACAATGGGTCTTTTAATTTCTGGTACATGCTTCCTCAGTTGGTTTGCCCAGTTGATTTCATACAAGGGACGCTATTGGCAGATGGCTGAGAAGCTACCCAGCTTACTTTTCTCTCTCTCTCTCTCTCTCTCTCTCTCTCTCTCTTGCGCTGACTTTTTCTGATCCTGACGTAGGGGGATTGAGCAGGGGGGCTGTTCGCACACCTAGACGATACGGAACGCTCGTCTAAAAATGCTGAAAGATTATCTTCACGTTGGCTACCTTCTGTGCAGCTGCTTAAAAGCACGAAGGGCACGTATTGATTTTTTTATCTGTCTCTCTCTCTCTGTCTGCTCCTGACGGAGGGGGTGCAAGCTGCCACCTTCAACAGCTTTGTGCCGCGGTGCTTCGCATACTTAAAAAGCCAAACAGCCCTATTGATTTGTTTGCTCCTTTGAAGAGGAAGATATGTTTGCATTCTTTTAATTGTGAGACAGAACTGTCATCTCTGTCTTGTCGTGGAGCACAGTTTAAACATTTGAAAAAGAGACAAATGTTTGTTTGCAGTGTTTGAATAACGTTCCTGTCTCTCTACAACCTCCTGTGTTTCTGCGCAAATCTGTGACCCAAGCATGACAATCTAAAAATAACCATATAAACATATGGTTTCTACTTCACGGATTTTCTTATTTCGAGGGTGGCTCTGGAACGCAACCCCCGCGATGGAGGAGGGATTACTGTATTCTAATTTTATGAGGTACTGAATTTTGAGTTATCATTACCTGTAGGCCATAATCAGCAAAATGAAAAGAAATAAAAACTTGAAATATATCACTCTGTGTGTAATGAATCTATACGAGTTTCACTTTTTGAATTGAATTACTGAAATAAATTAACTTTTCGATGATATTCTAATTTATTGAGATGCACCTGTATAGAGGGACCCTGAGGTAATATAGATTATTTTTGTTAGAATACACACTTTATGAACATATAAGTAAAAAAATGAGAATGAGACTGAAGTACAGAATGTCACCTTTATTTTCTGGTAAATGTTTAGCACATAAAAATGACATAAGAAAATGTGGAAAAATTACATTGTGCCACATGAATCTGAATCAGAACTGATTAAGGTTATTATTTGGTCACAAACTGCCCCAAGTCTGCGGCACATTGACATCCTCACCTTGATAACTTCATTTGGCATGCTGTGCCAAGCTTTATGGCAGCCTCCTTCAGTTGGTGCTTGTTCAGTGGCTTTTCTGACTTTAGTTTATTCATCATTATTTGTCCAGGTTTTTATCTTTTCACTGGGTGTGTGAATATATAAAAAGAGAAATAATCTTGGAGGTCAATCATCACCCTGAAAGCGGATAGTAGA
Source organism: Erpetoichthys calabaricus (assembly GCF_900747795.2). Taxonomy (NCBI): domain Eukaryota; kingdom Metazoa; phylum Chordata; class Cladistia; order Polypteriformes; family Polypteridae; genus Erpetoichthys; species Erpetoichthys calabaricus. The sequence continues at coordinate 147,421,046 of NC_041400.2, read as the reverse complement.
CGTCACATACTACTTGTGTACCAAATTTCAGGTCAATAGATCAAATGGTTTGTGAGCTACAGGTGATTTAAAATCCTGGACAGACAAACGACTTGCCACGGTAGCATCTTATATATAAAGATATATACACACACTGAAATGTATGATCTATAAGGTAAAAACTAAGGGAAAGATGCAATGCCAGTTGGGTAACGGACAAAGTGGGACTGACCCAGGCATACTAGACTTTGGCAATGGAAAATAAACATTTTCAGCTAAACAGACCCAGCATTTAGTGTTCAAGTCCAGTGTACTCCCCATGTCTTCATGGGTTATCCTCCCACATCACGCAAACGTGCATAATAAGTTAGCTGGGAACTCAAAATTGTCCCTCGGTGTGTCACAGTGTATGTGAATGTGCTGGATTAACTGGGTCTAAAGTTTGTGTGTGTGTGTGTGAGTGTGTGTGTATACTGTGTCAGAGCCCCAAACTTGAGACAGAACTATGCAGTCCCAATACTGTACAGTTAACAATTTTGTCTTTCTTTCCTTCTCCTCTTATTCTGACTCCAGCTAGCCTAGTGGATGATGCTTAGGAAATGCGAGGACTGTCTGAAAGTTTGGTGTAGGGATGAATTATTGCATCTTTTTGAATAGACAGATCCTTTACATTTGAAGTGAGGCATCCATGCTATTCCCACAGAGTCACATACACCAGTTAGGAACTTGTGGGCTGTGATATGGACTGGTAAGCAGGGAGCTTAGGACCAGTTGTGTTTTGTGTTTTGTTTTTCACGTCTAGTTTGAATTGTTTATGTTAACACTAATTTATACCCACATAAAAATGGTGAAGATAAATTGAGTGCCTACCTTTTGTTCATATGTAAGACACACCAGCCCATCACAAGGCACCCACAGCCAAATAACATCCAGTTATAATTTTAACTTGTATAGCATTATATAGCAGTCTGTTTCGCCATTACTTGCAAATTGTGTAAGTTGATCTGATCCGTGTATTTCAAGTCTCCGAATACACAAGTGAATCTGTCTTCAATTGACTTATTACAAAAATGCCAAAATTGCATCTTTCGGCATCCCGTTTTTCAGCCACACACCGTTGCCCGTTTTATCAATGAGCTGCAAAGCTGCACACCTTACCTCCTGTAACAGATGTTGGAAACTTTAATACGGACTGAGTTGATGGCTTGGAGATATCAGACAAATCTGTGACCTGGCCGATCCTTTGTCTTTGGGTGGCTGAGTGGTTGTAGATTTTCCAGCATACTCGGTAGTTGCATCGATAGCACAGCCATTGCTAAATGAACACAGCTAGTGGTGGGGTGTCCACTCGCCATTGGGGGAACAAAGAAATTTTCAGTGCTGACATCAGACTCTGGCACATTTTGCACTTGTGTTTCTTTCCTTTCGCTAATAAAACCTAAAATGGCTGTTTGTCAAGACATCATTCACGTTTCCCTCTCAAGACACAGCCCAGCAGTAGTGCTGGTGATGGGCAATTCGCAAATGCGTCATTCTTTTTGAACAAATCTGTTCAGTGAATCATATGAATCGATTTGATGGAGCTCATCGGGAGTGCTAAGTTAACTTCCTGAAGTCGCTGGTTCATAGCTGCCCATTAGCGTCATGCGGTTTGAGTCACTGTGATTGGCAACATTTTAAGCTTAATCTTATTTTTTAAACCTTGTTATGCAGATGTATACCATATAATAACAATCCATACTGTATATGTGCACATATACACACACGTATTTATTTATTTATATATATATATGTGTGTGTGTGTATATATAATATGTATGTGTGTATGTATATATATATATATGTTTTATATATAATATTAAATACAGACACACACACACACAGTGGGTATAGAAAAGAATCCCCCCCTTTGAAATATTCCCATTTTTTTTTGCTTTACAGCCTTAAATGAAAACACACACGAAAAATATTTCTTCCCAGCTTTACTTACTCAATGCAACCTCTAACATCCAAGTGAAAAATATCACAGCTACAGTTCAGAAAAATTATAAAAAATCAAAAACAAGGCCTACTGAGATTAATAAAGGTCACCCTCCACCCATGTCAATATTTTGTTGAACCCCCTTTTGCTTTAATGACAGCTTTGACTGTCGTGATACTTCTCTATCAGCTTTGCACATTTAGATTGAGCTATTAATATTTGCCCCCCACTCTTCTTTACCAGAACTGTTCAAGTTCGGTCAAATTGAATGGTGAGCGCTGGTGGACTGCTATCTTCAAATCTTTCCACAGATTTTCAATGAGATTTAGGTCTGGGCTCTGACTGGTCACACAAGGACATTCACTTTTTTCTCCTTCAGCTACTGTGTGGTCCATTTTGCTGTGTGCTTTGGGTCGTTGTCGTGTTGAAAGGTGAACATTCTGCCCATCTTCAACATTTTGGCAGAGGGTAACAGGTTTTCCTCAAGAATTTGACGATATTTTGCCCCATCCATTTTTCCTTCTACCCTAATGAGAGCCCCAGGCCCTGTGGCAGAAAAACACCCCCACAACAGGATGCTGCCACCTCCATGCTTTACTGTAGGTATGGTGTGTTATGGATGGAGAGCTGCATTGGATTTCCGACAGGTATACCGCTTGGTATTGAGGCCAAATAGTTTGATTTTGGTTTCATCTGACCATAAGACCTTTTTCCTCTTGGCATCAGAATCTCCAAGGTGCATTCTGACAAAGCTCAAACGAGCCTTAATGTGGCCTTTCTTGAGAAGTGGCTTTTTCCTTGCAACCCTCCCAAACAAGCCACAATTGTGGAGCGCTTGTGAAATTGTTGTCTCATGCACACAATGACCACTCTTTGCCATAAAGTCCTGTAACTCCTTCAAAGTGGCCATTGGCCTCTTGGTAGCCTCTCTAACCAGTTTCCTCCTTGCTCTTCCATCCAGTTTGGAGGGATGGCCGGATCCAGAGAGGGTCCTAGTAGCACCAAACACTTGCCACCTCTTTATTATGGACTTGACTGGGCTCCTTGGGATTGATAAAGAAAGCCTTTGAGATTTTTTGTATCCATCTCCTGCCTTATGTGTGTCCACAACTCTATCCCTGAGATCTTTTGAAAGTGGCTTGCCACCCATAGTCAGTTGTTTGCTGTCAGTTTCACTACCAAGCAAGGGAATGAATGCTCCAGGAACAGCTTCACTAAGCACACTGAAGGACAACAGTAACCATGGTCTGCAATGGAAATGGTTGTTACTTACACCTGATTGAGTTTAGGGGGGGATCCTTTATTAATCTCAGGATTTCTTAGTATATCTTTCACTTGGATGTTATAGATTGCATTGACCAAGTAAAGCTGGAAAAAATATTGGTTTGTGTGTTTTCATTTAAGGCTGTAAAGCAGAGGTGTCAAACTCTGGGCCTGGTGGGCCGCAGTGGCTACAGGTTTTCATTCTAACCCCCTTTCCTAATCAGTGACCAGTTTTCATTGCTAATGAACTCCTTTTCCCTTCATTTTAATAGCCCTGTTTTTAAGGATTCAGTCCTCTCAAATGACCCTTTTCTTCATTAAATGGCAGCCAAACAGAAATGAGACATGAAACGAGCCAACAGATGACCAGCTAAACTCGGGTTTCAAACTCCAACCAGTTTCTTAATGAGAAGCCAATTCTTGCTGTTGATTAAACCCGTTACTTAATTCCACGGCTTGCTGCTGCTCTCATCCTGCTACAGCAGACATTTCCCAAACTGTTGATTTTCTGTTTCTGATTATTGACCTGAAAGATCAACCTTACCGAGACCCTCGCCTTTCTTTATGTTCAGATAACGTGGTTAGCTGGTCACCTGTTTGCTCGTTTTGTGTCTCATTATTGTTTGGCTGCTAATTAAGGAAATAGAAAGAACTAAGGGGTCTGAGTCGAGTTAATTAAAACTGAGGCAAAAGAAGTTAATTAGCAGCAAAAACAGGTCACTAATTAAGAAAGTGATTAGAAAGAAAACCTGCAGCCATTGCGGCCCTCCAGGACTGGAGTTTGACACTCCTGCTGTAAAGCAGAAAAATGGGAATATTGTGAAGGGGTGATTCTTTTCTATACCCACTGTATGTATATGTGTATATAATCTATATATTTATATGTATCTATATATGTATATTGTGTAGACTATGCTGGACCACCTACTGAATCACATGGTCACAGTGGTTTATCAACAGATACGCACTCAAATCATACCCCTAAATTGTGCCTACTTCTCGTCTGTTGTGTTCTGTGTTGTTCTTTTTTACATGGACCCTATGGCAGTAAGATTCATGCTGAGTGGCAGCGAGGTGTGTGTTGGTGAACAGAGCTGGATACGAGTGTCATTGTACTTTTGCACACATTTCAGTAAATCTGAGCTGCTTACATTGCATTATATTTTTTCTAAAAGCCACTGATGTTTTGAAAGAGCCAAGCCGCCTGTACATCAAGACCGATTTTGCAGCGCCAATCAAAATTCAGCTTTATGCCCTTTGTCTGGTGCAGATGACGTGACTGAGCCAAACCACAATCAAACTGATGGACACGTCACAAATCAATTATCGACATTTATGATGCATCCGAATGGCCTCAAGTGTGACATTTTTTCAGTGATTATTGTCAAGTTGTCAACAGAGCAGAGACAGCAAATTCACATCAGGACCTCGTCATTCAATGATGTCAATAACGGAGGTTGGAGACGATTTTTTGGAGTAAAGGCACACACCTGGGGCTGAAAGGAAGCTGCGGAGGAGGCCAAGCAGTGAGGTGAAGTGCACAGCTGGTCTCCTTTTATAATCTCACAAAAATGTTTTACTTTTTTCTTCCTAAAACGACACAGATAAGCTGCTTTGTAACGTGTGCAGTGATCCAAGAATCTGTGATAAAATGATTACTTTCAGTTTACTTTTGTTGTCACAAACAGACCACAGAAATGCGGAAGGCCTGCTTTCTTATATCGAAAACTTAGGTACTTCAAAGCGGACGAATTCAGTAAATTTCACGGCTTTTGTTTTTGCGTTTGAACCCCGGCTTCATTCACCTCTATTTTAAAATGAAGGAATAACGTAGGTCGTTTATTTATTTATTTATTGTCTTAATATACAAAAAAAGGTTTCACTTTAGAACCTTATTTTATGTGGCAAACTAAACACATAGCATGATGGGGAAGAAATAAATTAGACTTGAAAAATACCAAGTTGGTCCTTTTAATAAAATCCAGTTAAACTTTGTGAAAATGTTAGAAATATTTTTTAATAAATAAAAGTCACTACTTACTAAGGGGAATGACGAGCACTTTGTCATAAAGGCATTATTTTATTAAAATGTTATCATTACAAAAGCTTAGAAGGCAAGCATATATTCTTCGAAAAAAAAAAAAAAAAAATTGACACAATGAATATTTAAATGTCATCCCGGTAGAAAACTGAGTGAGAAGCTATAAAATGGAGCAGAGTTTGGATGTGTGTCTGATTTCCCGGAAAGGCTTATGCCGCTCCTTTTTGGAGTTCCTGCGCTCCACCTGATTTAACACAGGCACGTTTTCCACCGCCAGTCTCTTCTGGACCCGGTGCAGAATGATGCGGTAGACTCCAGTAATGGAGCTGCGGGAGTTCTTACCCTGGTTGTTCTTAATGTGTTCCTCTGTAATGCCCAAGTTCTCCAGTGCTGTTTTGACCTCCGTTTCGTCTTCTTTGAGCTCACTGGGCTGTGCTAAATACATGGGGTCCAGCTTGAAAGGCTCCATTGCTTTGGGAAATTCAATTGGTTTCAGCCATTCACAGTTCATGATTTGGTCAATGGTGTATCGGTCAGTGGGCGCTGGCTGTAGGATTCCTCGGATCAGTTTCTGGCAAGGCTCAGGAATGTAGGCAGGGATTGTGTAAGTGCCATCTAGAATGCATTTTTTGAGTTTGGCCACAGTGTCTGCTCTGAATGGCATAGTTCCTGTCACCATGAAGAAAAGCAGGATGCCAAGTGCCCAGATATCCACAAACCCACCCACGTAACTCTCGTCTCTGAACAGCTCTGGGGCGGCGTAAGGTGGGGAGCCGCAAAACGTATTGAGAGTCTCGTCCTTCTTGCTTATGGTGCTGAAGCCGAAATCTCCAACCTTTACACAAGTGTCACACGTATAAAAGACGTTCTCTGCTTTCAAGTCCCGGTGTATGATGTTGTTGTCATGCTGGGGATCGAGAGAAGAAAAAATGGTTAGAATTCTTCATGTCTTCCATATTGTTCTGCTTTCTTGTTAGCTTACCCTTAATGCTAAAATGAGCCTGGAAATGTGGTGCAGCATGGGTTGTGGATGTTGTATGTTATCATCTCAGGAATTTATTATTAAATTAATTTGAAATTGTGGTTGAAGGCAACATTTGGGCAGTGAAAAGAAGATTCAAGAAGACACACTGAAGGCACCAGTTTGTATGGTTGTAATGGCCAAGACACACACAATTCAAATGATAGCTGTCATGGTCACAAGCAAAATAAGAAGTCAGGACAAATTCAGTTAGATGTTAAAATGAACACCTTCACCTTTGACCAAACTCACTGATCCACCAGTGCATCAAAAATCAGAATGAAATGTGAGCTGTTCACCTACTCATCTATTTACATATCCTGTCCTAAGTCATGGGGACTCTTTGCAGACAGACACGTAACAGAGGGACAGATGCACAGAACTTTATCTGTCCCAAGGCAGCATTGGCAGCTGGTCCTGTGTGGGGCACCAGTTCATGTGGATATACGCTCAAACTCACTCAGCCCGGCCAGTTCAGTTAGCAATTCATCTCATATGCAAAACAAAGTAATCTATATATATATAAAAGACTAAGTCGCCTGACCATGGGGTACGCGCGCATGCAAGACAGAGCCCCACCCGCCAACTCATAACCCTCCTCCAGCATTCACCCTCGCTCTCGAGGCATGAGCAGGCAGTGCGCATGGTGTACGCACGACAGAGCCCCGCCTGCCAACTCTAACCCTCCTCCTGTGTCCACCCTCGCTCTTGAGGCATGCGCACTGCCTGCTCATGTGCCCGCCCCCAACGATTTCTGACAAATACTCCCCGTCATTATGCGTGGCTCCCGAGCACTTACCGTTGCCAGTTGCATTAACAAGCAACCTTTATGGCGTCACATGCATGTACTTCCACTGACGACAAATATGACAGCTCTTCCTCACAAACAAGATTTCGCAAAATGGCTCCTCAATGTTGGAGACGGGGAAAAATGGAACACCTGTAACATTACCTTCACATTGTTTTCCTTTTATTTCTGATCCCGTTCAACAACTATATGGCGACATCGACTTCTCAACTGTGACTCCGGAACAACTCAGTCCGTGAGCTATATTAAGCATCACCAACGAAGACTCGCTACACCTTAATGAACAGGTACTGAAACTTATCCCTACCGACAAAGTAACTTTCACCAGCATTGACTCCATCGTCACAGACGATCCCGCACATCAACTTTCATTCCCCGAAGGATTTCTTAGCAGTCTTACTCCCACTGGCATGCCTCCGCATAAACTCAAAACTTAAAATTGGTTCAGTCATCATGCTTCTCAGAAACCTCCTGCCAGCAAGAAGTCTCTGTAAAGGCACTAGACTGACTGTTACCAGCATTCACCGCAATGTACTAGAGTGTAAAACAATCGCAGCTGCTACCTCACAAACTGTCCATATTCCCCGGATTTCCCGGACCCCATCAGATTTAAATTTGCCTTTTACACGCAGACAATTTCCTGTTAGATTGGCCTTTGCAATGACAATTAATAAGGCACAGGGCCAAACTTTTAAAAAGATATGCCTGTATCTGCCAAAACCAGTTTTCAGTCACGGACAATTGTATGTTGCTCTCTCCAGAGTTCCATCTTTTCATTCACTCACAGTCGTATCCTCAAACCCACCCCATTTGGACCACTGTGTCTTTCAGGAAGTGTTCACCTATCGATAAATAATTATGCGGCGTATGCTACACCGCGGGTCAGCTAGTTGCTTATATTTACATCATTTTCATTAAGGCAAGAATTTGTCATTCAGGTAGAAGGCTATTCGTATACGTTGTGACAAAAGCACAGGGAGCTATAGTTGGACACTTGGAAGGGATTGGGTGTTCCGGAAACTTTGAATTCCTTGTTAAGGTTTTATTTTGAAAAGACTGCCAGAGGTAATGTGAAGACAGGACTTTAATATAATAGTGCAACAGGAAATTCATCATTGTGTGCAAGGTAGAATAAGAAAACGGAGAAAAAGAAGAGAAACCTCTGGGGAGCAAGAGAGCCTCCATCTTGGGAAACAGGTCTGTATCATAAATTTTATGTGGAATGGAGAAACGTACAAATACAGTGGTGCCTTGGTTTGCGAGCGTAATTCGTTCCAGAAACGTGCTTGTAATCCAAAGCACTTGTATATCAAAGCGAATTTCCCCGTAAGAAATAATTGGAAACTCAGATGATTCATTCTGTAACCCAAAAATATTCATACAAAAATGATTAATACAAAATATAAAGTCAAAATACATAAAACGAATTAACCCTGTAGTTTTCCTTTGAGAAGAATCGTGGCTGGTGTGAGGGAGACGAGAGAGAGGAGGGTTATTGTGTAGGACGACTTTCACTCTAACTAATGGAATCTCTGCTGTCTGTTGGCTCACTGGAGTCTTCTTCTTTTTTTGTGACTTTAACATGGAAACCTCTCCAATGACAGTTGCTTTTGCCTGAAGAGTCACTACACTTGGACACAAAATAAAAAAATGCTTTACACACTGTAAGGTTTCTAAACTCTTTTGGGATTCCCCCCAACGGGATGACACTCGGAAGAGTGTCCCGAAGCAACTGCAGGCTCCCAGCACTGTAGCAGTTTGAAGCAAAAGCAAATCTGAAAAGATTGCAGTCACTCTATAAGCACCTGCCATCGATGGGTGATGTAAGTAACATTACAAATGCAAGGGCACAGCATTACTTTGCCACTGACCTGACCCAAACTCTGTTGTGTCTGTGTGTAGGAGAGCGGCAGATCCCGCTTCAATAAACAACCGTGCTGTTCCTGTTTCACGCTGAATAAAGCTGGTTTTGCTAAAGTCCTGAGACTCCGCTTCGTGTTTTGGGGAGTAAGACACGGACTCACACGTTACAACACACACACACGTGGTCATACGGATGTTGACTGTATGAGTGAGGCCCACCGAATAAGACAGAGAATGGGAGACGATTACCCACAATCCCACGGAGAGAGAAGAACCATCGGCTCAGTTGTGATCACGTGACGCTTGGCAGATAAAGCGTATACATATTACTCGTATTACAAGACCTCACTCATTTATCAAGCTAAAATATTAAAAATAAAGGTTTTACTGTAATTCACTTAATGGATTATGCTTCCTGGATGTTCTCAGACTGTAGAAAAAGAGCCAGCATTGGATGAAGAAAAAAGTTCAGTTGGATGGGTGCGATCAATAATCTTTCATAAAGAAAACTGAGACTATTCCCTTGCTTGGTGGATATGTTAAAAGTAAGACTCATTTTTCTTGAGTTTATTGTAACATTTTTTCTTTTCTTTATATATTTTCCTGGATCATGTTGAGCATCAGACATGCTTAGATTACCGGGTGGCTCTCTGTCTTTGATTCTGGTCCTGCTTGGATGTTGCTCCGCATGGCCTTTGAATGGAGTAGCAGGAACGGACAGCATGGCCTGTCTGAATATGGCTGCTGAGAGAGGTGCTCTCCTTAGGATTGGCAAAAACGGCACAGACAGCATGCATGGCCCTCGACATGGATGAAACATGGGGGGGGTTGGCGTTGGTGGAGTAATTCCCAGTGGCTTAGCTCAGGCAGATTCAGCCCCCAATTCCCTCGTATCTAGCACCAGTCAGTCAGTTCCCGGTCATTCTGAGTTGGCATTTTCATCAAGAGGTTAAACAGCTGAATGCAAAAGTTTTATATTAATCTGGTAAGTTGAAAATGTCTCCAAGCAAGGAGTGGCTCTTACACCATCCCTGCATTTCACTATTAGACATTAACTTTCCCGTCTAATTGAAATTTTTAAAAATATAATATTGTTAAGACATTTTTATGAACAGAATTTCTTGGTGCAACCAAGGAGTGGAAGTTGTCCAGTTCGGTGACCTTAGGATTGCATCCCTGCTTTTGTGGATGATGTCCTGCTAGCTTCACTGGGGATGTTTGTAGACGAGTGTGAAGTGACCAGGCTGAGGATCAGCACCTCCGAGGCTGACATCATGGTTCTTAGCCAGAAAAGGGTGGATTATCTTCTTCACGTTGGTTATAAGGGGCTGCCTTGAGGGGAGAAGTTTAAGTATTAATGAATGTTGTTCACAAATGAGGGAAGAACAGAGTAGGAGATTGGCAGGTCATTCATGCGAATGTTATACCAGATAGTCATGGTGAAAGGAAACCTACGCCGAAGCTCTTTATTTAGTGGTGGATCTACATTCCTACCTTCACCTATGACCACAAGCTTTTTGGTAGTAACTGAAGGACCTAGATTGTGTATGCAAGCAGCATAAATGAGTTTTCTTCTCAGGGTGTCTGGGCTCAGCCTTAGAGACAGGGTGAGGAGTGCAGACATTCAGGGGAGCTCAAAAGTTAATCCCTCTGATATGCATCAAAAGGAGCCAGTTGAGGTGATTCTGACATCTGACTAGGATGCCTCCTGGATGTTTCCCTGGGGAGGTGTTTCAAGCATGTGCGACCAGAAGGAGATCTCGGTGCAGATCTCTTGGCTGCTTTAGGAACAGCATCTCCCCAGAAGAGCTGGAAAAGGTGGCAGGAACTACTGACACCAAATGGACTCTTCATCTTTCCATCAGCAAGGATGGAAACGGAGCCTGGATTCATCAGACCACATAATTTTTTACACTCCTTAAAGGTGTACTTTTGATGCTTCTGTGCCCACTTACAGGCATATGTTCATGTTTTTCACTAACTGGTAGACGTACTCGAGACACAGTCCAATTGGTGTGTTCTGATATGACATTCCACGCACTAATTTTGAATTCAAATGGGATTGGTCTGGTTGTTGTCCCACTGTTTGCTTGTATGAATCTCACAATTCTCTCATCCACAAGGTGTTTTTGTCCACAGGATCACCCATCAGTGGTAGGGTTTTTGCTTTCCGCACTTCTGTAAATCCCTGAAATGGTTGTGTTAAAAAGAGAGATTCTAGAACCAACTGTCATGCCATGTTCAAAGTTACTAAGGTCTTTGTTTTGCCCATTCCAGCTCTTAATTAAACACAAACTGATACTAGGAATCCTGATCTGCTTGATTTATACCATACACCGTCACCATGTGACATATGACTTGTTAGAATGTGCAAGATAAAGTTGATAGGATATACAGCTGTGTTGGATATACAGCTTTCTCCGCGCACATGTGGAAACATGGTGTGTCTGTGGTCACAGTGGTTTCTACCTTGATCAGTCAAGTTCTCTTGTTGTTTTCTAGTACATATGGCCATGCCAGACTCTGTTTGCACCAAAGAACAGCAGCGAGTAGGGAGTAGTGAGAGTCCCAGGGCCAAAATTCTTATCAGTTTGCCAGAATCGTGATATGGACTTGCTCAGTGTTGCTGTTGGTAGTGCTGTTGTCGGAGCATTCTGTTCTTTCTTCATGCTTAGCACTTGTCTGACATTTATGAACTGTTCAGTCTATTCATAAACACTCTGCTGTGGTAAAACACTGTCTCCATGCTGTGCAGAAAGCCTTCTATGGATTTCGGCCCTTGGTACATCTTCAGCCCATTAAAAGAGGATTACTGGTCACTGCTCTTCTTTGGTGCAAGCAGAGCAACCACATTCACTTCTGGAAAAGAACGAGAAAAACTGACTGATCAACGTGGAACATTTACCACTGTGCCCACCATGTTTCCACATGTGCGTGGTGAAAGCTGTACAGCCAATCGAAACTAAATAACAAAAGTGCAGATCGTTATTGACTTACCCTCGTATGATTTGTGTGAAGGTGAGGATAATAAACTAGTAACTCAGTGTAATTACCACTGTCTCACATACTTCATATTTATCAACATGTAGCTGTTTTAAGTGTGTTCACACAAGTCATGGGGTACTTTCTACATGCATTCACAACGGGAAAGTTTCCACGCACTTCTGAGAACTAGGAGTCTGAGGTGATATCTGACTGAGCACGCCATGCTTCTACAATATGAAAGATGCCACCCTCCGTAAATACTGTGAGAGTAAAGTAGCAGGAGACGCAGTGAGTCAGGGCATTTTGAAAATTCAGTATCTCATGCTAATTCCACTTTTAGATGTTTATAACCCCTGTTCTGGCTGGTCAAATTCTGAATATGAGATATCTGTAATTACGTTCTGAAGGGGGTGCCAGTCCTTTGCAGGGTGCACTATTACACATATCCACATTCACTCCATTCCAAGTTAGAGTTGCCAATTAACCTAAGATGCGTTAAAATTGAACCTAACAGCACCTAAATAAAAGATGGAAGGTCAACTATCACACTGTGTCTATGGTCTCTGTTTAAGAGTTCAGAGAACAGTCTGGTCTTCTTGATTTATGCACCTACATGCGTTTCTTGCCCCTTCTGTGTGGGCTGAGGTTTAACTTATTCTTGTTGACTTTTTTAGGTAAAACAAAACACACAAGCACAACCCCATTACAACTGAAATACAATAGCCAACCCACCATGTGCTTGACTGCAGACAGAATCTGGGAAAAAACCATTTTGCTGTTTGTGTTGGACAGTTTGCCTTCCATGCTGATCTTGGCAAAGAGCTCCCCTCCACCTGCGTACTCCATGATGAGGTGCAACTTGGACAGGGTCTCCACCACCTCATACAGCCGGATGATGTTGGGATGATGCAGCTTCTCCATGCTTGAGATCTCCCTGGACAACAGCCTCTGTGTCTTCTGGTCTAGTTTTGTTTTATCCAAGATTTTTATTGCCACTTTTTCTGAAATATTGGAAAATAAATAAAATCCGTCAAAACCAGTACACTACATGTCATGGGGTTCTGCATTAATCCATTAGTTTTACCTGCAGCAGAATTAGGGTTAGAATGGGGCTTATTCAGTGCACCTAAACCAGGGGTCTCCAACTCCAGTCCTGGAGAGCTACTGTGGCTGCAAGGTTTCATTCTAACTCTTTTCTTAATTAGTGACCAGTTTTTGCTGCTAATTAACTATTTCCCTTTATTTTAATTGACTTTTCTTGAGACTCTGACCACTGAATTGATTCTTTTTTCCTTAAATGGCACCTAAACGTAAATGTGATGTGAAGTAAGCCAACAGGTGACCAACTATGTTGGGGCCTCAAACTCCAACCAACTTCGCTTCATTCAGCTTCTTAATTTGAAGCCAATTCTTATTGCTAATTAAACCCGTTATTTAATTCCATGGCTCTCACTCTGCCATGACAGACATTTCCAAAACTGTTGATTTTCTTTTTTAAGAGCGCTGTCAAAATGTTTTGTGGACCTGAGCAGATCAGCATTACTGAGGCTTTCACCTTTCTGTATTTTCAGTTATTGTGTGATGGACGGCGGTTGTTGTTTATGTGTTGGTACATTTTGTCTTAATATTGTTTGGTTGCTAATTAAGGAAAAAAGAAATAATTAAGGGGCCTGAGTCTGAAGATGTGCATCAATTAAAATTAAGGCAAAGAATTAATTAGCAGCAAAGTCTGGTCACAAATTAAGAAAAGGGTTAGAATGAAAACCTACAGCCACAGTAGCTCTCCAGGACTGGAGTTGTAGACCTGCAGATTAAAGCACACAGCACAAGTGATGATGTACTGCACAGTAACTGGACTTTAAATAATGTTTCGTATTATGTAAACCTGTTTTATTGTTTGTTAAACAGGTTCATTATTTTTCAAAGTAGACTAGGTCATTTAAAGATACAGTGTATATAATAATATATAACTGCGGTGGGTTGGCACCCTGCCCGGGATTGGTTCCTGCCTTGTGCCCTGTGTTGTCTGGGATTGGCTCCAGCAGACCCCCGTGACCCTGTGTTTGGATTCAGCGGGTTGGAAAATGGATGGATGGATAATAATATATAATAATAATTCATTTTATTTATAGGTGCCTTTCAAGGCACACAAGGACACTTACAGAACACATTAATAACAACAATCACATTGTAAAATTAATAAAATACTACAGTACAATAAAACCAGAATAAATGCAATAATAAAATGAAATATATCAAATAAAATTTTTATCAAACAGAATAAGCCAGCGTAAAGAGATGCGTTTTAAGGTGAAGTTTAAAGGTAGGAAGAGAGTCGATATTACGAATACCTTGTGGCAGAGAGTTCCATAGGCGAGGGGCCGCTTGACTGAAAGCTGTAAGCCCCATTTAGTTGAGCAGGAGGTATAATAAGATTAATAAAGGAGGAAGATCTAAGGATACGGGAAGGAATGGAGATATAAAGAAGATCAGAAAGATGAGCAGGTTCCAGATTATGGAGGGTCTTGTTAGTAGTAATAAGCAGAATCTTAAAATCAGTGCCATATTTAACAGGAAGCCAGTGAAGCTGCTGAAGGACTGGAGTAAAGAGTTCAATGGAAGGGGTTCTGGTAAGGATATGAGCTGCAGCATTCTGAGCCAGTTGAAGTTTCTAAAGGAGTTTGTGAGGAAGACTAGATAAGACAGAATTACAATAATCTATACAAGATGTCACCAGAGCATGAGCAAGAAGAGCAGTACTGGGGGCTGAAAGAGAGATGGGTGTAAACGGTTGATATTACGTAGACATCTATGTATATAACATCTGTTTTCTTCCACCTTAGAATTTTCACAGTTTATTGTGTTGCAAAGAGGAATCATAATGCAGAGGAGAGATGCTAAGGATAGAGCTGCCAGGGAAGAGGAAAAGAGGAAGGCCTAAGAGAAGGTTTATGGATGTGATGAGAGAGGACATGCAGGTGATGGTGTAACAGAACAAGATACAGAGGACAGAAAGATATGGAAGAAGATGATCCGCTGTGGTGACCCCTAACAGGAGCAGCCGAAAGAAGAAGAAGAAGAGGAATCATAATGTCTTTAAAAAGGACCAAAGCAAAAAAATATCATGAAAAACAAAAAAGTTTCATCTAACTAAACTATACAAGCATTGTAGCGCCGATCCACTGGGGATCAGAAAGACATAAGGCACCAGTGTCTGAGCGGGTAGTCGCTATCACCTGGCACATATAATGGCATGACTGCTGTTACCATGAATAGTACAGGCCTTATGAAACACTGAGGGTTCAGCCAGTGACACTGTCAGCAAGCCAGCCGTCATCACGTACAGCACCATCAACAAGTTGACTAATCAACGCTAATTTGCCTCAAAATAATCTAATCACAGGTTGACCCAGGCCATCGAGCCACAACGTTTGTCAGTCTCATCTTGGCATCACAGATGACTTGTACGTTAATGGCATGTCACTGCTTATAGTTAAATAAATTAGCGCCATACTCGTTAGGTGCCATTATTGCAATATGGGTGCAGTAAACTGCTGCAATTATGTTAGCAAAACTGGACAATGCTGCAAAGTTAGCGAAAACCTCTTATGTTTTATGTATGTACACCCACATCAAATGAAAAAAACTGAATGTAGTGCCTCGTTGGTCAGTCACAGCGGGCATAATGGTGTCAAGGTTGGCTGAGACATTATTGACCTGTCGGCCAGTTCTCTGAGATGTGACAAAAGCTTGCCTATATCAACTGAACTAGTTATTCACTCTTAAAAGTGAACTAAAATAGAGTCTGTATATTATATTCATCACTTCTGAGGTCCAACATCTGTCATGCCAGTGTAACTTATAATCAGTGATATGAATTTTTATACACGAGTCGTTGTTTAGCTGCTTTGGCTGCATTTCCCTGCTTTATCGAGGGTCTCATCATATCCCAGTTTCTCTAAAATGTTGCGCGCGGATGCATTAGAGTTGCTGTACAATATATGCACATTCTCCTGTCAAATTTTCTTTCATAAACCCCAATGTTTGTGTGTAAAACTGCACATTTTGGGCCTCTTTTGGTGCGCACATTAAGTGTTATTAACCTGACCCCTGATGAGCAGCCACACTGAGGGAATTTGGGGGACTTGGGTTGTTGTTAGTAAAATAGGCATCACAATTTTATCACAGTATAAATTAAAATAAATGTTATTTTTAAATGCAGTGCAACTTTCAGAAAGCTTATTGTAAAACATTTCATTGTTTTACATTAATGATTCATATTCTGCACAGTCTTACTCAAAATTTCTGTGCACATTTCTAGTTTTTGTTTTCTTTTACGTTATTTGTGTCATTTTTAAAGCTTTGCTAGGTGATTTACTTTTTGCATAGAGCCCGTGATGTATACCTCGCCAATGTGAGAATATCGTAATATAACATTCTCAGTTCCTGTTAATTCAGTTTGGACTCACAGAAGTCTAGGCCCTATTCCAACAGCCTCGGGCACAAGCAAGGTCCGGGACCCACCTAATAAACCTTCAGACTCTAGGAGAATAAAACGTATTGTTTAATAAGGAATGGCGTGGTCATGCAGGAGATAGACTACCCACTTGTCTGCAGTGTGGACAGAGTGAGAGGAGAAACAAACGACTAAACAAGATTTACACAGACCTTCTAGAACAATACATTCCTACTTGACTGGATCTGTAATTTGAAACCATTTTAATGCCATCATGTGACAAAAGGGTCCTGCTATGATGCTGCGCTGTGCCATAGGCTTCAACTGTTTGTAATGAAGACTGTAAGACTGTTATGATTAATGTTTTTCATTAATGTTTTATGAGATTACCTTAAGTATTTTGTGCAAAGTATCCATCTACACCATTTTTGAGTTTTCTTTGTTAAATAATTTCATTTTGGCCTTTGTTTTCACCTAGTAGGTTTCCTGAAGAAGGGTTCTTTATGCTGTAACACCATTTTGTTTAGTTTCAAGTGTCACCATTTTGAGAGGTTAACATCACGAGTTGCTATTGCAGTATTCCCAGAATGCTCCAGGAATGTGCGATGCAATACATGATCGGAGTGATGGTATAAAGGTCAGTTCTTGTATTTCTGGGGTATCTGAGATTAGGATAACAACAGTATCGGTGTGTGATTCTTACAGCAATAAACATTTTCGTTTGGTATTTTTCATGTGAAAGTTATTTCTTCACAAACATGGCATATATTTATTCACCATCCAAAACTGTGTTCTTTCTATAAATTAAAAGAAAAACTTATACTTAATAATTTATCAATTGTAGGCCATAAATTAATACATTTGTTTATTCATTTTTCCACTAGTAGAAGTGTAACAGAAAAACTGACAATTTTAAAGTCAGTCAGTCATAGTCCAACCCGCTATATCTTAACTACAGGGTCACGGGGGTCTGCTGGAGCCAATCCCAGCCAACACAGGGCACAAGGCAGGAACAAACCCCGGGCAGGGCGCCAGCCCACCGCAGGACACACACACACACACACACACACACCAAGGACAATTTAGGATCGCCAATCCACCTAATCTGCATGTCTTTGGACTGTGGGAGGAAACCCACGCAGACACGGGGAGAACATGCAAACATGCAAAGCAAACCCAGGTCTCCTTACTGCGAGGCAGCAGCACTACCAACTGCGCCACCGTGCTCCCCTAAATTTAAAATTTAATTGGAAACTTACCACTTCATAGTCTGTTGTGCCTAAATGATGCCAGTCATATTTGCTCACAGGGCGGCACGGTGGCGCAGTGGGTAGCGCTGCTGCCTCGCAGTTGGGGGACCTGGGTTCGATTCCCAGGTCCTCCCTGTGTGGAGTTTGCATGTTCTCCCCGTGTCTGCGTGGGTTTCCTCCGGGCGCTCCGGTTTCCTCCCACAGTCCAAAGACATGCAGGTTAGGTGGATTGGTGATTCTAAATTGGCCCTAGTGTGTGCTTGGTGTGTGGGTGTGTTTGCGTGTGTCCTGCGGTGGGTTGGCACCCTGCCCGGGATTGGTTCCTGCCTTGTGCCCTGTGTTGGCTGGGATTGGCTCCAGCAGACCCCCGTGACCCTGTGTTAGGATTCAGCGGGTTGGAAAATGGATGGATGGATATTTGCTCACACTGGTGTTTTACATTATAGGCTATGGGGAATGGAGGAAAAGCTTAAAAACGTATGAAATACATCCATTTTCCAAGGCAGGTGTCGAGTATTGATTCACATCTTGCAGTTGCACACACATTGTAAAATAGTTAACACATATCATTTTTTTAAGACAAAAAAAAAAACAATACTATGAGATTCAGCCATTTTAACAGAAGACCAGCCGTGCGCAGGGTGGATTTCGTCTGAAAACATCAAATTACAGTAAACATTTTGTGTCATGTGGTTAGTTTTGTTTTCATTCACTTCTTTATTTATGTGAGAACTTTCACAAGTGAATAGAAAACATGTCCTTATCATGAGAAAAAAAAGTACCAGGGATAGGAGATAAACTCATAATTTCCAGATCCTTTTTGTTATCATCAGAAAGCACAGATTAATACTTGACAAGCGTCTTCGCTTGAAAAATGGACATAGTTGACAAATTTTTAAGCTGTTCCTCCATGCCCCATACACTCCACTGTAAAAGCGCGGGTACAGGTAAGGTATTTTTATTAAGTTTATAGAAAGTGCTTAACTTTTGAAAACAATTTCTTGTGACAAAAGCATATACTGTACTGTATACCATGTTTGGGAAGAAATAACTTCGACTCAAGCTTATCCTTTAAGATCTTTGATGTTTGATTAGTGTGTTAAACTTGACAGCATATCGTTTTGACTTTTGGTAATGACTTCAACTTGAAGTGTCGCCTAAGTTTTATATCCTGATCCCTTTTTTTTTTAAATCTCAAAAACAACCTCAACATTTTTTTCTTTCCTTTTTGGTTTTATGTTTTGTTCTTCATTATGGGTGGCGAGGGAGTGGTTCCAGGAAGCTACGATTGAAAAGAACACAATCCCTGAAAATGCACCCCATCCGCTTGATATAAAGACGCTGCTCCAAACTAAAAAGGAAACTACAGATTTATCATAAAAATGCTGAAGAAAAACGGACGAGTTTTGGATAACTGTTGTCCTCTGTGGCACAGGCACAAAATTCTTTTTGCATTTATATAGCGCTTGTCTCATTACTCAAAGCGCTCAGCAATTGCAGGTTAAGGGCCTTGCTCAGGGGCCCAACAGAGCAGAGTACCTATTGGCATTTACGGGATTCGAACCGGCAACCTTCCGATTGCCAGCGCAGATCCCTAGCCTCACAGCCAAACTATTAAATGTCCAGCAGACAATTGTCTTACACAAAGATACAACTAGGCCTGTGCCATTTTGTCAAGCGTTTCTGAAACCTTATATTGTCATACTTGTCGCCCCTGTAATTAACATTATTAAATCGGAAAGTGAGGTCTACATTCACATTAATATACAGATCTAATTAAACCATTAACAACAATCTACAGGGCAGCAGCAGGCACTTTGACTTGATTCTGAAACACTGCACAAAAGCAGAAATGTGAGATGCTGGTGTTGTCTTCTTTTTCATAGGCATGAATGAAAGTGTATCAGTTTGTCCTGCCATGGCCCGGTTTAATTATTTATGGTACAATATTGGGTGTCTGCTCTTGCAGGCCTATTAAAATGACAAATGCCCTTTTGCCCTTTAAACTGTAGACTGTATAAAAAAAAATCAAAATCACATTAATTGTAAAAAAAAAAAGTAAAATTTAAGACTCATTTAGTCAATACACTCATAAATCTATTAATAATGAAGACAGAAAATATGTATACTTTGGATTTTATCAATAATTTTTATATAAAAATAGCGACAACAGTATGTTTTTGGAGCTGAATTTTCCACAATAGGAGCTGCAGACAGGACACAAATCGCCATTCACTGAACATCACTTATTCGGATTTGAGGCCCACTAGGCCTTTAACCTGCCCTCACTCAAATTCATTTCCTGGCCACTTTGTACACATTGCCGTTTTCAGCATGTTGCTTGCTTATAACAAGCCATCGTCATCCTCATTGCCTCATCTCTCCTCATCTGTCCTCAATAATGCTGTGACACGCAGGTTCTGCCAGCCTCCAGCTCTCTCCCCTGAGGACCTTTTCCAGTCTGCTGATAATGTAGATTTCATAGCATCATGGTACTTACTGGCATAATTACAGTAAAACAATCTGTACAATTGTTCATCAATTGCTGCAAAGTTTCCAGAAATTCAAAATGCAGAATAAACTCCTGTAACACTGTACTATGCTGTCTCTTCTGTGGAGAGCTGGAGATTGCGTTGCGTTTTGACATTGCTGCTGACAAGGTGTTTTTATAGGCATTCCTTTAATTAAAAAGCAAAGCAGAGCGCGCATGGGGGGCAACATATGGAGTAGAGAGGAGGATAATTAATTATGGAACAGCCCTTGGAAGAAAAAGGAAACATGCAATGCACTGTTCACATTTCACCACACTTGGCTTGCATTCTTCACATCAGTTTTCTTATACACAAAAGCAAATAAAAATAATAATTCACACCTTTTGTCACCTGTATTAGTGGCACAGTTATAAATGCTGGTGCCTCATACTGTAGTTCCAGGTTTGCCTGGGCACATTTTATTCTGGGTATTCACATCCCAAAGTCATGGGTGTGCTGTGCCTTATTGCCAAGTCGTACTGGCCTGGGCCAAGTGGGTGTGTGCCTGGTCTACATTTAGAGTTGTTATTCCTTGTGGTAATGTTGCCATGATAGGATTCAACCTCTGTAATCTTGAGGCGAATGAAGTGGCTTCAATGATGGATGGGTTAGGGTTAGGGATTTTCTTAGCAACTACACACCAAATCATAATTAAATAACAATTTTTTACATTTGTTCTTTTTTCAGCATAATGTATCCAAATAATTAACAAAATACAATACATTACAAAAAAGGCTATTTCTTACTTTTTCCTGCTGTACTAGCAACATACTGTATTACAGTATAACAATAAAAGAAGCACACTTGAGGAAAATCCTTGAACATTCACAGGGATTTCTGAACGGCCTTTGCTCAGTCACGGTGGAGGGTCCATCCATCCATTTACTGAACCTACTTAATCCAGCATGAGTTTCGAGGATCTGGATGAATTAGGCACAAGGTAGGGACCAATCCTGAATGGGTCACCAGCGGCTCACAGGGCATATTCATCACATACAGTAAATAATAGAAGTGCGACCATAACTCCATACTCTGTTAAATAACTACATTTTCTTCTAGCTAACTGATTTTAAAATCCTTCTTCCGAAATCTAACAAAGGCATAAATAAAAGTCATAAATGGCTTTGCTCCCCCTTACCTTATAAAACTTATTAGTTCCTATACTCCAGGGCTTACAATGCAATTTCAAGATGAAGGAATCCTTTACATTTTGAGAATATATAAAATGTTTTGCTATTGGGCTTCCAAACTCTGGATTGATCTACCTACTGATATTACAGCATTTAAATCAATACTCGTGTTAGAACTGCTGCTCAGGCTGTTCATATTGCTTCCTCATATTGATTTCAGTTTAGCATAGTGATTGTTCGTGTTTTATTATTACTAAGTCTTTTTCAATTTGTGGTGGCACTTGGTCGGCCTTGAGTGGATGTGTTATCACATATAATAGACCGGTTTTATTTAAATTAGATTGTCATTATTTACCTAATGATTTAAATGAGGCGGCACGGTGGCGCAGTGGTATCGCTGCTGCCTCGCAGTTTGGGGACCCAGGTTTGCTTCCCGGGTTCTCCCTGCATGGAGTTTGCATGTTCTCCCCGTGTCTGCATGGGTTTCCTCCCACAGTCCAAAGACATGCAGGTTAGATGCATTGGCGATTCTAAATTGTGCTTGGTGTGTGTGTGCCCTGCGGTGGGCTGGCGCCCTGCCCGGGGTTTGTTTCCTGCCTTGCGCCCTGTGTTGGGTGGGATTGGCTCCAGCAGACCCCCGTGACCCTGTAGTTAGGATATAGCAGGTTGGATAATGGATGGATGGATGATTTAAATGAAATGAATCATTTAAATGAAAATTTTGATTTAAAATGAATGATATAATGTTATGAATTAAATGACGTTTTTGTTTACCTTCAGAATGATTCTTTACAGAATGTGGCTTACTTTGTACTGTTGGAATTTGGATTCACATCACCTGTTATACACAGTGTGTATATTTTTTTTTCAGGCCTCTTCACTTTCTGCACACTTTGTTGTGTTGTACATTTGATTTTAAATGGATACATTTGCCATTTTTGATCATCATTCACTCAGTAACCCATAATGACAAAAATAAAAATCTGTTTTCAGAAAGGGTTGCAAATTTATTAGAAATTAAATTCTGAAATCCCTCATTGGTATTCAGACTCCAAATGGCGCTCAGACGCATCCTATTTGCTTTAATTATATTGCTTGATTGTAGTGCACTTGTGGTAAACTGAATTGATGTACAGTATATGTGTTATATACATTGTTATATGTACAGTATATACAATTCGCACTGCATGTCAAGACAATAATCAAGCCACAAAGTCCAAAGGATCTCTCTATTGACCTCCATGATTATATTGTGGTGAGGCATGGATCTGGGCAAGGGTATAAAACCATTCTAAAGCTTTTGAGTGTTTCCAGGTACACACAGTGGCCTACATTGTGAAATGGAAGATGTTTAAAACCACCAGGGCTTTAGAGTTAGCCATCCAGCCAAACTGAGCAACTAGCCATGAAGGGATTTGACCAATGGTCACTCTAACAGACCTTCAGAAGTCCTCTGCTGAGATGGGAGAACCACTCAATCAATCAGGCATTTATAGTACAGTGGCTGAGTCTTGCTTGGGAGTTCACTAAACAGCATTTAATGGAGGTCTTAGAGTATGAATGAGGAAAAAAGATTCTGTGGTCTGATGAGACAAAAACTGAACTGTTTGGGCACTACGTCTGGTGAAGACCTGGAACTTCTCATCACCTGCCTAATACCATCCCTACAGTGAAGCATGGTGGTGGCAGTATCATGCCATGGGGGTCCTTATGATTGGCAGGGAGAGGAAGACTGCGCAGAATTGAGGGAAGGTATATATTGGTATATATTTCATGATGTTTTCTTTTTATATTTTGCATGTATGTTGCACTTCTTTTTTTTCATACTGTATTTGTAACTACTAGTCTTGCAATGGTCTGGCACCCAGTCCAGAGATATTTCCTGCCTTGTGTTCAATGCTGCCAAGATCATCACAGGCACCATGGATTGGATTAAGATGGTTTGAGAATATTATGCTACTTGTGATTACTGCATAGTACAGTATACTGGATTCTTAAGTGAAAGTGCTCTCAATAAAATTAAAGTGAATTGAATTGTTGGGAGCGAAACAGAAACTACCACATGCAGAGATATGCGTTCAGCTTTGTATAGACCATGGCCACGATCTGAGCCTGGACTCCTGGAGTTGGCCATCAGTGCTCATCATATGGCCACTGTGGCATGGCATCCTCCAAACGTAAGATACATAAATTCTCCTAAAATGTAGGCAAAAATAAATCAATCACATAAAAGCTGCCCTCTGTCTTCCATTTATGTCAGAAAGCAGACAAAAGGACCAAAGAGAAAAGAATTCAGTGCTCTCACCTTTAGTAAGACAATGGATTCCAAGCTTGACCTGGGAAAAGTTGCCACTTCCAATTTCACCACGCACCCGGTAGAAGCCAATTCTTTTGCCAAGGGTGAGTTCCTTCACTACTTTCTCATCCTGGGACATGTCCAAAGTCAACCTCTCGAAAGGTGTGAGCCGCCGCTGCAAGCCTCCTTCTTCTTCTGTGTAGCACTCGGCACGTAGGTAGTCCTCGCCGCTGTCCTGCCGACTCCATCGTGCGTAACGCTGGCTACCCAGACCTCCTCCATTCAGGTAGACCGCAGTCATTCTCTGCACGCTCCTAGCTTTTCATCCTTTTTTCACACATGAAATGAATGCAGCTTTTGGATCTCCTGAACACCACAATTGGAAAGAAATATTTTGGTAACAATAAAGGATGTCACTGGCATTTAAGGTCAGCAAAAAAATCAAAAGTAAACCTAGGCTAAATTATTCTTGACCAATAAAGGAAAGAACATTTAAGATTTATAATTACTGAATAATCTCATTTACTCCAAAAATTAGTCATTTAATAATTTTCTTACGCAAGCAACATGGAACATATCAATTTTCTGAGGTTATTTATTTGGTATGTTAATAAAAAGTATTAATTAAAGGGTGAAAATTACCATCTGTATAACTACTGACTAAGCATACAAAAAGAACAAAGAACACAACATGTTAAGCAACTGTGGTCAAAAGTGTAGAATGATTAAGAAGTGTTACTATGTTTAGACAGAGTGCATTAACTAAAACGTGACATGGCAACTCATTTGTTAGGGCTACATCCACACAGCTCAAGAACAAAGTTCAAATTCTGGGCCAGTCACTCTCCATTTCCCACATCTATTTTGGCTTTCCTATGGTTACTGCAGCTTTCACTTTAAATGCATCTACAATATGTTTGGATACTTAGCAACTCTAAATCAGCCTGGTGAGAGTGAGTGTGCCTTATGATGGACTTGTTGGTTCACCCCTTGTCCCTAATGCTGCTGGAATAGACTCTGCCCCCTGTGACAATAAGATGGATTGGGTAAGTCTGAAAAAGTATGGATGGATGTTTATAAATGTTTATTATACATGTATTTTAGAGGTCAGCAGTGTGGTGTGGCACGTTTTTACCAAATGCTCCCATGATGAGATATTAAAAACCCAAGTTAAGCAACAGTCCTGCCTTGCACCCTGTGTTGGATGGGATTGGATCCAGCATACCCCTGTGTTCGGATTCAGTGGGTTGGAAAATGGATGGATGGAAGTTAAGCAACAGGAAAGGATAAGATAATAAATGAAGTCTGGAAATTCAGACTACCAAAAGGTTGCCTGGGAGTTGTAGTTTCTATAGACAATCCTGCCAGAAGGATAAACAGGGGTTATAGGCTGGAGCTCTAGCAAGGTGGCATTAAGGTTTTTTGGGGGGTTTCCTGTTGACCCAGAAATGATTTTCCGGAATGTGGGCATAGCACCAGAAGTCCTCCCAGGTCTGGCTTTTTAAAGGGCCTTCACAGACTCTCCTGTGTAATGTTATAGACCAGGGAAGGACATCCTAAGCCTAATACTGACACAGGTAAGTTTAGAAAAAAATTGAACATCTTAAAAGGATAGTGAAATTAAATTAATATTAAAGGAACCACAGTATAAATCCACTTGAATCTCTAACAACTCATGTGTTACCATAAGTAGAATAAAGTCAAATGGAAGTTCACAAAATGATGCTTTATTATTTTCAGTGCTGCCAGGTTACTGACCCTAGACTAGATTGCTATGCTACTCTAATTTCAAAGTTGACCTTCAGCACCCACTTGAGTGATTTGCTCCCAACTGTGAACCAGTTGGGACTTCCAAATCTGATGCCATGGTTGTCTCTCTGAAAAGAGTGGATTCCTCTCTCCAGCTGAGGAAGGAACATTGCCCTTAGTGGAGAAGTTCAAGTATCTAGAGATCATCTTCATGAGGGATGAAGAACAGGAACGTGAGGCCGAAAACCTGACTGAAGCATGGCAGGTGTTTTGCAGATTCTGTACTGGTCCATGGTGGTGAAGTGGGAACTGAGCCTAAACACAAAAATCTTGGTTTACCAGAAATCTATCTCCCTGTCCTCACCTATGTTCATGAACTGTGGGAAAAGACCTAAAGTATGAGACTGGGAGTACAAGCGGCAGAAATGCAGTTTCGTAGCAGGGTGGCTGGGATGACACTCTGTGAGACACTTGGGAGAACCATTGCAGTTCACAGTCAGAGTCGCTGCTCCTCCTGATCTAGTTGAGGTGGGTTGGGCTTGTCATAAGAATGCCCCCTGAGAGCCCACCCCCTAGAGCTGCTCTGGGCACATCCCACTGGGCAGAGACCCTGTGGCAAACCCAGGACAGGCTTAAGGGTAATTATATCTCTTGGTTGGCTTGGGAACACCTGGGAATTCCCCAGGAAGAGCTGGAATCTGTAGCTAGACATACGGAAGTCTATACTGACCAATTTGGTCTGTTGCTGTAGCAACCCTCACCAGGAAGAGCCGTTGAAAAAACAAAATGAGAAGAAAATAATGCTGTGATAGAACACAAAGAATAAAATAAAGCTGGGGCACCCACAGTATGGCTGTCATTTTCATTGCAGAATTACTACACCATTACTCTGTAATCCTCGCCTAATGTCAAATGAAGATCATAATGGTGACAGCTGCTGTAAAACCTCCAGAGTTTGATCACTTCAATGGTTCCTTACATACCTGGTTACTTTTCTCCCAGATGTGAATGTGAGGTTTCACAGATGCACTGACTGCTTTAAATGCCATGATAAGAGGTGGCATTACATCACATCTTTTTAGGTTTACAGCGTCTCAAGCAATCAGCTCCGGGTCTCCGGAAACATCCTAATGCACAGGGACATTGTTCAACACTTTCATCAATAAGAAGAAGCAATGCAGAGCATATTCTGAAAATTTCTGTTTTCAGATCATTAAAGTTCTGCCGAGTGTATTGCTACAATAAAAGAAATGCAGTAAAGTCAAGCTGAAGGCTCACGGTGACTTATGGCTGAAGTGTCCCACTCTCTTCTTCAAAATGCTTGCATTTTGTGGATTTTTCATTTTTTTTTAGCACATCACCTTCTCATTCAGGCTCCCTCTTCATAAATTCTACTGTTTCAGAGATGGGCACAAGGCTAGGAGATACAACAACAGGCGGCTGGGTAAGTTAAGCTCCTCTTCATTTAGCAGTTTTTAAATTCTTGCACTTTCAGAACAATGGTCAGACTCATCTTCAACCTAAAAGAGGAAAATAGACAGAAAAGTTGAACTGTTATGTGAGGAGATGAAGGAAACTTAGTTTCTTTATTGCCAGTTGACAATTAAAAAAAGACACAGGGCACACCCTCCTGCTACTATGTTAGTTGTGTATGAACAAGATAGCCGTATATTTTTTTAGCATTTGGCCCCTTCAGATATTTGGATATCTGAAACATAAATGTTTCTGTGCATACTGCATCTCTGTTGTTAGTCATTAGTAATAAAATATAAGTGATACAATATTTATAAACTGTTAGGGCCAGTTTATGCTTCACACTCACGTCTACTACGCATTCTCAGCACTCTTTTGACGTATTTTCTGAGCACATCATCAGAAATTAATGCAACGCATGCACAAATTGCCGTACCAGCAACAATGTTTGTGGCTTGTGTGTTCAAGTTTTGGTACGTGATGTCAGAATTGTTGTTTACTATCAACATCTCCATAGTGACAAATATGCCTGTCAGAACAGCTGGCATCATACTGCCAGCTCTTTGAAAGTGGATGTTGAAACGTGAAAGATGAGTTGGAAGCAAATTCGAGGCAGATATGTCTGTGCAAAGTGGAAAAAGTAAGAGAAAAGAATAGGTATTTGAACATTGCAAGACAACGCAGTGAGGCGGCAAGCCGCATTGCAGCTCCAACAGGATCAATGTGCATGCTTTGATGTTTGATGAATGCTGACATACGTAAGTATTCATGGTGCTTTTCTTCATCCATTTCTCGCATATGCAGTACAAGCATTGCATATTCCCTTTCATAATGACGCAATACATTTAAAGGTCTTGCATACCATCTTCTGTATCTCTGTTGCTATCTTTTTTTGCACCTTTGCAACAGCATCAGAATGCAAAGAATTTTTATCTTCAACATCTTTCTTCCCTCAACTCACAATACAGAGAAACCGGAAGTGGTTTTCTCACGGTGACGATTTCTCACACTGCCACCTGGTGGGATCCTCCAGATTTACATGAAAGTATGCATGCAAGTATAGCAGCAGCATCCACAAGCATACAACTCGTGTAGTGTCAATTATAACTCGGCCCTTATTATCCCTCCCCTGTTATATTTCTCTTCTTGGTATCCTCATGTGGTACATGGTGCCAATGCTCTACTGCTAAGGTGTTTGCCTGCCTATGGAAAAGTCATCTCAGATAAAGGGACATTGGGATATTTTTGTAGAAGCGTCCTTTCATCAGATTGGTCTGTCCATCTTTAGAATGGCCAGTAGGGGGAGGCAGCTTGTTGGTCAAAGTTTCCAGGACTCTGACTGTGTCTGGCTTGTCTGACTCCTTTTCTACAAATTGACCTTGGCTCTACAATTAGCTGATGGACAGATATTGTTGTTTTACATTTATATTAGTTAGTTTCTACTTAGTTATTGCTATATTTTGCCAAATCTGTATCCTTATGTGTGATAGTCCTGTATGAGTGGTATGATCTATTCTTGCAATTTTGCCTTGGAGAGGAGTTGTGGCCATGTACACAGTTTACATGTGCAGTGTCTGAGCTCAAGATTGATAATCAGAACTCAGGAGTTGGAAGAAAGCAGTGTTTAAAACAAACCCTTTGTGCCAGTCCTTACTGTAACTTCCTGCTCCTAAATCTGTACATACTCTATTGTTATCCTTTACTGTCCCTTCGTTTAATGATCTACTATATTTTTGGATGTGCTTCAAAGACATTTAAAACCATTTGAATAAAATGTTATTACGTGCATTAGAGTCCTTTCACTCATCCTTGGCTGCACTTGTGCACATGGAATGTTCTTTATAATAATCTCATACATTTCTGTAGACTCTTAAAGGAATGAGGCCTGAGGGCTTCTTTGATACATTAGCCTACTTCACAACAATTGCATAGGTCATGTAAAAATAGTGAAATATATATTATTATAAATATTTTGAAAATGAAGATAAAAGAAAATTAGCCTGCTTAATACAAAACAATTCTGGTCATAGTTCACATTGTACAGGTGTGTGGGTATAGAGCCAGGTAATAGAATAAAATATTTGCCATCTCCTGCCCTACGTGTACTTTCAGTGCCTGTCCGATGTATCTCATTGTGTCAGAACCTACAGTATCTTAACCGACGCTCCCTCTCTCAAGTGCGTTCCCATAAAGCCCGCTTCTCAAACTCTGTCTGGCTTTATATTTCCCATCCTTGAAGGCGACTCCCTCAGTACGCCTACTATGTTATTTCTCCTCCTTGTCTGTCTCACAATCGTACTTCCTCTTTCAAGTGTTTTTTTGTATATTGCAGTGGTTGACAAACCAATGAAGAGAGTTGATTTTGTCAAAGGATTTCTTCACAAGGCTTATTTATTCCATTAGGGATAGCTTGCTTACCTGTGAAATTCTGGCCTAATTGTGAAACATTTAGAGGTTGCTCCATTCTTAAAATTTTTTTATTTGTATTGTTACTATACGTGTACTCTGGCTGGCTAATTGATTAGTAAACAAAAAAAATTAAACAGAGGACAATCTACTGTAGTACTAAGGTGGAGTTCAGTTCCTAGAACATTCTAGTAGTAAGTAGAAGTTTCTATTTTAGCCCTTTGTGATGATGATATCTCAGCAGAAAGAAAGGAAAAGATGGTGTAAAGCCCGCGGTGGCCACTATTCCCAGACATTCCTCAACATCTGAAGCTGAAAAATGAACCTGAACAGCTGAATTTGGACGGTCTGATAACAGAAAGAACAGCATCCTTTTTTGATGTCTTTATGGAAAAAAGCAAAGAAAGGTCTCAGATGCTTCTCAAGAAACCACCAAAACAATTGACAGATGATCCAATCTTCAATGAATTTTATGAACTGTCAGCCTGCATGACAGTATTGAATGATGCAGCTGAAAGAAGAATAGGTCTCACTGAAAAGTACAATAACATACTGACAGGACGAGGAACAGAAACAGTGTATTCCTCAACTAATTGCAAACCATCGCAAGAATTGTCCACTTCATCAAAGACAGAGCTAATGTTGTAGATTTGCAAGTGTGGAACGGTTGTCTGCTGTTCAATTCAGATAACATAAAAACTGCCAAATGGAGAGACCTCTAAATGTTGCTTTTTGTTTCTTTTTTAATTAACATTTTGTGTTTGTTGTAAATGTAATAAAAATAAAGCTAGCCTTGTGGAGAATTTGAATCTGTTTTTTTTAATATCCTAATGTGTGTGTGTGTATATATATATATATATATATATGTTTATAGCATTCCATGCAGTTCTTGCCCAGTGGTATACATAGGACAAACATCAAAAAGAATTGCAACACGTATACAGTAACATCGCAACGCCGTTAGAAGGAAGGACTCACTTTCATTGATCTATACGTATACAAAATCAACAGGACATACATTTAACTGGGACAATGTACAAGTAAGATTTAAGGAAAGTACTAAAAGTGCCAGAGAACTGGCTGAATCTTGGCTATAAGACAAAAACGCCATTAACAGACATTTGGACATAAACCCAGCATATGCAAACTTAAGAAGAACATATTCATAATAAATAAAACCTTATGACCATTACACCCCCCCCCCTCCCCCACAACAACCTAATTTTACTATATATTGCCTTTGATTCTTGTAAGTCTAAGCATTATCCTGTGATGAATGCTCCTGGTAGGGGCTGAAAGCTCAGGAATAAACACTACTTTATGATACGTGATTCATTTTTCTTCCTTTGTGGAGCTCTAGCTGCTAATATGCAAACTGTATCACAGACCTTTGCCTCCATATATATATATATATATATATATATATATATGAGAGTGAGACAGAGAGAATGTATATACTTTATATATATAAATATATATTGCATATATAATTATACAGTGCAAATTTAGGAGAGAGAGAGGGAGTATGTATATACTGTATATACCTGTATATATAAATACACAGTGTAAATTTATATATATATACATTTTTTAATGGTGTTTGATTCACTAAATCTAGATATTACTGATGAATAGTTCAGTATTGTATTTCAGGCACTTACTTCTTGGCAAAGGAAGAGTGGTTCATTATTAATTTACTCAGAATAAAGCTCTTACTTGTGTGTAGAGAGAAGATTACAAACCCTGCAGGTCAAATGTACAGACTGCTGTTCAAGCAAACGCCACCGTACTCAGTTTTCATTGTGCCTGCTTTACTAGCCATATTTCTGAACTACACTAAAATGTGAAAAGTGATCTGTGCCATCTAAGTCATTTCAGTTGCATTCTATTGTTTTGTGAGGTCTCTCATTACATACTCATGCATTTCTTACACTGCTAATTTCAAAGACTTCTGATATCTTGCTTAATAATGACATGCCTCACATAAGAAAAAAGATCCTCTCTCCTTTAGACCTGAACAGTTTAGGGTCATGGAGGAACCCCAAACTATCTTAGCAGCATCATGGACAAGGCAAGAATAAGCTCTGAGCATGGTATCCAGCCATTACAGGCCACACATGTACCCATATTATGCCAACTTACAGTCTCCAATTAAACTGACATACTTAATTTTGGGATTTGGGAGGAAAACTGGATAACACAAGAAGAGCATGTAGACAGTATCTGGGCAGGGTTTGAACTTTGTGTATTGGAGCTGTGAGGTTGCAGTGGTATCCGGATTTATTTAAAAGTGCACATGCAGAACTATAACTGAGGTATATATGGCACAATAAAAACGGATGAAGCTGCTTTCATTTTTCATGCTCAATATTATTTGAAATATATTTTGAGCTGAAAATGGTGTCTTCCTTGTTTTAAATATTAACTGAGGCAAAAACAACCCAAAATCAGATTTACGCTACACAGATTTGCTCTCAATCAGTATTTTTATTTCTTCCTATTCTTTCTGCTCTTCCTGTTTCTTCAAAATAGCAAGGAATTTCTACTGAGAAGTTTAGAAAGATGCTTATTTATTATCCAAAAAACAGAAAAGTTTAAATGTTTTTTATAGAAATATAGAAGGTTGGGTGATCCATCCATTGTCTTGACCAGGTAAAAAGTTTATCAAGACAACAAAAGTTACTGGTCTTACAAAATTTCAATCAATGTAGATAGAACATAAAAGGGAATCCCACTAGCGCAATTAAACACTAGAAGCTTCTGTAGCACCTCAGCTGTCTGACAGTGAAGGTTGTTTTATTTTTTAAATTGTGCTTTTGTAGAAGTGAAAGATTTCATTTGCTTGCACGAACAAACTAACCAATTTTTGTAGAGAGATGCCATTTGTGAAAAAAGTCTACCATCATGAATTCGGTTTCAGAGTTGATGATCAGGACAAGGTATGGAGTCCTAAATTTTAAAAATATGTTACTTTTTTTTCTCCAATATAGTGTTTTTTTTTCATTTTAAACTTTTATTTAAAAAAACTGGATATGATTGAGCATCTCTTTTGCCAGATTTGGATTCACCCTCAAATCTATGAAGAACGCCTACAATTTTTGATGGGAGCAAAACATTTTGTTTTTATTGCAGACCAGTGCCTTTAAGCCACACAGCTGTCGGGTCAGTGCTTTACCGTGTGACCCTGAGTGAACCGCAAGTACTCTAAATGTAAAAATAAAAGGATGTAAGCAACTGTATTACAACTCTGTGTTTGTAAAGCAACTTGGGACGGCAGTTACTATAGAAAAGTAATGGAATTCTATGTTTTCTGTTTTTTATTCCTTATCAAACCACACTACTGTTATTAAATTCAAAAATAATTCAGCAAAAAAGCATTTAGCATAAATATAAAAATGCACCAGTAAAATCCCCAACTGGAATATTAGTGGGCAGTATGAGAGTTACAAAATCTCACTTTTAGATATAAGAGTTAATACTTAACAATTCAAGACAGAAATAATGACGATACTTCAATACATTTCAATTCCTACATATGGTACAGCAAATTGAAAGGTCAAGAAATCCTGGCATGGACTTGACTTTTGATCACATTTATGTGTCAGTAGTGGGCTGCAGTTAAGCATTAAGTCTACTGTTATACAAAATCATGAACTGTGACAACGGCTAACAGTAAGCACTGACTGATTATTAGTGTGGACCCTGATAAGTTGATAGAACATTATGGGGGGCCCTGATATAAAAACGTTTGTGAATCCCTGACCTAAAATCATGCTGTGTGACTACTGTTAGGATTAACCAAGATCCAAGATCATGCTCTGCTTTGAAACATTGGGTTTATATAAGCTGGAGGTTGGGTGATACAATATTTTTGGGGTCCATGTCTTAAAGGAGTATTTAACTTCTGGTTTAGACCACCATATATCCATCCATCCATTTTCCAACCCGCTGAATCCGAAGACAGGGTCATGGGGGTCTGCTGGAGCCAATCCCAGCCAACACAGGGTGCAAGGCAGGAACCAATCCTGGGCAGGGCGCCAACCCACCGCAGGACACACACACACACACATACACACCAAGCACACACTAGGGCCAATTTAGGATCGCCAATACACCTAACCTGCAAGTCTTTGGACTGTGGGAGGAAACCCACGCAGACATGAAGAGAACATGCAAACTCCACGCAGGGAGGACCCGGGAATCGAACCCAGGTGTCCATACTGCAATTAGACCAGCACCAGTTAAATGTAATCAACAATAACATGGCTTGCACAGAATCCATTTTTATAGCTCTTGCATGGGCTTTTGGTAATTGGTAATTATTCCTCCTGTAAGCGTATATTCATATTGAGTGGATCCCTTTTAGAAAACGAACAAATGAGTGGACATCTTCCAAAACGCTCAATTTTCAAACCGACTAAAAATGACTGAAAATCTCTACACTTATTCACAGCATATTTTGTGTTTCTAAAACGTTTTCTTGGCATAGCAAGTCTGTTGTCCTCTTGGATCCGTGAGGATGCAGCACGTTTAACTATTCGGTCTTTCGGGTATGATCACTAGAGTGTAACCTAGCAAGCTGATCAGGAAGCAGTGCACTCCTTTTTTGTTTCTTTCTGTATTCCGAAATTCAAATAACAAACAATAAGAATTAATTATGAACTAATAACATACGACTTGAATAAAAAGAAATATCATAACTAAAGAAAGGAGGACAGTGTGTTTTAAAAGGTACATAAGTTTTTTTTAAATATTTAAAAAGAATTAGTATGGGAAGCTGGAGGCTGTTATGTTCCACACTGACATTCTGGAAAGTTCACTGTATTTAATATAATGACAAAAATATTTGATATCACTAAAAGTCCATTTTGTTTAGTGTGGTGGTTTTATCCATGGGTGACATAAATACTGTTTACTGTTGCTGATCATGTGACCCAGTGCTTCGTGTCTCATGGTGCTCCATGTTTTGGATTGTGATATGTGGCCGGCCGTTCATCCCGGCCAATACTCTCAGGCTGCCAGGTGGAGCCTTCCCTGCAGCATGGAGGTGCCACGAATGCCAGCAGGGAATTCTGGACAATGCAGTTTTTATCCCCAACCCTGCTGGATGCCGTGGGGGCCGCTGCAGGGAGGAACAAGGATTATTTGCCCTTTGCCCCGGAAGTACATTCAAGTCACATGGACAGGAGCTTCCGGGGTGAAGAAGAAAGGATTTTTATCTGACCCGGAAGTGTTCCAGGTCAAGTGGACAGAGAGGGTGAAACACTTCCGGGTCAAGGACTATAAAAAGGATTGTGAAACACCAGAGCGTTGAGCTGAGCTGGGTGGAAGGGTGGCATCGCGTCTGGGAGTGGAGGATTGTTTATTGATTATTGTATTGATTTATTATATGAGTATTGTCGAGTGTAGGTGCTTTGTGCACTTTATTATTGTCCAAATAAATAATTCTTGGACTTTTACCTGGTGTCTGAAGAGTGGTCAGAGGGTTCAAGGGGTCGAGAGGACCGAAAACTGTCACTTCTTTCTAAATATATATTTTTTTCTTTTCTTTGTGTCTCTTTAGTGTTAAAAGAAGCTATAGTGTACCTACAAGAAAAACTCAGTGTATGGACTTTCCATGACCATTTAAGATTTAGTTTACTAGTTTTCTGGAATTGACGCTTACAGACTTGCTTACCTCACAAATATTCTTACCTTATTTTCGGTGGTTTAACTGAATTCTCTATTTTTGAGCAGTCTATACACTGAGTATGTAAAACCTCAGCATTCTAATTAATGTCTGCCTGTTTGGACAAATTAAACATACAAAAATGGTTTGGGGCACAGACCCTGGACCTGCTAAGTGTGGGAATGAGGCCACTGTACATGGCAGCCTAGAGCTTTAAGGCTTATGCCTTGATCATTAGATTCACACGTCAGACTTTGAATGAAGTCTTTTGTTTTTTGCTGACCCTTCCTATTGGTAATGAGAAGTTGGCAAGCGGTGGCACAGCACTAAATGAGCCTTAAATTTTGAAGGACACTTGTCCTGAGCAATGAACGCATTAAAACTGATGAGTCGTGACAGCTGTGAACGCTGAACGATGTATATGCAAGAAGAATAACAAATCAAGGGCAAGAATTGCAAGTTAATTTAGCAATCTTTTTTCATTTTGCCTTCCTGAAGAGGCCAGTAGCAGCAACAAAGCGAAATTGGACTGAGTACAAGAAGAAGCTGTTAAGTGATCTGTAATTGTGATGAGAAGAGAGAGCAAATGCTGTCAGGTGCTGCTGGCAGGCGCAGGCCTACTGAACTTGGCAGGCATACAAGGTAACAGCCTCTCGAGGCTGACGACCACTATATGCAGACTGGCTGATTATTGACGTTGGTAAACTAGGCTTTCATTTCATTGTGTGTAACCGCAGGGCCTCATAGGACGGTTTTGTACTCCTCAGAGTCTCTCCTGTACTTGAGTACAATGAGAAGAGGTCGCCGCCGACTTGTTGCTTCACAAACTGGCCGGCCCTGATGACATACAACTGACAGTGCTACAATAATTATACTACATTACAGTTAAGGATTCATAAAAAAAAGAAATCAATGGAAATTTCATCAACTTGACTAAAAATTTCCTCAATGGCACTAGAACACCTGCTGCTGTGTTGAAATCAAAGAATTTAGCTTTCCATATGAGTCATCATTCATCCCACTTACCGTGGATTCAGAAAGTATTCAGACTCCTTCACTTTTTTGTGCTGTATATTTATTTTAAGTGGATACATTTGCCATTTTGCTCACCAGTCTATACTTACTAACCCATTAATGACAAAGAGAAAAGAAAGGTTTGCAAATATATTCAAAATCAAAAGCTGAAATCTCTTGTGGTCAGGTGCACCCTTTTTGCTTTAATTATCCTTGAAATGTATCTAGAACTTGACTGTAGCCTGTGCCAAACTGAACTGCTTAAACATAGTTTAGAAAGACACACACTTGTGTATATAAGGCCACATAATTCACTCGCCATGGCAGGGCAAAAACCAAGCCATGAAGTCCCAGGAATTATCTGTAGATCTTCGTGATCAAACTGTAGTGAAGCACAGATCACGGCAAGGGTACAAAACCACATCTAAAGCTATAAGTATTTCCAGGAACACAGTGGCCTCATCAATTGTGAAATGGAAGAAGTTTGGAACTACAAGGACTCTTCCTAGAGTTGGCTGTCTTGCCAAACTGAGTAAATGAACAAGAATGGCCTTGGTCAGGGAGGTGACCAAGTACTCAGTGGTCATTCTAGCAGAGTTGCATATGTCATCTGCGGAGATGGGAGAACCAGTTAGAAAGATGACCATCTTAGCAGCGCACCAACTGTCAGGCTTTTAAAATATAAGTGTCTAGACAGAAGCCACTCTTGTCAAATTGCATTTGAAAGACTGTGACAGCACGAGGAAAAATATTATCTGGTTTGATGAGCAGAACTCCAAGCACTATGTCTGTTGAAGACCAGGCACTGCTCATCACCTGCCTAATACCGTTACTACAGTAAAGCATTATGATGGGCCATTGGTGGCAGCCTAATGTCATGAGGGTCCTTCTTAGCCTATGAACAGTGAACCTGGCCAGAATTGAAGGAAGGATGAATGCAGCCGAATACAGAGAGGTCCTTCAGGGAAACTTTCTCCAGAGTGCAAACAACCTCCAACTTGGGTGATGGATCACCTTTTCAGCACCACAATGACCAGAAGCATACAGCCAAGACAATGCTGGAGTGGCTTCAGGACAAGTCTCTGACTGTCCTTGAGTGACCTAGCCAAAGTCCACACCGACTTAAACCCCACTGAACGTCTATGGAGAGACTCGAAAATGGAAGTTCACAGATGCTACCCATCCAATTTAATGGAGTTTTGACAGGATCTGCCAGGAAGAATGGGAAAAAAACTGCTAAATCCAAGTTTGCAAACCTTGTACAGGCTTTCCCAAGAAGACATGAAGTTGTAATTGCTGCCAAAGAAGATTCTACAAAGTACTGAATTAAGGGTCTAAATATGTTTTATGAATGAGAGATTTCAATTTTTATATAACATAAAGAGGTCTAAACACTTAGATCTTCTGGGAAATATCTTGGCTTACTCTGACAGTAGATAGACACAGTGGGAGTGAGACTGGGACAGAGACATAGAGAGGGTAGAAAAAGCAAGAGATTTGATACAATAATTTTAGAAGCCACATGCTACCATCTTTTATTGTCATGTGTGTCACATGGCTGGCACCAGGTATAGCAACTGTAAAAATGTGGCCATAGTCATGCAAACAATGTCCAAAAATGCCAATGCCAAGCTAATTAGCATTGCCTGATTACCAATATATTTCAAAAGTTCAAAAACAAATTATATGTACATGAAATGTACAGAAAATGAGCATTAGGATTTAACATTTTAGATTGCTATGGTGTTTGCATGTGTGTATGGCTTTTGTTAACATTTTTTTTCAGGATCATGTCCTTCAGGCAAGTATATTTTTGGGTGAGCTAAGCTGAACCCTTGCGGACTCAATACTTAGACTTCAACAACTGCTTCATTCTTCAGACTTCCATTAACTTTGTGTATTTTTCTTAAAAGTCTCCCTGTTACAGCTACATCAGGCACAACTTTCTTTTTGTACCCATTGTGTCAAAACAATGAGATCAAAGATGAATGAGAGAAGGACAGCAAAAACCCTCCTTACCTTGTGTGGAGTCTGCTCTCCAAGAGAAGGCACAGATTTGACACAGACTCATTTTTATAAAGCTAAAAGCTCAGGGGTACACGCACACTATGGTTTTCTCAAGAGATTTCGCCTGGTCTGCTTGTACTGAAAATTGTCCATGAACCAGAAATGATTCCAGTCCAGGGGTTACTATGGAAAAAGCCCCAAGATGGAGCCTACCACCCCCTCAAGTATTAGAGAAAAATGAACTTGGAGCAGAAAGAGAAAAGAAAAGGCATCAATTGAATGAGAAGAGAAGAAAGAAGGGGAGATGAACAATTGGATTTGGAATTGATGGGAGAAAGCAGTCCTACTGGTTTAAGAAGGATCCCAGCAATAATCTTGATATAAGAAAGTTAACTTGTTAAAGTACAATTAAAACAACTGGCAGCACATCATTTCCTATGCAGAGACACTCTCATTTGTCACTTTCTTAGGTACAGTGTCCTGTACACAATGACAAATTCTAAAAACCATGATAAATGCAAAAATGATGTTATACATCTACAGTAGAGAAGGACAAAGAAGAGTGTGCCTGCTTGGTTGCCGAAGTACTGTAGACAGACAGAAGAACGCACACATAACATAAGTCTGCCTTTTCACCCCAGAGCTCTCTTCTGAAGTCATTTTGAATATTATGTAACATCCATTCATGATCCATTTTGTAACCCACTTATCCAGTTCAGGGTCACTTGAAGCCAGTGCCTGTTCCGGCAGGGCTGGGTGCTAAGCAGGAACCAATCCCATTACAGGTACCACACACCCATACACACATATTCACAACAAACCAAATTAGTGTCATCAGTCAACAACTTTAATATGAGGGGAAAAATCCTTACAGGAACTGGGAGGATAAGATAATTCCAAACAGACTGAGACTCGGCCCAAAATGCAGGAGTCGGGAGACAGCTGTGCCAACCACTGTGTCACTGCAATATGCCATCACGTAACATTCAAACATGGATAATACGCAGCTATCAAGAAACGACAAGAATGCAAAAGCAAGATTTATTCTTTAAAATAGGTGACTAATTGATGACAAAGCGGATATTTAAAATGAGCTGTATGGCTTCCATACTGATATGTAGTTTTAAATTTCTCCACAGAAAGAAACAAAATACTAATTTCCTCCCATTTTAATCTCACACCACTTAATTGAGTCAGGGCTATGGAGGACCAAAGCCTATCGAGACAGCACTGGGCCTAAGGTACCAATTGGCTCTGGACATGGTGTTAGTCCATTGCAGACAAAATATTAATTAAATGGGTAAGTTCACATCAATTAACAAGATGAAAAATTAACTTACAAAATATTTGTTTAATTAGAAAATTTAAGAAACTTCCATCTGATGAACTGGCACTCTGTGTAGAGCTGTTTTACACCTTGTGCATATTGCTGCCAGTATAATCCTTAGTGAGTCTCACAGTGTTTGTATAAGGGGGGGGGACTAAAAAATTCTGTTATAAGACTTACAGCAATTCCCTTTCAGTCACCTTGAAAATACTCTGCTTGACATGTAATATCTGTATATTGAAGTGCTGGGGCATCTATGGGAAAGTATCAAGAAAAACCTTCCGGAGAAGTGGTGCACTCAGAAGTGGATTTTACATCACAACAGCACACCTGCTCACAGCGCATTGTCAGTCAAAGAGTTTTTGACCAGAACCAATGTGGCTGTTGCTTCACATCTCCTGTATTCGTCAGAACTCACTGCACGAGACTGCTTTCTGTCCCGGAAATGAAAAGTGAGACTGAAGGGAAGAAGGTTTGCTACTTTTGAAGAAATCCAAGAAAGAAACACACATACTGTAGCTCTAGACATGGTAACAAAAGATAAGAATAGGAAATGTTTCAAAGAATACGAGAAGTGCTGGGACCAGAGTATTATATCTCAAAGAGAGTATTTTGAAGGTGACGCAAATTCAATTGCTGTGTTATAATTTTTTTTTAATAACAATTAGGGGAATGTTTGCCATATATGGGCAACAAGGGCATCATGGTGGCACAGAGGGTAGGGTCAATTTCTGACCTGGTCACTCTCTAGACTGAGTTTGCAGATTCTTCCTTTGTCTGCATGGGTTATTCTCTAGTTACACCAGCTTTACTTCTCAAAACACGTTTTAACTTGATGGGTGACTCTTTGTACAAGCGAAGTGTGCATGTGTGTGTTTGTCTTAGACTGGCACCCCAGTCAGTGCTGGGATAAGCTCTCACCCCAGTGACCCTGAATTGGGTTAAGTGAAATTGAAAATGGACGAATGAAAGAAAGTATAACCAAACTTGGCAATTATCCTTTGATGACAGCAGCCAGAAAAAAAAACTATTAATGAAAATCATTTAAAAACTGAATTTGATCAAAACTAAAACAACTGTTGACACACACACACACTTCAGTACATAAAAGTGTTTGGCTTTCAGATATCACCTAGGAGCTACACATTGAAAAGTGGAGGTAAATACTGTACATCATATAAAGTAATCATGTCCGCCATGCATTCCTTCCTTTTGTTTGCTTATGAGAGTTAGGTTTCATTTTCAACAAAGAAATGTCAAGTCTCAGCAGGCAGAGATAAACATGTCTTTTCTTGTGAAGGCACCAGAGAACTGGACACAAGTTTATATCAGGTTGTACCGCCATTTAAATTCAAATTGTCAACTAAAATGACAGGATGGCATAGAACTGTGGGTGAATTATGGGAACAAGTCCAGGGAAATGGCGTCTCAGCCCAGAACCAAACCTGGAACTCAATGCTGTGAGGCAGCAATGCTACCTGCTGAACTATCACAAAACAAAGGGTAACATATAATGTAAAAATGAGCACAAATAAATCACAAATGGAGAAAAGGAAAGAAGAATACAATTTCTATGAAAAAATAGAACAATTTTGACTTGTGTTGATTAACATTTTTTACATTTTTAACTAATATTGCATTTTTGCATCATTTGGTGTTGTGATTTGACTGTACTGTTTGTAAATAGTGAATATTGTGGTGAGCAGGTAATACAGAATTCAAATTAATATAATTACTTGAAGTCATTTGATCCCTCCATCTGCTATTATAATAATCTAATCCTGTTTCGAGTTGTGGAGAGTCAGAGCCTATCCTGGATAAACTGGACTCACTGTGCATGTGTATTA
Source organism: Erpetoichthys calabaricus (assembly GCF_900747795.2). Taxonomy (NCBI): domain Eukaryota; kingdom Metazoa; phylum Chordata; class Cladistia; order Polypteriformes; family Polypteridae; genus Erpetoichthys; species Erpetoichthys calabaricus. The sequence goes on along the minus strand of NC_041400.2, from coordinate 147,379,951 downwards.
CTGTGTCACTAATGCACACGTCTCTCACTCACACTCGGGCTAATGCAGAATCACCAACTACTTTAGCGTGTCTTTGGGATGTGACAATAAAGGCAAGTTACCTGGAGAAAAACACCAGGTGAAGATGAGGAGAATGTGTACACTCTGCATATACAGTGACCAGTCCATGATTTGAACTCAACTGGTTAGAGATACAAGGCAGTAGAGCACCCTTTTGTAACAATGATAAGTTTAACAATGCAAGATGTGATTACAACTCAGTTTAAGACAAAAGAATGAAACAATACGCTACCACTGGAGTTCTCCCCACACCTCCACCTTAACAGATGCCAAGGATATCCATGAGGGAAAGCAACTGTCACACCACTAAGCCCAACGTCAAACAACATTAACAAAGACCGAGACACACACACTAAATTAGAATGTAAAGTATGTTTATTTAACAATGAATGATCCATAGCTATACTATAAATAATAAAATAACAAAAATAACAGTTACTGAAACTAGCCACAAACATCCTAGTGCTCTTATTGAAGTCACATACTCTCTGTGTTCCCAATCATCTACCATAGTTGCATGTTGTGCACTTCTCCATGATCCCCCCTTATTCTGTGCAAGGCTCTATTTATTCAAGACTCTGGGAGTTTGCTCCTGGTTCCTCAAACCTTCCTGGTCTTACTGTGAAAGTTTCAGGGGTTCATGGAATGCAGAGCCCAAAGTATCTGTATGATATTTTGCTTTCAGTCGCCTATCTAGACCCTTCTGATGTTCACAATAATATACTGGCTACTTCGATACAGTTAGCATCTATGACAATGATATTGTGATATTGATTGCAATTCACATATGTGTACTCATCCACATTTGGAATTATGTGCATGCCAATTTGCATGAGTGCAGAAATGTTTTACCATTAGCTCACGTGGAGTGGTGGGGAAATGTAAAGCTGCATTTTCCCTGTGGCCAAGGGGTGCTGTACCGTGTTAGCCATTATGAATGTAGAGATAAAGTAACAGAACTAACACTTTATTTTGGCTGACAACACATGTCTTCTCAGCATAGATAAAGCTATCACTGAATGTACACGCTTATTAATCCAACTCTGCCAAATCAATACCTTTTTATGAGTTCATTGTTGTCCGGCAATTCCAAAACATTCAGGGTTTCCCAGGACATGTGTGCTGATCTCTGTCAAAAGGCCATCTTCTGACAGCTTCTAGCAAGTTAAGACAGCTCACAAGTACTCCTAAATTCTGGTGAAATTAGGAGTAATATCCTAAATTAGGAAAACTGACAAAATAATTTTACTCCTACTATATTCCTAAGAGTAGGGCCAAATTTGTCTTACTCTGAGATTTTTGAGCCAGTTAGGACAGTTTTCCTATTCTGAGATGCGTGCTAAACATAGGTACTGGACTCACCCCAGGCAACCTGGACCAAAATTCAAAAGGCAGGCTTTAAAGGTTCAAAACCCTTACAATACACAAAAATCTTCTTCTTCTTCTTCGAGAGAAGAACCATAAACATCCTGGCTTGAAGGACAACACAAAACAAAGTTCCTCATATTTTGAAGAATTTAATAAATAAAAAGTAGTAGAAGAAAAGGCAAAAGAGGAAAAAAGCAAAAATGGATATACCTGAAAAGATAAACCAAGGCTAACAAGTCTAATCTGTAATCCAAACTCTAAATCCAAGAACAAGGCAAGAATCCACAAAAAACAGAAAATCAGCAGATACTATAATGGACAGATGAATGAATGAATAAGATGGATAAGATATGGCTACAACTGTCAATTATTATTTTCATGTCATTTCCACAATATGCACATTTTATATACACAGTTGAACTTTCTATGCAACTGAACGTCACACATAGTAGAGTAATCCATGTTCATAATTCACATTGAATCATAATTGAGCTTCATTGTTTATAACTACATTATATGGTGTAGCAGAGGAGACCAGCACTGCAGTACAAGATTCATCCTGGTACGTTTAGCAGACGACCAATAGGGAGATCTATGCCTCAACTGTCACAGCTTATCACACCAAAGGAACAAATTGTTACTGTGTGGGAGTTGTCAGAAAATCCCTAGCTAATCTGGGGTCAGCAGAGAAGTTCCATAGTCTATCTATACAGCCTGTTATTGACCTATACATAGGACAGGCAACCTGATGTAGCTGTAGTCAGAATGCCTAAGGAGGTCCTAAGACTGCCATGGCCCCAGAAGTGGTCCAGGACCTGTCCTGGAAGAGCTGCACTTGGGAGGCAGCCACTATACCAGGCAGTGGCTGCAGTTAGGCACCTAGAGACAGCAGGTTTATTGTATTCCTCTGTTCCCATCTATGTTAATTGGTCATAAAAATAATAATCCTTGCATACACCTCTCGGACTGGAGTCTGCTCAGGAGCAACCCCTCCAAAATCACAATAGCGATTATATTTATCAATACTATCGTTTATCATACTAGCTTATTCTAATACAGAGTGGTGAGGGCAGCACTAAGTGCAAGATGGGAGCCCATCCTGGACAAAGTGCCAATCCATTGCAGTGCGTACAATTTAACAAAATTGTCTTTTTAAAATCAAACAGTAAGGCCTTATGAATACCATCTGAACCACAGGCTTTTTCAAACAAATGTCATGCACTTACTGGGATTTCGAGCAAACGTCCACTTTTCCATTGATCTTCATAAAATGCATGACTTTGAAAACAGAACATTTTACATTACAAAACAAGTGCATACATTAATTAGTCTTAACTGTAAATCCTCCAAAAGAACCATTTCATTTTCAGTTTGCATAAACAACTATTGATCTCCCAGGCCTTTGAAATGACAGCCAAGCTCTTATTCATTTTTGCTAGTTTTTATTAGTCCCTCTATTCATTGCTCCAGTGCTTTAAAATATCTGTGTTTTTGAGTACAGCATGCTAGAGGACTGCAGTACACATAAATAAATTAATCCCACCGAACACCAATATGTAAATTTGGCAGAGCAGAATAACACAGGAGCTTACAGCTCCATTGACAGAATTTATACATAATAAGCCTCATCCATGTGTAATGGGGTCATCTCACGACTAGAACGAAAGAAAACATGGGTGAGTTAATCTTATGCTCAAAAATGAAAATAAAAATAAAGCGACAAACATGCTGTTTTAACCTTTCAGGCTTGATCAGGTAAACGCCTAAAGTGGAACAGGGCAAACAGGAGAGGGATGGGAAGTGAAAAAGAAGAACAAAATTGAGGACATGAAAATTGTGGAAGGCCAGAGTAGGTGTCAGGAATGTTTTTCACATTAAATATCAAATATTCTGTGTTCATTGTTGACCTTGTTGACTAAATATTTTCCTTGAAATACACAGTGCAGCTGGTTTGGACAAACATTTTTCTCAGTGCCTCATGATGATTGCAAGGCCAGCTTGATATTACAGAGTGGTAGCAGGCATGCACAGAAGCGTACACCATCTCACATTTTACGTCGCTGCCTAATCTATTTACCACATGCATAATGTCCCTGCTCCAGCAAGCGTAACTTCACACTGTATCTTCACTGTTGGATTGAGCATGTTATTCTCCTCTCTATATAGCACCGACTATATAATGCTGATCCCTCGCATCACAGGCTCACTGAGTGTGTCAATATGCACTGTGAATAAAGGCGCTATATAAGCGTCCGACCCGGCACAGACTCACATTGAGACACATATAAATTAAACACAACTCTTTATTTTCTCTTCAGCCATGGGGCACATCTTCCCCGTGTCCCACAGGCCCAACACAGTCCCACAAGCACTTAACACAATACAAATCTTTTTCTTCACCTGTGGGGCACGTCTTCCCCGTGAACCCCACAGGTATAACAGTCCCAAAGTACCTCTTTAATAATGTCAGCAATCCTTCCTTTGGCAACACCACTCCTCTCAGGCACCTTGTCCTCTTCCTCCCGATTCTGGCCCTGAGTGGTGGTTGCTGGCTTCTTTTATGGCCCTCCCGGGAGTGCTCTTGGTGCTTGCTCACCTGTACCCAATTGCATTCCCATGTGGGGCCCATGATTAGACCAGCTGGGCTTAACCATCTCTGTCTCGCCCCCTGGCGGCCATCCCAGGTCCCCACAGGGTTGGGAAGAACTCCATCTCCCATGAAACCCTGTGGGAAACTGAGGCATCAACCAGGGAGGCTGCCACCAAGTGTCCCGGGGAAGGTATTGAGGAGTCCATGGCTGCTCCCCCGGAATACAAGTAGAAGGGACGTCCTGGCCAGGCATGAACACTGGCCATCCTCCGCAGCACTTATATGTATATATTACCTGACAGTATTCCAAAGTTGCCAGTTCACAGTAGAACAAACCGATCTTTGAGTCCCAGCAACAGCATGCTGGATCCGTATGAGGGAAGGGGATGTGATCGAATGTATACACGATTAGCCCTGCAGTGCGATGCCTACTCAAAACAATCCTGAATATGAGCTTGAAACTTCCTTGTCAGAAAATATGAGTCCCTGTGAAATAATAACACTATTTATAAGGCATTTCTAGCTTTTTGATGGAAAAAGTGCAAAGCATTTGCACAGATGATTCAGAAAAAGAAAACGCATGCCAGGTGCATCTGATATATTTGTCTAGATGCGTTGCACTTTTTTTCTACCATCAAAAAAGTGAAACAGCCTTGTAAACAGGGTTATAAGATTTGACAGGCACTTTACAGCCCAATCACAGTCAAGATCCTACCCAATCCTACAAAATCTAGCCCAATATTGACTAGTCCATTTCAAGCAAGCAAACTGCCACAGAGATAACATTAACAACATCTGTGAATGTCAGTCCACTGATTGGCCAATTAGTCCTTAATTTGCATGAGTGGGCGGTGTCAGAGAGTTACCAGAGTGAAGTCTGTAGATAGATTTCTTTAAATGCATAAGAGGAACGGTAGAAAAAAATATCATTAGAGCTAATTTTGCTATGAAGGTTGCATTTTGTTCCTCTTCAGGTGAAACAACATTACAAACGGTGAAAAGCTATGTTTGTGTACATTTGCAAAGAAAAAAGAATTTAAAAGACTAGTTCCATGGTAAAAAAGAAATAAGGTAAGAGACAAGACGTTTTGGCTGTATCACCCTCATTAGGAGTGTCACAGAGACACTGTGCCTTTTACCTTCTTTCTTGTTCAGCGAGGATATAATCTTTTTAATTTTCTTCCTTATCAGAAAGAAATGTCACCTCTAAACCCAAGCAATAACATCCTGGTGAAATATAAAACATTTCATTCAAACACTACCCATCCTTTTTAAAATATGCTACCACATACATAAATGTTTCTTTTTTTACATTTTATTGAGTTTATTAAAATCAAATAACATTCCATACAAGTAAGTCAAGTTTAACAAAACTAGGTTAGAAACAAATCAACCCCACCCATATAAATATTTGTAATAGTTTAATATAAATGTTGCAGTCAAATAAGAAAGAGTTACTTGACAACTATATTGCATATATTGCAACGTTTTGTATTCTCTCAAAGAACAGAAGTGATTAGTTATTTTAAACCGGGAGAATCTTTCCATACTTTTAATACATTGTTTTTTTCTATTTTTAAAAATGTTATATATTTTTCCTCTTTCCTCAAACATAGTCTGACAGTAGTTGAGTTAACAAAAAAATACTTTCTGCATTGCAGATATCCCACCTTTGCATTAATTTTTGCCCCCCCATTTCTGCTTTTCTTTTATAGACAGACAGTTTAATCAGTCGTATTTGGTCGATTCCCACGGCATTGCTCAGTTTTATCAATAATTGTGTACCAGTAGCTGTGACTGAAAGGTTGTTGGTTGAATGAACTGTAACTATCTGTGGAACTGACATGCTTTAGACTTTACATGAAGACATATGACTGTCATTAGGTTGTAAAGAAAAAGATATTTGTTCATAGATAAAAGAGGGATGAAAATGAAAATAGACATTTTTACTTTTAACAAAATTGCACACAATTTAAAAAAAAAATGGCCCAAAATGAGAAGTCATGCCCAAGCCACTTTTTCATGCATAATGGATTTAAAAATATCCCAGTTGTGTGTGAAACCGCCCCAATCTGGCAACTATGCTTGTAAAAAGAAATAAATCTTTCATTATTATTATCTATATATATAATTCACTAAGTCCATGGCAAGCAAGATGCACACAAAACAGCCACGCCCACCAACTCACAGAGCCCCACCCACCAACAATTCACTAAGCAGCCAACCATGGCACACGCACGTCAGAGCCCCGTCCACCAACAATTCGCGCAAGAGTGAAAGCATTTGCCAACAATGTTTTCATTAATCAAGAACGAAAGTCGGAGGTTCGAAGACGATCACATTCTGTCGTAGTTCCGACCATAAACGATGCCGACTGGCAATCTGGTGGCATTATTCCCATGATCCGCCGGGCAACCAAAGTCTTTGGGTTCCGGGGGGAGTATGGTTGCAAAGCTGAAACTTAAACGAATTGACGGAAAAGCACCACCAGGTGTGGAGTCTTTGGCTTAATTAGACTCAACACAGGAAACCCCACCCCAGACCCGGACAAACAGAACAATGAAAAGTCAACATGGCTCAGAGGTGCATGTGGACTGTAGCAGATGCGAAACCGACTGGGGCGGTGTTTGGAAAATGAATAGTCAACGTGACTCACAAGTGCATGTGGACTGTACACAGACGAAAGCAATTCAGGTGAGGAGTTGGGGGCGGGCACATGAGCAGGCAGCGCGTACTGAACGATGACTAAGAGATGACTGTTCACCCATCAATACATCGTCCTAACTGAGCGTCCTTCCCCTCACAACCCGTTCCACCCTCCGCGCGCGACTGCCATCCAGCCCCGTCCCTCGCTCTGGGAGGTGGGGGCGCGGCGGCGGTCCTCCAGTTTTCAGTCACGGACAATTGTATGTTGCTCTCTCCAGAGTTCCCTTACAGTCGTATCCTCAAACCCACCTCATAAGAAGAAGCATGTTTGTCGTGGATGTGAATCGCTGTATGCAGAATGTAAAACAGTTTGTTTGTCGCGGATGTGAATCGTTGTATGCGGCGTGTAAAACAGTTTGCGAGGGGTATCCCATGGTCTTACAGTTGGTGGGCAAGTCTCTGTTAGTTGCTCTTGCGAGCGGGCACATGGACAGGCAGTGTGTATGCTTCGAGAGCGAGGGTGGATGCGACAGGACCATCTAAGAAGAATCATATTTGTTGTGGATGTGAATCACTGTATACAGTGTGTAAAACAATTTGTCGCGGATGTGAATCACTGTATGCAGCGTGTAAAACAATTTGCGAGGGGTATCCCATGGTCTTAGCAGTGTCCATGCTTCAATGTGAACTGCTGTATGCAGCGTGTAAAACGCTGTATTGTATGTTGCCCTCTCCAGAGTTCCATCTTTTCATTCACCTTTAGTCGCCTCCTCAAAACCAACCCCATTTGGACAACTGTGTCTTTCAGGAAGTGTTCACCCATCAATATATAATTATGCGGCATATGCTACGCTGCGGGTTGGCTAGTTATTACTATTTCAGAGTTTAAGATTTGTTTTGACATAACACTGTGTCACACTGGAACTCCAAGATCTGTTAGCACTGCCCAGCTGATGGCAGGGTCAACCTATGCCTCGAAGATTTGAGCTCTACGAGTGCAATGCCATTTTTATATATGCATATATATTATATATTATATATATATATATTGCATAGTTTACTGTCAAATAATGCAAAGAGTATGCGATATGTGTTTAGCCCTCATTTGGGCTCACTCTACTGCTCCCCTCTCGGGGATCGAACCTCGGACGTCAGCGTCAGAGACGAAGCCCCTTTATGGTGTGTAACCACCCACACAATTCAGGTCGTCGAGACTCAGACTATGAATGCAATGAATATATAAATATATATATATATATATATATACAGTATATATAAACATATTAAATGTGCTACCCATTTAAGACGGTGTCAAGCATGTGCGCACGGTAAACAGCTTAAAGGATTGGGTGATGGTAATTCTCTGCCGAGACAGGATATGGCGCTGTATAATAACAATCTGTCTTCTCCTCCCTCTGCAGAATGGAAGACTGACACCATTCCACCTCTGACATCACGTTCACCTGGACCCGCCCCTTCCTCCCAGAGTAACTGAAAACCGGAAGAGCCACCGTCTTGGGGGGGCAACCTAAAATCATTCAAGATGGACTCATTTTGTATTTTATATGCATTTATTTTTCCTTTTTGAGCTTTTCTAATTAAAAGGGTTGACTGCAAGGTGTCCCAACTTCTGTGGATTACTTAAAAACCCTCTGTCGATCTTAAAGCAAAGTTGGAACAGATTGTGTTACAACACTCTCTGAAGTAGTACTTGGACAATATTGAAGTGATAATGCCAAGAAAACGGCAATTAACAAATGAAACAAATGAAATGAGACAGAGCATTATTACCCTTAGAAGTGTAGGCCTTTCATTTAGAGAAATTACACTTGGAAACTGGAAGAAACTGATAAGAATGGAGATCTGGCAAACCCAAAGTCACAACTCAATCAGAAGACACCTCACAACTCAACAGCTTCAAGCACAGCTTAACAGTGGTCGAATAAAGCAAGTCTCAGTTGCTACTTTGAAGAGGAGACTTTGTGAGCAGGTCTGACAAGGCGAGTGGCAGTAAGAAAGCCATTCTTTAAAGGACAAAATAGGACCTTGAAATAGCGGCTGTGTACTACTGCAGAACGGAAAAAGACTCAAAAATCTGAATAAAATTTTGTACATTTAATGATTCCTTGACTTATTTTTTATTTGCCATTGTTTATTTTTTCTATGCCTTCATTTCATGAAACATTAAGACATTAAACTGCATGCATTTCCATAAAAACTGGAAAAAACTGCGGTGTTCTAAAACTTTTGACCTTTTGACTTTTGTTTGAAGCATGGTGGCACAGTTTTTAGCACTGCTTCCTCAACAGATCGGGGCATATTTTTGGTCACAATAATTGGTTCAGCATAGTTGGCAGATGTGTCCCTAGACTTTAGGGACACTTAAAAGACTCAAAAATCAAAACCGGTTTAGTTCCTCCTTCTCCATTGACTTCAGTGCATTTCAACAAGTTCAGCAAAGTCCCAAACATTTCCGCAATGTTTCTGAACTCACCATGAAGCGAATTTAATGGGGTTCACTCATCACAAGTAGGTGAGAATGTCAGTTATATGTAAAGATAAAGTGTGAGCATGAGGGGAAGCTGGTGGTACAGTATTTAAGTTTAGCAGTGTGCTTAGCTTCAATTTTTCTTTAACGGATGTTTTTGAATTCTTACATCCACACAAGCAGATCAGAGCAGCTGTGATCAAGAGAAGTATGTGACAATATTCTTAAAGAGGTCTTTGATTTGGATCTCCAAAACCAGAATCATGGGGCACACAAATACCATGTTTGTGTGGGTTGTTCACCATACACTTCCATTTTCCTTATACATCTCAAAGATTCACCTAAACTCAGACACATCATTGGCAACATGTGCACTAGAAGATATGGATTAGGATCAACATACTTTCAACAGTGGGGAACATTCAATATGTGGGAAAGGAGTGCAGTGATCCAAGATGAGTTGAAGAACATTGAGGAAGACAAACCACCAAGTTAAGGCATTAAGGAGCCTGGTCAAGGTGGGACCTCCTCCAAAAACCTCATGGACTGACCTATGGAGGATGGAACCATTTCATATACTGTATATCAGTCCTGTTGAAGGCAGTCTATGATACCCTCCCAGTGTTAGTGAACTTACACTGGTGTGGTAGGAGGGAGAATCCACTATGCGCGTGGTGAGAGGGCCACTATTGCAAATCTTTTCAGGTTACAAGACTGCATTAACCCAGGGGAGATAGAGGTGGTGTCAAGTCTTGTTGGTCTTTGCAGACGTTTTAGAGAGGTAAAGAAGGAAGAAATGCCAAGCCAGTGCCAAAATAATAGGTATCACCCCCTTCATCAAGGCATAAATGAAGCAAGCCTTATAGGCCCTAGCTGAATAAGGCAGAGTCTGCTGTGGTAGGCCATGAAATGAGAGCTAAGATTGGACTTGGAGAGAAAGCATACATTTCCTGAAGAAGCCCTGTTGTCTAGGTTGAGACTAGGTATATTCATATGGGCTGCTGAGGAAAAGAAAGCCATCTTGGTGGAACTGACAATATCTTGGGATGACGCAGCAGAGGAGAACTGCAATAAGTAACAACAATTGGAGCAAGACTTGTAAAGGTAAAGTCTGGCAGACATTGCCATTCACAGTGGAAGTGGTGTGCAGAGAATTTCCTGCACAGTCAGTGTGGAACATTCTGTCAGCAACATGACTGAGGGGGCAGAAAGAAGAACACTAGCCCAGAGTTTGGAGGAGGCAGCAAAAAGGGCCTCTTGTTTGTTATGGTTTACGAAGGAGGATGCATGCTGGAAGCCAGGTGATTGTGTGCAGTGTGTTTTGGCCACCACTGCTGGCTGCCAGCTGGAGGGTGTTGAAGTTAAGGGTTGAAACACCTGAGAAAAGCTGTGTACTGCCTGATGAGATCAGTTTCTGGTAAAGACAGCAGTCATCAAAAGGTGACTGTGGCTAAGAACACCAGAGAACGCATTGGAAGGCATTTTTTTTCAACATTTCAAAGATGTTCAGCACATACCCTATGATGGACTGGAAGCCAGTTTAGGGTTGGCTCCTGCTTTGTGTCCTGTACTGTCGGAGTAGGTTCTGCCCTGCCATGTGACAATAAAATCAATTAAGTAAGTTACAAAATGGATGAACAGATTTATACTACAACTTCACAATCACATCTAATATTATTTAAATCATCTCCAGCCTGTCCAAAAGTCTTATTAAATATTTTTATAGAAGGTGTTGTGCAATTTACAAACACTGTCTGGCAGATTGTTTATAGGTACATGTCAGAGCCATCAAGATCAAAGACATCTCCAAACCTACCTTCACTTCTTTTGATTACATGCACACCATTTGAATTCACTCAAAGCATTTAATGACAACCATGAAATGAACATAATGAGAGCCTAAATGTATTCTTGGTTCTCATGCTCTGTTCAAAATGATTGACTAACTAATGTTTTAACTTCACTCTTTATCTTCTGAGATAGTTGTCTTTACCACTGCCTCAGACTTTCCACCCAATCCACCTCCACTCCTCTCTCACCTTTATATTTCTGCTTATTCTACGTCATAAAGGTATCTGACTGGGCACAAAATTTTCTAGATACTGTATATTTAAATGTTTCAATGAGGAACTAGACTGTACCTATTTTTTCCTCTCACAAGAAGTGATAGCAACTACAAAATGGTGAAAGACAACCAGAATGCAGACTCTTACAATACTTGAGATGATCATTAGGCATACTTTCTGTCTGTTGCATGATCAGACTTACAGTTCTCCTATAACGTTTCAAAATGACACTGCAGTACTCATAGCATCAGTGATAGGACTCATCTATGAATATTCTTTTTCTTATATAATAATATAGAGAATATGGAGTAGCATGTCGACCTAGTGCCTAGTGCTTCTTCTTCAGTGATCATGGTTCAAATCTTGGCACAACCACTTTCTACATGGATTTTGCACAATATCCTGGGTTTAAATCCCTTCTCTGGTTGTTGACTTTTCTGTGTGAGGTTTTCTTCAGGAACTTCAATTTTTCTCACACGTCCATAAAATGTGCAGGTTAGGCTGATTGCTGATTCAGAACTGGCCTGGTGTGAGTCAGGGTCAGTGTGTGCACAAATAGATGTGTCGTCTTGCTCAGGCTTCGTTGTCCAATAGCACCCGACTGAGCTCAAAAATGAATGGATGGAAACAAATCATTATCATCAGGTTATACCATAAAAGAAACTTTTAAAAACTATTCCTGCATACATGCTGTCAAAAGAAAAAAGACTGTAAAGTACACCTTAGGTTTCTATTGTAGTTTTCTTTTCAGAATAATTTTAAAGAAAAAAAGAAAGTTTATTTTCTCACTCAAAGAGTTCTTTCATTACATTTTATGTTATAGCTTCCAATTTACTTTGTGTAAAATCATATAATCTCCTGCACCTGCATATAGCACACCTGTGGAACTGTCCTTGACATGTGTGACAATATTCTGTTCTGTCACCAGAATTAATATCAGTGGCCACTTTCTTACAGTTTATGACAACCACCCTCTCACTTATTCAGTCCCAGTCTCCCAAAGCCATTCATTTTTCCAGACTAATTAAAGAGTGACTGCTCTCTTGCTGGACTCCCTTGTTTTAATCTTTAAGACATAAATAATGAGGAAGCCGAAGGTCAGGAGAGGTCAGAACTGTACTACGTTTACATGCCCTACACTATGTATACAGCAAATACTTCTGTATCTCTCATTAATATTACTGAAAAAAATATTTTCCTAATAAATTATCTCATTTACAGCCCTTACTTAGATCAAGTGCATTATAAAACAGATTGTCAAAAACTGCTTATACATAGAATTATTGAGACATTGATTTGGATGATTGTTTGCTCAGATCAGTTTTTTGAGTTGGTATAAGTGCCAAGCCCAAATGAACTGTGGATGTGAAGCCAGTGCTTTGCACAGAAATATTAAATACATAACAACTTGTCCTTGGACTTTCTAAGGGCACAAGGGTCCCTCAAGCAGGAATCAAACTCAGAAACTGAATGATGTAAGCAGGAATAGCGCTTTTATCGTTCTACATATTACTATTACATTATTCATGCGAATATGTATTAATATTATTTGCATACAAATAACACCATACTGCTAATGCAGCTGGGCTTGTAAGTGAACTGATAAATTAACTTAATCTCTCAGCAGTCAAAGGGGAAAAGAGAATCTACTTTAAAAATATGGCTGGGCAGTCTATTTAAGACTCACCTTATGGAAAAAATGATTCAATGTTTCCATTTTGAATCTTCACTCCTAATGCACGTACCTGAGGCTAAGTAATAAAATTGTTGATTGTCTATTTAAGTTTGCCGGTGTGTCCTCAGTTGTTCAGTTGCCATTTACATTTGGAACTTGAGGGCCACTTCGCTATTGCCTTTCAAATTCTTCCATCCATCCACCTCTTTCTCTCTATGTTATATATTTTTCACATTTCTCTATAGTACCTACTATATACTGTATAATTCTTTTCATAATTGTGTCTTGATTTTATGCAATGCCTCTCATATTCATCTTTCCATCCATCTCTATTTTATATAGTCTTTCACATTATTTGTCTCCCTCTCTCTCTCTCACAATATATACTTTATATACAATGTTTCATTTAATCCTGCTCCTATCTATGTCTATTTTCTGTAATACCTATCACTTATTTTTATATAATGACTCTCATATCTATCTCACATGCCACTCACATACAGTATATTTCTAATTTACAGCATATAATGTCTGTCACATCTATTTGTCTCTACTTTATATAATGCTCCTCATATCTATCGCTATTTTTCTGTATATAATGCCTTTCACATCTGTCTCTGTCTTTCTGTATTTAATATAATCTGTCTCTCTTTTTCTCTGTTTTATATAACACCTTTCACATCTGTCTGTCTGTCTCTATATTCAGTATATTATATAATGCCTTTCATATCTATTACTATTTTATTTTTAGACACCTGCTTCTCTTTCTGTATTTTACATCCTGCTCATCACGTCTTTCTTTCTGTATTTTATTTAGCGCCTCTCACATCTATTGCTATTTTATATAATGCCTTTCACATCTCTCTCTGTCTCCACATTATATAATGCCTTTCATATCTGTCTTCTCACATGTATCTTTTTATCTATGTACTCATTTCCTCATCAATAATCATGTATATGAGGTTAATTTAGAATTCCCAATGAACCTATTATAAGCGACTATAGGATGTAGGGAGAATACTGGACATCCTAGAGGAAAACTCACATAGACACTGGAAGAAATTGCAAAGTCCACACAAGTAGCCTGGAGCTGTGTGGCAATGATACTAACCACTGCGCCACCCTGCTGCCTTCCTCCATTTGAACAAGCTTTTTTAAGTCTCTTTGTTTGTCACGTCCAGTTTCTTAACACTGATAATTCTGTATCCAACTACCCAACAAAACAAGGTCCACTCTCATACCAGCGCTTTGTTTAACCCGGTAGATCTTTTTGCCCAGAGTTTCTCTGCCTTGGATATGCACCACACATCACTGTACTACTGCCCTCAATTAGTCTCACATATTTAACAATGATTCAGGTTTATAATTTCAAACATGTTGCTGTGATATACGGTAATAAATTTACATTTGTAAATGTGCACATGATTAAACTCCCCATACATTCATATATACAGTATTTATGTGATCTACTTGAAAAACAGCAGCTTATTCCTAACATTGCTGGCCTGTGGATTTGTCACTGATTAATAATAAAACATTAAAAGTTTGACCAAAGAGATTTAGGCCATTAAGTTTATTTAGCGAGCCAATAAATCCATACTTCTCACACATCAGTACTTTCCTGGCACATTAAAGTTATTATGCAAATTTAACCAAACTCTGGTAAAAATTATGGAATAATAAAAGACATGCTGCATTTTTTTCCAGTTAGTAGAAAAAAGATTAGTAATGTTTACACTGTAAGCCCAAGACCCGGTGCAGCAGAAAAGACATTTTGAAATAAAACTACATTTTTACAGGATATCCCATACTTACTGTTAAAGCTTTCCAAGTAAGAAAATGGTCCTAATAAATAAATGTACCATGTAAGCAAAAAACTCTTCACTCCTTCCTTATCTCGACTCCGCAGATCGCCACAGAATCCCAAGGCAGTCAATAAACAGCAGGCACGAGTTTCACTTTTCTGCTAAACTGGTTTTCCAGTTTTATACAAAAGCAAGAAAACAACTTCTGTTCTTAAATAATGACAACCCTTGGCTTAAAAATATATCCACATTCTTCTTTTTCTCAACAAAGTCACAAGTAAAATTCATAGTAAAAAAAGGCAAATAAGGAAAATGAATGGCTCTAAAAACTAAAAAGCAAAAGCTGGGAGGCAGTTTGATTAGGGCCAACATTCTGTTAAAGTGAGCTGCCCGAAGAATGAGCCTGCAGTGGAGCTGCCGGGCTTTGAGTGGCAGGACGCTCCCTCGGAGAGGAGGCACCACAGTAAAGTGTCGTTACACAATGCCCTCCTAATTGAAGAGAAGAAGAAAGCACAGGCTTCCAAATCCCAAGGGAAAATGAGCAGATGAGCAAGGGAAAAATAAGAACAGCTCAGGGATCAGAGGAACAGACTGGCGAGTTCAGCAGCCTCTTAAATGTCTGCAGAGTCTCATACACCTTTATTCTTAAGCAATTCCATGCAGAATATCTGTCTTTTTTTACTACAAATATATTCATCTAACAAAAAGTAAAGATTTTAACATGTTTGCTTCATGTTCCCAATTAAACGGAAAGATTCAAATAAGCTATAAAGTGTCAACTTCATGTATAGATCTAAATAAAATGTGTGCCCTACTTGCTGATTCAGTGACTTTTGTCACATAGCAAATTGAAACCTAAAGATGAAATGTGATTGTACATGAAGCGCTTGTGCTCCTTTTAACACGTTCTGAGTACCCCACATGTACAGCAGTTGCAGATGGCAGAAATGATATTCCACCCAGCATCAAAAAATGCTATGCCATCTGTTAGTTGTTTGAACCTGTTCTTTATAATGTATGGTTTGTGGGCGACCAAGCTTATGCCAGCAGCATTGGGCACATGGCTGGATCCAAACCTGGACGGGGCACTAGTCCACCTCAGCTATTTACCATGACCTTTATGCAGCATAATATCATTATTTCATATCCATTTAATCCAGTTCATTGTCAGAGTCTAAGCAATACTGTAGGATAGGGCACAAAGAACGAACGAACCCTGAACTGGGTGCCAGCATATCACAGGGCCCAGTCACATATGCAGGGCTAATTTAGAGCCACCAATTAACATAACTTGCATCTTTTTGGGTCTGTGGGTGGTAAACCAATGCAGAGCCAGAGTGAATGTGCTAACACCACATTGAATGTAGGATTCCAACTTAGTACATGGAATCATGAAGCAAAAGCACAAGCCACTACACCACGATGCAACGCTTCCTTGGATAAGATGTCAGTGAAGTACTATATGTTATTTTTAAATTCACAGTACAGTATAGAAAATATAGATAGCATACATAATATCCTGAAATCAACTCAGTTAATGTTAAGAGCCATGGGGGAGACATAGTCTACATCACCACCATTGGGTGCAAAGCAGGAATCAGCCCTGGAATGGACACCAACAAAATGCTATACTTTTTCATATTCACAGTATATAATACAGTTTCATTTTCCTATAATCTATTAAATGATAGATTTAATAGCTTGAGAATCCACCTAAATTCACCTAAATGATTTAAGGTTCCAACATGCCAGTGCCTTTCTAGGTAGCAGGGTAGAAGGCAACTTTGTTCCAGGTACAATGCCTTATTTACACACACACACACACACACACCAAGCACAATTTAGAATTGCCAATCCACCTAACCTGCATGTCTTTGGACTGTGGGAGGAAACCGGAGTACCTGGAGGAAACCCACATAGACACGGGGAGAACATGCAAACTCCACGCAGGGAGGACCTGGGAAGTGAACCCAGGTCTCCTAACTGCGAGGCAGCAGCGCTACCCACTGTGCCACCCCTATATATATATATATATATATATATATATATATATATATATATATATACATATATATATATATATATATATACATATACATATATATATATATATACATATATATATATATATATTTATATATATGTATATGTATATATATATATTTATATATATATATACATATACATATATATAAATATATATATATATACATATATATATATATATTTATATATATATATATATATTTATATATATATATACATATACATATATATATATATATATATATATATATATATATATATATACAGTATATATATAGTCACACACATGTGAGTAGGAGACAACTAAAGGGTCTGAATAATATTAATTCCATATCGGACCACCTGTCTTTCTCGATCCCCTGCAGACTGTTCTCGGGAAATCCCGCAGGGTTCCGGTGCCTCCGATAACGTCACTTTTCAGTTTCGGCACCTCTGATGATGTCACTTCCAGTCCCGCCTCTGATGACGTCATTTCCTACACTGGCCTTTAAAGCAGCTATCTTGTCTTTATACCGGCAGTTCAATTGTGGACTCTGATCTGTAAATATCTGTTGCTGTTTCAAACCATTTTGCAGCCAGGAAATAATATACAGCTGTGGTGGGTTGGCACCCTGCCCAGGATTGTTTCCTGCCTTGTGCCCTGTGTTGGCTGGGATTGGCTCCAGCAGAACCCCGTGACCCTGTGTTCGGATTCAGCGGGTTGGAAAATGGATGGATGGACATCTTAGAGTGGACTCCATACAATCAGCAATTGTGCTCTGCACAGAAACCAGGTCCTTGGAGCTGTGAAGATCTGGAATCTAACCATAAGCAAGAAAAGCGCTATATAAATGTAATTATAAATATAAATGTATTGGGATTAATAAAGTATCTATCTATCTATCTATCTATCTATCTATCTATCTATCTATCTATCTATCTATCTATCTAATTATTATTACTATTATTAGGTGCTATAACAGAATCAGTTCAGGACAGCATACCAGTCAATCGGAGCCTCTAATTAATAAACAAGCATGATTTTAGGGTAAAAACACAGTAAAACCAGAGGGCCAGGAGAAAAATCCACAAAGACAAGAGGAGGCCATACAAGTTCCATACAGACAATAAAAGGTGTCAGATTAAACTCAATGCTAATCACTACATGTCACTTCTGAGATAATGTGCCCATGGAAATTTAAAGTAAGGAAATGAAGATGGAAAACACTCAGAAATACAACTACAAAAGTGGAGACTCAGTGTTATGAAGGAGAGCAAATAAAAAAACAACCAAGAGTCCGTATGAAGTCACCAATATCCACACTAGAGGATAACTGAAAAGGATAATATTGTTTCTAGTGGTCAATTCTAGGAAGGTCACTCTTACAAAAATAGTACATAAAAGGCTTATAAGGCCATGTTTTAAATGAGTTCACAGTGAATGGTAAAACCAGCTACATGCATATCACAGTGCTATGCTTACAGTAGGCAGATCTCAGCAGCTATTCGGCACAGTAAAATGTTGCCCTGTAATAATTTACTGCTGAAGTCACAGGTTTACATAGTGAAAGTCGTGTGCTGGACACATTAGATTTTTAACTTGCATACTAGAAGTGAATGAAACCAATGAAAGCCGACAAATAAAAAGTGCTTCAGGTCACTCATCTTTCTACGCAGATGAATGAAGACTCATGAGGAAACGTATATCTCAAGATAAACAAAAAAAAATCTGTAATTCGCATTTACTTTTCTTATTATCATTTTAAGATAAGTATTCAGATCTGTAAGTTAATGCTACATGCCTTCAATGAATTTGCTTATTTTGTTCGCTCATTGATTCAGGTTATTTCACAGGTGTTCTACATGTTATATACTGTTTTTCCATCTGTTGTGTGGCAATCAAGTCATTTCACGTGCCACGTGCTAGAGGCTATCTGCTCAGACGCTGATGCCTTGCGCCTTTCCATGACCCCCAAAGTGTAGAGGAGAGGTGCATCATTGCAGTGCAGAACACACGTCCAGATGGCCAAGTCTGGATGCGTCAGGTGGGAGGCTGTTCTACAAGCCAATGAAAAAATGATGATACTTAACTGTTTCTCACTCCCTACTCTGAGGTAGGCCAAATGCTCATCCTCATCAGACTTTTAGTGTAAATTCCTAGGAGTAATCTTGAGTCGCTTGATAAATAGGGGCACAGATATCTATATGAAGACTAGACTTTCCCAGCCTGAAATGATGTAATAACATGAAGTGAATGAACCTGAAGCCAATTTAGATGTTCCTGGCCATTACTGAAACTTGATTGTTCAAACAGATCACAAAGGACCATTACTGCATTGTGAGAGTCACAATGGAAACACGTCCAGATGGACAGACACCAGACCTCTGTATTGTAAATACAGATAATATGCTAACTACTGAATGAAATGTTTCCACAGTATGTCATGTAATGGCCATTAAAGACTGCAATGGTTTAATTACATTTCCACTCAGGCAAAAACATAAAAGTTCACATTCAATGCCGAATAAAGAATTACTTCTTACTCTCTGTACAATAAAGATTTCAGCAAGGCAATGTCTCCACCTAACACTGAAAAGAAGCTTTTAAAGGTTTAGGGTAATATTTTCCAGGACTAATCAAAACACTTTTGATGTCTCATTCTACAAAAAACGTTCCAAAAACAGTGGATTTTTGGGATTTATTCCTCACATTATAAACCAGGCAATAATTTACAACATGGAAAAATGTTGGGCCAGGACTGCAACTTTGTTTTTAGTAACAACGTCTCTTACAGGATAGGCACTGCTTTGTATTTTGTAGCTTCTGCTGCCATAGATGCCAGGCAACAAGAGAATATAGGAGCAAAGTTACTTTTCTCAGCTAGTAGCTCCATAAACTTTTATGGCCTTACACTGAACGCTTTGCTCCAGGCAACCAGAAAGCACTCAGAATTGGGCAGGCACTGATGATCATTCTGTGTTTAGTCTGCTCCTGTCAGTGTAAGTTTACTGTATGAATGTGACATTTTCATTGTTTATTAAATGCAGCAGGCATTACAAACTGAGAGACATCTATTTAAACCTTAAGATGCCACACAATATGTTTTAAATATCAGCACTATATTCATCTACACAGCATACTCAATTCATTCATCCACTCTTTTTGAGCTGGCATTTTCTACTAAAGGTTGTTTTGGAGAACCAGAGCTTAACCCAGTGGGCAATGGGCACAAACCCAATTCCTCAAGGGAAACTCACACTGAGCTTATTAAAGGCACCCTAGCTGTCATTAATACTAAAATCCACACATTAGTGCTGTCTGCTGTGAACCCACCCTACATTTCACTTGTTATTCAAATTAATTCATAAACATCCATTCATGATTGAACTCACATAATCCAGTTCAGCCCCAGTTGCAAGCCAGGACCAAACCCACCCAGGCTGGGGCCTCAATGTAGGGCATGGCACACAAACACATTTGCTAATATCACCAATCAACCAAGCACCCATACATTTGGGAGGTGGGAGAAAAACTAGAGTACCCCCTGGAAAAATGCACACAGAAACAGGAAGAACGTACAAACTCCATACACAGAAAGGCTACAGTTTGAAAGAGCAGCAATAACCACTGTACCACCCAATTCCTATTAATGATCATTTCATTTGTAGTGAGGGAAATATGAATTGGGTTGACTTTACAAAGATTTAACAGAATCAGTTAAAGATAAACCAAGGGTTAAGCAAGTACATGAAGAAGGGGCCCTAAGCTTTTACCTAGTACCTGGTGCTGACAATATAGGTTCCAGTTCTGCTGACCTTAAATTGGATAACTGAGTTCCAAAATGCATAAATGTCTGGGGACAAACAAACTGAGGAATTTTTATTTCCAGTTTATCACATCTCCTCCAGTATGAAAACATACCAAACTGATGATTGATAAGAAGTCAAAAGCCAGTGTAATGTATTTATTTAAATTCAAAAGATGCTTACCAACTGTAAAGCACTCACTATAAATAAAACATAATAAAAAAATCCATATTGTAGAAATACAGTATCTATTTCCCTCCTGGCATTATATTCACCAACATGCTGCAGTTATAATGAGGTATTTCAAGACATTGTTCCTATACTGTGGAAATATCCAACATAATGGCACCACTCTTTAATCCCCATCCTTTTGAAGATGGCTTACCAAATACTCATTCTTCTGACTTGGACAATTAACAGCTTATGCAGTATCCAGGCCGCCCTCTTTTCACAAGCTTTCTCAGAGCACTGGTTACAGGCACAGACACAGTACAGGTGACAGTCCCACCATTAGTTTTGCATCTGAATCTGGATCCTTCTGACTCCTTCACACTCAGCATTTCCCCCACTGGTCTCTTTAGCTGTTAGCGAAAACTTTATATTCAAAATCCTGACGATGATGATGAGGTACCTGAGCCTATCATTCACTCAGTCAGAATACCAGCTGCCCTAAATTGATCTTAAACTGCAGGTTTCCTGGCATGAGGCCTACACGGTAACTACAAATAGATGGATATTCTCCTGTGTATCTATGACAATTCTAGAATGTATACTTACCTGAGCGGGCTCACTTACAGTACATACTAAATTCTGTTAAAGTAAATTTAGCAAAAGTTAATACTTTAGGAGGTGCCCTTAATCCGAAACAATTAATCATCATCACTGCCACTCTGTGATGATATTGGCAGCCTCAACAGCAGAAGGCAGCTGCAGTGCCCAAGACGCAGTGACATTTTCCTACATGCTGTGCCAGGTTCTTAGCCAGCTAACAGCTGGTGGGTTTTAATCTCATAAACTGGTAAACTTGACCATTTCATTACAGACCTGATTCACATTTTGTAATTTTCCATTAAAACAGAAAAATGTAGCCTTTCTCTAAATCATTTAAGTAGAGAAGTCTTTTCAGATGGCCACTACACTTTTTCATGAGAAACAGTTCTCAGTAAAGACGCTGCAATGTTTATTGATAAATGTGCATTATCTAATCAAAAGCTCACCTTAATTTGACTCTAATATTTCAAAACAAAAGAAAATTTAACTGACAGAATGACTTGTACACTTCAATCCTTTCAATATCATTAAAAAACTAAAGTATTGTTTCACATACTGTATTACTTACTCTGTTTTTCCTAAACCTACCTAATACTTTCATATTATATTTTTAAGTCAATGTTCGCATTATAGCAGCTTTTGGCCAGGCAAATATCAAATGAAAAACGCCTTCTGTCCTCAGCAGTCTTTCAAAGTACACGCTGAAATAACATGGTATGAGTTTATCTAACCCCATAAAGACCCATTAGCTACAGCTTTGCTTTGTAATGCATTGATGTCTAATCCAGGGTTGGTTGCAGATACAGGCAGCTTCAATAACACAAGTACGCATTGGAGAACTTTTTCTGATTATTTGAATTACTTCATGTGATTTGTATACATTTGTAGGAACTGATTTCTTTCCATCATGTACATCATTCTCAAAACACATGTTTTAGTTGTCAATTTTAAAAGAAGCCTAAAAGGAGTACTTCTTCATAATGCTAGTAAATATGCATCAATACTTGCTGCTGATTCTGGAGATTGAAAGAAACCTACAAGAACTTTGAAGATCTCCTCAAGAAAATTTACTACAATGAAGAACTTTGGTTCATATACCGGGA
This sequence comes from Erpetoichthys calabaricus, assembly GCF_900747795.2. Lineage (NCBI taxonomy): Eukaryota > Metazoa > Chordata > Cladistia > Polypteriformes > Polypteridae > Erpetoichthys > Erpetoichthys calabaricus. The sequence continues at coordinate 147,357,547 of NC_041400.2, read as the reverse complement.
CCTAAAGTTTCTGTGCATCTAACTGTGTCAGCAGTCAGGGTATACAAAATTCCAACGTGTTCTCAGTACGTGGGACAGCAGAGTCAAGAATTGACATTGGCTTCAGAAGGATTGGACAGCTAGAAAGGAGCTGCAGCTTGGTGCCAAAAACATCATCAGACCTAGTTTTGTGGAGCCAGATTACGTGCTCCTACCACCACTTCATATCAAGCTTGGTTTAATGAAGTAGTTTGTCAAAGAACTATCGAAAGATGGAGCCTGTTTGATGTATCTGTGCCACGTTCCAGGCTTTGTCTGAGGCTAAATTGAAAGAAGGCATTTTTGCCTGATCTGCTATATGAAAACTGATTTTCTGATGCAGAATCTGACCAGATTGCTGTCATTAAGAAAAGTCGTTTCAAAGTCTTTAGGTAATGATAAAGATCCAAACTGTAAAGAAATTGTGAAAAATGTGTTTGTAAGGTTTAAGCAAATTTTGTTGCAATGTGAGCCCCAAAGTACACTTTTTGGATTTGCATTTACAATTTTTCTATGAAACTCCTAGAGACATGAGTGAAGAGCAGGGTGAAAGATTCCGTCAAGATACCAATGACATGGAAAGAAGGTACAAGGGACATTGGGAGGTCGGCATAATGATGGACTACTGCTGGGTGATTCATAGGGTTGCACCCAAAAAAGTGTTCAAATGACGGGCCACCAAACAAAGTTTTGGATCAAAACAACGAAGAAGCGACAAAAACTAGAGAAGTTATACAGTAGTCAATGAACATGTATTGTTCTTGACATTGTGAGAGCTGGTCCGAAGACCATCAGACAAACACCAGCGCTTTATAAAAGACACGTTTTATTCTTTCGAAAACCCCACACAACACACAGTGCTTCCAGCACCAAACACTCCCAGCACGGACCTCTCCCAATGTCTGTGGGCTGCCTTTCTTCTTCCTGTGACTGGAGCTTTGTCCTGCTCCAGCTCCCGACTCTAGCTCCCTGACTGTAGGAAGGCGGCCCCTTTTATATTCACACGGATGTGTTCCAGGTGCTTGTTGATGACCTGAAGCACTCCGGGTGTCCCTGGAAACTTCTTCCTCCATCTGCCCACGTGTGTGGAAGTGCAGGTTTCCCGGGCTCCACGACGCTCGGATCGCCCCCTGGCGGCAGCCACGGGCCCCAACAGGTTTGAGCCTCCTGGCTCCGTAACCCGTGGTCGCCTCCTTATCCAGGGCGGTTGCCCCCTCGTCCTTACAGGCATCCCGGCTGAGTCTGGCCCCCAGCCAACATATATATTTAAAAATATTAGATTGACTAAATATATTAATGTTAAATTGATTTAGAACAATATTGTATACATGAATAAACTAATTTGTTACATTTTAATTAAATCTCAATTTTATACTTAAATATGTCACAATGGAAACATTCTAATAATATTTTTTATTGTGTTCATGAATGCAAATAAAAATTACTACTCACAATTAAAACAACTTTTTGTAGATCTGTATAACAGATGGAATGATGAATATTTAATATTTCCTGTGCTACCTGCTGTACGTGCATATGTGGTACATTTTCGATTTCATTTGATTTGTGCTTTATATTTAATCTTACTTGAGATAATATCTTAACCTGTAATAAATGAGAACATACTGTAACTGCTAACGTATCAGAATTTCAATAAGCACATTTTTAGACAGGGTGACAGAGAAACAGGGAACAAAAGTCAAATACAGTACAGGCAACAGGCCAGCCATGGCCTGTACTTCAAAAGGGGAGCCCACGCTGATAACAGTACAGCCTCTCCAAGACACTCTCCAAATGCCACTGTAGGTAAATGGGCACCAGGAAGTGGCATGAAACAATCCATCATAGACTGCTCCAGACATAACTACTAAATTAAAGTGGTCATGGTAATGTAAGGGACTGCTCAGTTCCAGCTGTGAATTATGGTGGGAAGACAGCCATCAAGAGTGCCTAATGTCTTACTTAGGAAAAAGAGCCCCGAGAGGCAGGGATAACTGGAGGCACCATCACAAGCAATTCATAGATGGTGCAAGGACTTTCAGAGGCTGCTCCTGACTCAAGACCTCACTGTAACTACAGTACATGGATTTTTGAAGTGGAAATCAGTAAGTGAGTCTGAGATAGACTTATAGGGAAGTATTGGATATGGGATATGACATTTGTTTTCTGTTTATTAATCAGATACTTCTGTGTAACATTATATTGCATGCTAATTTGTACATTCAAGTAAGAATTTTACCGAACTTTATGCATACAACAAAATTTACTCTATATACCTAAAAATTTCTGATCATTTGCCCTTGTTTCTTTGTTTGTAAAATACAGGACTTTGGGCTTTCACCATTTTTCTGGGTTAGGGTAAAACAAGAAGCTTCATAGCAATCTTAGCAAGGTACTGTAAAGCTATAAACATAAATTAAGACTGATCCAAGGTGATTTCCATCACCTAACTTCTCATACCCTGAAAAACATCAAGACTGATGAATGGAGCCAGTTGCTTTACTTAGGTATAAATGGTGGCCCTTAAGTAAGAAGATGGAAACCACGGGACTAGTCAAATAAACGTGATAACTATAATGGCTTTCTCTCACTCTGCAAAGCTTATTATGTTTAAAGATTATAATCGCAACCAAAATGAATGTATTTTCACAATTGAAGGAACATATTGCTGGTAGTTTAGTTATTTTATTCACAGGCAGGAGATGGTCAAGCACAAACACTGAAATCAGGATCAATTGATCAGGTGAACGTTTGTAATATGGCAAAATTGAAATTGTATTTAAAAGAGCAATATTATGAATGTGTAATGTTTAAACCGAACATACACTTTTTATCATTTTTCACAAAGGCTCTTTCTTTTATTTTTTAGGTGAGTTCAAACCAGGAAATACCTTAGCCTCCTTGTGTTACATAGAATAGCATCTGACAAGTTGTGAATGGACATGGGTGCAACAGCACAATAGCATTACAGCAATGGGAAAACATCCAAGACATAAAAACAGAACACAATAGGAGAATGTCATCAAAGACTCAACAGAAAATGATAAATAAAAATAAACTCCAGCTAAAGTTAACAGTTAAACAAGTATTCCAAAATTCCAAAACTGGTCCAAAACAATTACATTTCATGTCAATATAAATTTTAGACAAACTAGCGCTCATACAAACAAAAGATAAAATATTCCGTATTTTACAAACAGGAATTATGTAATCCCAAAAAAGGAATTTGTGAAGTGCACAAAACAATTCACACAGTAAAATCTAGAGGATGAAGCCTTAGTTGTCTGCCAACCTTTGCCAATGTCTGTCATGTTATGTTGTTCATAATAACATGAGAATTCTGATTGTGAGCTGAAATTGAGAAATATTCAGCTTTAAGTGCAAACCATTCTACACCATGGACTGGAAAGCTTCTCAATGAACTGCAATTTCTTCTCCTTGTTTTAACTAAAAGCTCCTTGTCGGCATACCAGTAGACAGTCCTGAACATATTAGAGACGTTGAACAACTTACTGGGACTTCAACTAGACAATCACTATACACCTTTACGCAAAACTTCCTCCAACCAAGCACAGTGACCACAGTTATCTTTCTGTAGTACAACGAAACAAGTAAGGCACTTTTCTTCTTCTGAGTGTTTGTAACCACATACTACTAAACTGTGCGGACAGTAAAATCACCATGGGCACAACAGCTCCATGACGTCATGACTGGACCCACAAGCGATTACTATTTTTATGAAGAATTCTAATTAGTAAGTTGAAGATAATTTATATATGTGTGAGAAGTCTTACATGCAGATTACTTAATTTTAATATCAATGTGAATGACTGAAAAGCTGCAGAAAACTGTGTATTTTCAGATTGCTGTGTCCGTATTGGACTTAAATTAAATCAGTGTTGCAATTAAATTAAATTTTCAACACAGTACAGTGTGCAGAAAGTGAAGGGATCTGAATACTTTCTGAATCAACTGTATGTGTAGTTATGTGCAGATTGTGTCCTTTGAAGTTTGTGGGAGCCTTCACAGTCCAGCCGGGCCTCTATGCCTTATCGACTCACTTTGCCAATTTCAATTCCTGGTCCTGATAGCAACAATTTTTAATAATTGCTAAATATCAACCTCAACAAAATTAACAGAGTTCAAAAAATGATAGATGGAAAAATAAATCTGTTGGCCAGTACTAATGGTTGAAAAGATAGTGTTTCAGATTATTTTTATTATTATTTTCACTTTATGAGATAAACCAAGAGGTTTTTGACTCAGTGGATGAAATTGACGCAGTAGATCAAATAATTATTAAAAATATAGATATACATAAACGTTACAGACTGCAGAACAGGCATTGGTGTTTTATCATTTATTCAAAGTATTTTTTACAAATTTTCTATTTGCAGTATATTTTGAAAATTATAATGAATGACTCAGGACAAATCACAGGCGAGAACCATTCAAAAAGATTTAAATAAGCCACATTGACTGTTGACAGTTGGCAAACATTACATTTTGTATCACTGTATAATTTCAATAAAACCGCCTCTGTGGAAAGCAAATAAAGCATTAATACTGCATTTGTTTCCCTTTTTAAATGAGGTGTTGGCATAGCAACTCTGCTCAGTTTATCATCAAATTGCTCTCTTTTCAGATTATGTTATGTTTGGAGATACTCTTAAGTCTTCACACCATATCCGTGATTCATCTCAGCCATGCTGATTTAGTGTTCTTTTAATGTGGGAAGTGACATCCTTCACATATTCTACAACTCTGTGATGGCCAGTGTGATATTCTCTGCTGTGGTGTGCAGGGCTGGTAACATCACTTCAAGAGAGGCCCACCGAATGAACAAAATAATTAAAAGCACAAGCTCAGTTATAGGCCACACTCTGAAGCCCTGAGTTTGTAGCAAAGGTGAGAATTAAGACAAAACTGAGTGCCATTATGAACAATGCTACACATCCTCTCTCTGACTCACTAGCACTGAGGACTTTTAGCCAACAAATTATTCAGCAAAAGTGTGTCAAGGAACGCTGCTGTGGGTCCTTTATACCAACAGCAATATGTCTGCATAATGCTTCACTTTGACTGTGACAGCCAAGTCAGAAGTTTTCTTTTTAATTTTCTTGCTTTATTGTTATTCTGGTGTGTGTATTTATGTATGTATGTATGTACCTTCCTATTTATGTAATTATTTATTTAAAGAACTTCTGTAAAAAGCCAAATTTCTCCCTGGGGACAAATACAGTTCAGGTTTCTGGTTTACCAAAGTTTTTAACATGGTAAAACATATTAATAATAATAATAATTCATTACATTTATATAGCGCATATTACTGCACACACTGGTCCTGGCAAATTCATCCATACATTTTCAAATGTGCATATCCAGTTTAGTGTCACTATATGCCAGTGCCTATCCTACAGCACTGGTGCTCAACAAAGGATAGTCCTATCACCGTTCCTTTTCACTTTATACATCAGATTTTAGCCACAACACAGAGGGCTGCCAGATGACTGTGTAATAGTAGGAGGTATCAGGCATAGTGATGAGACAGAATATAAGAAGACAATGGACAGTTTTGATCACTGATGTGAGCTGAATCAGCTACAAATCAACACCAGTAAAAACTAAAGAACTGGTGGGGGATTTAGGAAGTTCACAATCTCCAGTTGCCCCCCTGTCTATTAGGGGTGGGGATCTTAAGATTGTTCAGGAAGCTAAGTAACAGTAAATTAAACTGATCTAAGAACTCACTGACCATATTATAAGAAGTGTCAAAGTAGGCTGTATTTCCTATGAAGACTCAGATCTTTTAGGGTCTGCAACATTATGCTGCAGATGTTTTATGAGTGTGTGGTTGTCAGTGCTATTTTTTTCACTGTGGTGTGCTGGGGTGGGGGGGCAGTATGAAAGTGGCAGACATTAAGAGGCTAAACAAACTAAATCAGAAGGCTGGCTCGGTGGTAAGAGAGAAACTGGACAGTTTGGAAACTGTGGCAGATCGGAGAATGTTGTCTGGACGTCACTCCATTACATAAAATGCTAATCACCCACTTCATAGTGTGTTGGACAGAGGAGCGTTTTCAGTGGTAGACTGACTAGCATAAAGTACTCTACTGAACGTCACAGGAAATCTTTCCCACAGCCATCAGACTCTATAACTCCTCTTCCAGTCAACCATCCACATTATAAGCTGTTTCCTTTTTCTCTAATGGATATCCCAGTACATTTTCATCTACGTAGATGTACAATAACTTCTCTGTTCTTCTAACATGAATAAATTTTTGTTCTCAGAATTTGCAATATTTTCACTCAATGTGCAATATTAGTATGAGAAGTACTTCAAGCTCAGTATGCTAGTATACTAGAGATTTTGTAAGATACTCACATGCATAGTATTTATTATATTTCATTACCATGTACCTGTAGAGCTTAGTTAATGATGATTTATTCTACTTCCATCCATCCATCCATCATCCAACCCACTATATCATGGGGGTCACGGGGTTCTGCTGGAGCCAATCCCAGCCAACACAGGGCGCAAGGCAGGAAACAAACCCCGGGCAGGGTGCCAGCCCACCGCAGGGCACACACACACACACACCAACACACCAAGCACACACTAGGGACAATTTAGAATCGCCAATGCACCTAACCTGCATGTCTTTGGACTGAGGGAGGAAACCCATGCAGACACAGGGAGAACATGCAAACTCCACGCAGGGAGGACCCGGAAGCGAACCCAGGTCTCCTAACTGCGAGGCAGCAGCGCTACCCACTGCGCCACCGTGCCGCCCTTTATTGTACTTTATTTTGATAATTTATATTCTAATTATATTTTTTATTTTACATGCTTAATTTTTATGCTTGCTCTTAGTGCTACTTGTGCCTTTGTCTATGTGTACAGTTGCAACATAAACAATTTCCCTTGGGATTAATAAAGTTTTCTGATTCTGAAAAGATACACTGATATGAGGAGTACATATAAAATCCATATAGGCCATAACAGAGCCAGGATTTAATTCAAAGACTGCAACTCTAAGGCAGCAGCACTAAGCTGAAATGTTTTACTCAGGCTGACCCTACCACTGTGTCAGCCCTGGAGGGTCACATTGGCTGCAGGTTTTCACTGAAACCAAATACATTCATTACAGACAAGTCATTACTTACAGTGTCACTCTTTGCTAAATTAGAATTTTAATCACTGCTCTGTAAGGTACTCCTGTTTGTGTAAATATTGGGCAATATTTACTAAATTAGAAAAACTGAACAAAATGAAAATACACACTGATTAAAGTTAAAAAAACAATTCTAGAGAGGCTGTTCAGCAGGCAAATGAACGCAAGGTTCTCATTAATTTCTCACACACAGACCTTGGCAGACTAATTCTCAGAATCAATTCATCACTTTGTCAGTTTCAGAAGTAATTTCAGTAATGGACTGTGAGGCATTAAATTGGCACAGGGCAAATACACTGCTAAAAATCTATAAATACAACTGCAGCTCTGAAATCCATAAAAACAACTACAGCTCTGCAGTCCTTAAAAACAACTGCGGCTCCATCCAATTAGAACAGCAAAGGCAATGTTTTCCTCGTGTTGCTCAAATTTGTGGGCTCTAATTCTGATCTGGTCACTGTCCATGTGGAGTCTGCTTGGGTTTTCTACCCATACCCCAAAGATATGGCTGTTAGATTAACTAAAGACTTTAATTTGACTCCTAGTGAGTGAATGTGAGAAACTTGAATCCATCCAGGGTTAGTTCCTGCCTTGAACTCAGCACTGCCAAGACAGAATCGTTAACTAGATTAAATGGGTTTGATAATAGATGGGCATAAGGCCAGAGAGAGACAAAATGAAAGCAAAAGACCTAACCGAATTGTGTGCTTAGCATGCTGCAGAGGCTTGTGTGGCTCAGAGATCAATAGAGTTATGCTGTACAGAGGATTACCATTGGCAAACTGGTTAAAGGGAGGGACAAGAAAGCAAGCAATCCTGAACTCCATTGCTAAGATGCTTCAATTCAGAACTGTGGGAACCTCAACAACAACAAGGCTACCAGAATCCCAATGTGGCTCCAGGACTAGGGATATTGTTTGCTGATAAGCAGTTACTTATGAACCACATAAAACCAGCATGCAACATCACAATCTGTAAGAGACGATAGCAATCAGGTGACAGCCAGGCTCAGGACAAGTAAGACCCAGCCTGGGGTTGACAATGTTACATATTTCAGTGGCAGGGACAGAACTTCAGCACAAATGTGTATTGTAGAATACCCACAGGTGGCTGGGTGGTCTTTTGGCCTAGAGGTTTTCAGCTGGAGTTTTTGTTTTCCTTCCTGGTCAGCTAAACACAGATATTGACTCTGTTTACCACTGTTATAAAGATAGCAACTGGGTGTAGGTAATAGTAAATGTAAAAGTAATAGGTAATTTCATAAGGAACTCTTCTGTTTCCTTTTAATTTGTTTTTCTATTTCTAATCTTTATGTAACATTTCATTTAGCAATGTTTTTTCTTTGTACATGTAATTCTTTCTTTTACTTCTTGTAAAGCTGTGTATATATATATATATATTGTCACGCACGTGTGAATAAGAGGCAGCTGAAGGGCTTAAAGAATAATGGTAACACATCTGCCCAGGCGGGGGGGGTACACTAACTCTCTTTCTAAGTCCCCTGCAGACCTTTCCTGGGAAATCCCACCAGGAACCACTGCCTCAACTCGGGACACGTCACTTCTGGTCCCGGCCCCCGAGGACGACATCACTTCCCCCAGACCTCCTATAAAGCCTCACTCCCTTCCTCTGGAATTCAGTTCTGTTTTGGACTCGGTCAACTACTTGTAAACTACTATGGTCTTACAATTCTTTACTTTTGCAGCCAGGAACATATTATACGGGTGGCTGCCCCAAACCTTTCCCATGTTTGAAGTCTCGTCTTGTTACAGTGGTGTAGTCGGCAGGATGGTGTACCAGAAGAAACTGGGACAGAATCCAAAGTTAACCCAGGTGAGAAAGTACCGGGGCAGAGTTTCTGGGCAGGGAGTACGTCCGAGGGTCACGAGAGACATGGAGCAGGCTCCACTCCAAAAAGGCAGATCCGGGCTTGGGTCTTACCTATGGAAGAATGTAGATGGGACCCACAGACATGGGCTGGTTTCTGGTTAGCACACACCCACCACCTTGGAGGCCATCTCAGCTCCAAAAAACATTGGGGCGAATCAAGCTCCAGTTTTTCTGGCCGGGAATTAATGAGGAGGTTCGCCGTTTTTGCATTTCCTGTCCAGAGTGTCAACTGCGGCAAATTCCCAGGAGGGACCGCGCTCCTCTGTTCCCTTCCCCTGATTGATGTTCCTTTTGACTGAATTGGGGTTGATATAGTAGGACCCTTAGAACCCTCAGCCCAAGGACATAAATATATATTAGTCTTCGTAGATTATACAACCCGATACCCAGAGGCCGTTCCCTTGCACTCAGCTACTTCTAAAGCAATTGCACGGGAACTAGTAGGGGTCTTCACGCGAGGCGGCATCCCTAGAGAAGTCCTAACGGACCAAGAGACGCCTTTTAACTCAGAAATGGTCAAGAAAACTGCCAAGTTACTGAAGATAAAGCACTTAAGAACTGTGGTGTATCATCCTCAAACTGGTGGTTTAGTTGAGAGGTTCAATTAGACTCTCAAGCAGATGCTTCGTAAGGTGGTCAGTTTGGGGGGGGGGATTGGGATCAACTCCTCCCCTTCGTTCTCTTTGCCTATTGGGAAGTCCCCCAAGCCTCTACGGTCTTCTCACCTTTTGAATTGTTATATGGACGACAGCCCTGGGGTATATTGAATATCTTAAAGGAAGGCTGGGAAGGAGAGGCTCTTCCCTCGACAAATATACTAGAATATATCGCACAGTTACGCGATAGATTTGATAAAATTAGACCGATTCTAAAGAGTCATATGGAGGAGGCACAAGCAGCACAGGCCCGCCTTTACGACCGTGTCACAACTCTCCGGGAGTTCTGTCCGGGGGATTGAATCATGGTATTGGTTCCTACCTCTCACTCCAAATTGCTTGCCCACTGGCAAGGCCCTTAAGAAATTAAGGAGAGGAAAGGACTGGTGGACTGTTTTGTGAAACAACCTAATCGTTGGCCAAGCGAGCGGGTGTATCATGTGAACTTGCTGAAACCGTGGAAGGAGAGGACCCTGATCCCTCCTCTGGTCAGCCCTGCTCACTCTTTGCTCAAACAGATCCCCTTAATTTCGGCGAGGAATTATCTTCCAGACAGAGGCAGGAGCTGGAAACAGCTATCCGCTCTGTGCCAGAGGTGGTGAGTGAACAACCCAGCCGGACCACTCTAGTTGCACATGACATATTGACTGAGCCGGGGGTTATTGTTCGAGAGCAGCCTTATAGACTTCCAGAGGCAAAGAAAGCTGAAGTGGAACCGGAAATCAAGCGAATGCTGGAACTAGGAGTGATTGAGGAAAGTTTTAGTCCCTGGTCCAGTCCCATCGTCTTGGTTGCTACGCCCGACGGCAGTTGGATGTTTTGCAATGACTTCTGTCAGCTTAACCAGGTTTCCCAGTTCAATGCTTATCCCATGCCACGCGTGGATGACCTCCTCGAGAGGCTGGGACCAGCTAGGTTCCTGACCACACTTGACATGACAATGGGGTACTGGCAGGTTCCTTTAACGGAGTCCACAAAGGCTAAGACCGCGTTTAGCACCCATAGTGGGCACTGGCAGTATCGTGTCCTTCCATTCGGGTTACACAGGGAGCCTGCAACTGTCCAGCATCTGGTAGACAAAGTGCTCCAACCCCATAACACGTATAGTGCTGCCTACCTAGATAACGTTGTCATCTATTCCAGCACGTGGAAGACAGATGTACAGCAGGTCACAGCGGTATTGCAGGCACTAGGAGAGGCTGGGCTTCGGATCAATCCCAAGTAATGCTTCTTCGGTCTGAGAGAAGCTAAATGGCTACCTGGTGGGCCAGGGTACTGCGAAGCCACATTGTTCAAAATTAAATGCCATTCTGACATGGCCCCGTCCGATCATTTCTCAGTTTGGCTGGGTACTACTGCCAGTTCGTGCCTCGCTTCTCTGAAAGAGTGGCGCCCTTGACCGACTTAATGAAGAAAAGAGCTCCCAACCAAGTGGTATGGTCTGACAAGACGGAAGCTGCATTTGGTGACTTGAAACAGGCTCTGACTTTAGCACCTATATTAGTAGCCCCTAACTTTTCTCTTCCATTTGTCCTCCAGATGGACGCTTTGGACACAGGCTTGGGAGCCGTGTTGAGCCAAAGTGTCGACGGTGTTGAACACCCTGTCATGTACCTGAGCTGGAAACTGTTGCACCGGGGGACCAGGTATGCAGCAGTGGCGAAGGAAGCCCTAGCGATTAAGTGGGCAATCATGCAGTTGCAGTACTACCTCTTGGGACGGGTGTTCACTCTAGTGACGGTCCATGCACCCTTATAGTGGATGGCCCTTCACATTCGAATCTGCAGGTCACTAGGTGGTTTCTTGACCTGCAGCAATACAAGTTTTTGCTAGTTCATATACAGGGGTCTCTTCATGCCAACGTTGACGTCCTCTCTCAGACTCACAACCACTCGGTGCAGGCCACCCAACCCGACGGGTCTGGGCTGAGGGGGGAGTCCTGTCACACATGTGTGAATAGGAGGCAGCTGAAGGGCTTAAAGAATAATGGTAACACATCTGCCCAGGAGGTGGCGGGGTACACTAACTCTCTTTCTAAGGCCCCTGCAGACCTTTCCTGGGAAATCCCACCAGGAACCACTGCCTCAACTCGGGACACGTCACTTCCAGTCCAGGCCCCGAGGTCGACATCACTTCCGGCCCCGGCCCCGAGGACGACATCACTTCTGGCCCCGGGGATGACATCACTTCCCCCAGACCTCCTATAAAGCCTCACTCCCTCCTCTGGAATTCAGTTCTGTTTTGTACTCAGTCTTGTAAACTACTATGGTCTTATAATTCTTTACTTTTGCAGCCAGGAATTATACGGATGGCTGCCCCAAACCTTTTCTATGTCTAAAGTCTTGTCTAGTTACAGTATATATATATGAAGGACAGCCGGGTCCCATGCCCGGCAGGGACGCCCCTACTGCATCTATTCCGGGGGAGCTACCATGGACAGCTCAATACCTCCCCCGGGACGCTTGGTGGTAGCCTCCCTGGCAGACGATGATTCCCCAACCTGGCGCATGGCTCCATGGGAGATGGAGTCCTCCACAGCCTGGTTGGGGGCTCGGATGGCCGCCAGGGGGAGCTGCATGGAGTCTGCAGCCCGGCTGGTCAAATCTTCAGCCCCACCCGGAAATGCAATTAGGGCCAGGTGATCGAGCACCTGGAATGCTTCCGGGTGGGGTATAAAAAAGGCCAGCCACCACCACTCAAGAGAGCCAGAGTCGGGAGGAGGAGGACTAAGCCTGAGGAGGAGTGGTGGAGCCAGAAGCAATATTGTCATTATTGTGAGTGTTTTGGGACTGTGTTGGGCCTGTGGGACACGAGGAAGGCGTGCCCCACCGCTGAAGAAAAATAAAAAAGTGTGTTTATTTAAGTACATGCCTCTGCCTCAGTCTGTGCCGGGTCGGGTGCTATATAGCGCCTTTCACGATATATTTTATATATATATATATATATTAGCTGTGTAAGCCTGTGCTGTAAAAAGCCCGGACTCCTAGAAACTATTGAAATCGTCAGAAAAAAATTGAAATACAGAGCTGCCGGTTTCCTTTTGTGGACCTGCTTGCCCCCCTTGTATATCAGCGGCTAAGCGAGTTTCTCTCTCATTTGTCTTTTGTCGGCGGTTTCACTTTGGCGACAGAGTTGCTTTCTTTCAGCTTCATGCCTCGCATTTCTTTCTTCTTCCAACTCGTTAACTTGGGTTGGGGCTGCCTTGCCGGCTCTTTGAGCTTCATGCTGTAGCTTCGCATTTCCGGGCCGGACAGACACACAATTCCACACGTAGACATTTATATATAAGATATAAAACCTCAAGTAAACTTTTTTCACGTTGTCATTATGGGGTGTTGTGTGTAGAATTCTGGGGAAAAAATGAATTTAATCCATTTTGGAATAAGGCTGTAACATAACAAAATGTGGAAAAAGTGATGCACTGTGAATACTTTCCGGATGCACTGTACTAGGCAGAGACTCTTGGTAGGAGACCTGGCATAATAACAGAGGTGTCATACCTGTCAGCTGGTCGGTGAACACCTGACAGTTTGGCAAGACGCATTAGAAATTGGCGAAAAGAAAATCTGCCAAGTCCTAATTAGCACATCACCCCCAATTCCATCACCAGGCCAATATCATACAGATAATTAGACAAATAAGAATTGATAAATATGAATAACTTAATTCAGAAATGGAACAGTTTGTTAGAAATAGCACAGGAAGATGACAGGATTGTTAATAAAAAAAAAACATTAAACTTAGCAAACTACAAATAGGAGTTTATCAATTCCTCTTCTTATATTAGGTAAGAGTAGAGTCTTCCCTCAGCAGCATGCAGTGAATAGTATCAGAACCCAGAGAATTCCCAAGTGTATACCTGTAAGCTGCTTTGTGAGCCTGGGAATTAAAAAAAAAAACAAAACACATGAGCACCTGGACTGTAGATGACACCTCCACTCCTCTGTGGCCTTACATGGCACTTAAGAGGGACCAGAGGGAGCTGCCAGCATTCAATTAGAAAAACAGGATCACATACACTTGATTTTATCTGTAAATACAAATTCAGTTTTGTACAAGTTAAGAACATGTAAGATTTTACTGTATTCTGTTATGAAACTAATATATCATATCATACTACAATGAACTGCCTTGTGCTGATGGGACAGGCTCCAGGATTTTGTAATGTGATGGGGAAGTCATTCATCCGCTTTAAAGTAAAACTCCAATCAAAGATAATATTTTTTTATATGTTACCTGCCTCATGTAGTTTGTAGTGATAGCTCAGAAAAAAAATGTATCTTGTTTTTATGCAGAATGAAAGAAAACATTTTATGATATAATGGAACATAATAGTGACCTGTCCCGTTCAACAGCAAATGATGTGAAAAATGTATATGTAAAAAAGACAAAAAATCTGATGTTACTGGTGTTGTATAGACCACATGCTGAAAACATGCAAAACTTACACTGTTTTTGCTAAATTATTATTAATAGTTATACATATCCTGTTTACATTTAAATGGTTTGTATTGGCCAAAACCTTGCAGCTTTGGATTCATGTCATTGATCCTTTGTGTACAGTACAAGCAATTAACTTATTTCACATTTTTAATGCTTATGATATCATCATCCTCAATCTTGCTAACACAATGGATTCCTTGATCTCATAACAAATGCAAAGAAGGCTAGGCAGACACTGCCATCAGATCATAACAAGACTTAGCCTGCTAGAGTGCCATTTGTACAAGCAAGCCTCTTACGCGGCTGATTTATAAAGAATAAAGGATTACAAATCAGGTTGAGCTCTGGACATCCGTCAGCTTACCTAACATACATTGTGTAAACTCTTAGGAGTCCAAAAGCGTGCACTGTAAATGCAAAGACTACCAAATCCATTGGAAAATTTCTGAGAATAAATAAGTAAATCATCAAGTATGGCTGCCAGGTTTTGTCTAGATGTTTGTAATCTATGAGGAGAAAAGTAAGGTACCTTTTCTAACTTCTAGGCAATGCGTACCTATAATAAATTAAAACACTATTTGTCCAAGATGATAAGGAATTTGGAGAATATGGTTCTGTAATTGCTTCTAATTCAGATGTCAAAAAAGGTCTAATGCAAATGCCTAGAAAGGGAAGCACTAATCTCATTACGTGTGGTTAGGAGGCTTAAGTCTCTACATTTGAACATGCATTGAGGAAAGAGAAAATTGTTATGTAACAATAGATGAAGAGAATGCCAAGTGTAAGGTACACAGTGGCCCGCTATTCAGGACAGATAACTACTGTATAATACAAAGGTTAAACAAGAGGCCGCTCACAGGCTTCACAGACAATCAAGTCAAGTCATACATAGAACAATGAGTTGTACATACTGTAAAACAATTCAATTCATACTTGGAGGTCTCCTCAGAATAGACTCCAAAAATATAATACAAAAATATGTTAAATATAATAAATAAATAAAAAGTGTACTTTTTATGCAGCATATATACAGTTAAAAACAATATAATGTATACCATATGCATCTGTGTGTTTATATATTACACATACAGCGTATTATGGTCTAATTTTTGTTCTTATGATTGACTGTTCAGCAACCTTACGATTAGTGGGTGAAAACTGTCCCTGAAGCTACTGGTGTGAGTGCCAATGGTCCTGCACTGTACGGTTAGCCAGGAGGAATGGGAAAAGGGGGCTGTACTGGAAGGTTGATGTCTTTAATCATGCTGTTTGTCTTTCTAAGGCAGTGAGTGCTGAACATGTCCTGAACAGCAGGCAGTTCAGTGCTGGTAATGTTCCATGCCGCCTTCACCACCTTCTGTAGTGATTTGCAGTTTTGAGCTGAGCAGGCACCGTACCAGGATGTGATGCAGCCAGTGATGGTGGACTCTACTGCGCATTTGTAGAGGTTCATGAGAACATAGGGAGAAATGCATGGTCCTCAGATGTCTTACAAAGTAGACATAATCTGAAATGTTTAGTGCCTACTCAGTTCATCAGTGACAGTCACTGCAAGAAATATGTTGATGCTCACCCTCTCAACAGCATCCTCTTTAATGTAGATGGAAGTGTGGTCTGCCTTTTGCTTTCTGACATCAATGACCAACTCCTTTTGCTAACATGATGGGTGAGATTATTTCCCTGGCATCCGTGCATGTGTATGTAGACCACTTCTCTGTAAGCCATCTCATCACTGCAGGTGATCAGGCCTATGATGTTGGTGTCATCGTCAGATTTAATAATGGAGCTGGAGCTGTGTCTGGACACACAGCCAGAGATAAACAAGGATTACAGCCTTGCAGATTGCCTGTGTTAGGGGTCAGCGTGGAGGATATGAAGCTGCCTATACACATACTGAAATTATTTGTTTAGGAAGGCCAAAAATCCAGTTGTAGAGGGTGGCACCAAGTCCTAAAGTGAGGAGTCTGGTGGCCAGCTTTACTGAGCTTAATATATAAAAAGGATTCTGGCACAGCAGTTTTTATAAATCCAGATGTGTCAGGTTGGTATGAAATGAAAGGGATATGGCATCCTCTGTGGACCAGTTATGGCTTTTTACAAACTGGATGTGATCGTGACTATCTGGGATATTCCATGTAATGTAAAATCTCTCAAAGAATTTCATCATGACTGGAGTGAATGCCACTGGTCTATAATCATACTGACAGACTAATTTTGCTTTCTTTGGCACAGGGATATTTTTTTCTTTTGGAGTAGACAAGAACAACAAATTATCTCAGTTAAATATTAAAGATCAATCACAACATCTGATGAACTGTAGGCAGGGACATCTGGACTTAATTTGCTTTTTAGTTATGTACATTTCTCATCTTTTCAAAAGATTTCAGCATAAAAGTGGCACGCTCTGCATCACTTGGTAAAAATGTCTGATTTCACAAATACGTATAGGAGGATTCATTCAGGAAATAAAAAACTGCCAAGTGCAGAAAAAGAAATAGAAGCAATCTCAACAGACCAGTACACCCACAATTTTTTATTTTTTACCAATCACTAAGTTTATGAACCCATTTCTCAAGTTCAGGGTCAAGGTTGGGCTAAAGCCTGTAGCAGAAGCATCAGAGATCAGTCCACTATAGAAAAAAATCACTCACTTTGCTTATGCTCCACTTCTTTTAGCCAAGCTACCTACCTGTAAGTCGTTGGACTGTGGTAGGAAACCAAAATGCACAAAAGCACAAGAAGAACATGTAAGAACCACAAGCAGGTACCGTAGTCAAGAGCCAAATTGCTGGAGCAGCAGTATGCGGTATAATATTAGCTGTCACTTCACCTGAGTGGGCTTTCCTTTTAATATATTATTCTGCCCATAAATTCCACCTCATGCAGCACTTCTGTTATATTTCAGGTAATGTTGTATGCTCTTCCTTTGATATGAAAACATTATTCATCAAAAGAAATAGAATCCAAAGGACTTATGTTTTTTTTATACTCAAATTATATAGTAGTATAACGTGGTGCCCTGAGTGCTTATGCTAATATATTTCTGAACCTTGTACTGATTAACTTGGGCTGTTAGGAGCTTCTGGTAATCTGCTACCAAGGTAACCAAATGGAAGCATGGAGACCTGTTAATGCATTTAAGTCAACATCTGTATTCCACGATGCCATTAGGCTACTTGGCTGCATGCTATCTTGCCTTTAATGGAGAAGTCTGCTTTGAAAGTATGTTTTTAGGAGATTTAAAAAGCTATTATAATAAAAATACTGGTATATATTCTTTTGATATATTGTAATTTTTACAAAATAATTAATATAAAAAGGCACCTAGGGGGACATGATAGTGTGGCAGAAGGTGGATCTGCCTCATGGTATTCATTTCCAGGTTCCAAATTGGTAATTTGTCATTTAGGGACGCATTGATTATAAAGTTCAAGTTTATTAGTTGTAAGCCACACAAGTTTTATATAAATACATTAAAAATTAAATTTTTCTTGAGTATTCATTGATTTAAAAAAATTAAAAGTGCTCTACTCTTCCTAAAATTACTGCATGAACTGTATGAGCTGTTAGAAGTAGGAGTGAAAAGAAAGATAAAACGTGTGTTATGTTTAAGCCAGTGTCTGACTCCTGGTTTAAGTTTGTTTTCCTATTGCTTGGTTGTATTTGTTATTTTTAAATTATTTTTTTATATATATTTTTGTCATTTTAATTTTTTGTTTAATATTTTCTTTTAAATACTGTTCACTATTTAAGTTTCATTTATACACTCACTGAAAAAATGGCTCAGGTACACACCTCACTTGCTTATCCATGCAATTATCTATTCATCTAATGATGTGGCTGTAGCACAATGGATAAAATCATGCATATACAGGTCAGTAGCTTTAGTTAATGTACACATCAAACTCTAGAATGGGGAAAAATGTGATCTCAGTAATTTTAACTGTGGAATGATTGTTGGTGTGAGGTGGACTGGTTTGTGTATTTCTGTAACTGCTGATTTCCTGGGGTTTTCACACATAACAGTCTTTAGAGTTTACTCAAAATGGTGTGACAACAAAAAATATCCAGTGAGTGGCAGTTCTGAGGACAGAGATCAGAGGAGAATGGTCATTAAACCACTCTGTATAGCTGTGGTGAGCAGGAAAGCATCTTTGAAAACATAACATATAAAACCTTAAGGGAGATACAGAAGGTTGAGGCTGCAGTGGGCACCACATCTGGACAGTTGAAGACTGGAAAAACATTGCCTGGTCTGAGGAATCTCAATTTTTGTTGAGGCACACAAATGGTAGGATCAGAATTTAGAGCCAAAAGCATGAATCCATGCACCCAGCCTACTTGGTGTCAAAAGTCCAGGCCAGTGGTGGTATAATGGCGTGGGGAATGTTTTCTTGGCATACCTTGTTAATACAAAGCCTGTTAATACAAAATCAATCATTGCTTCAATGCCACGGCCTATTTGAATATCGTTGCTGACCATGTGCATCCCTTCATGGCCACAATTTACTCCATCTTCAAAAGTATGCACCATGTCACAAAGTAAAACTCATTACAAACTGGTTTCATTAACATGACAATGAGTTTGGTGTTCTTTAGTGGCCTTCCCAGTAACAGTTCCTGAATCCAATAGAACATCTTTGGGATGTGGTAGAAAGAGTAGATTTACAGCATGAATGTGAAGCTGACTAATCAGCAAAAATTGCATGATGTAATCATGTCAGCATGGAGCAGAATCTTAAAGGCTTGTTTGTAACATGTGTGGAAGTGTGCCACGAAGAACTGAGGTCGTTTAGAGAGCAAAAGGAGACCCTACACAGCATTAGTATAGTGCTCCTAGGAATTTACTCTGTGAATATATCTGCTTCTTTGCTACATCCCTTGTGTTCTGAGGGTGAATTCCCATGAGGTGGCTCCACCATGACATCATTGCTGAATGAGCACCGTCAGCCTATATATTCTGGCAGCGGACTTGGGTCTTGCAGAGAGTCATTACTGCTTCTGTTTGCTGGCTTTTGTCATTAAATTTCTGACAGACTGTGTTTGCTTAGGGTTGCCATTTTTAGGCAAAGCCTTTCTGTCTTATTTTTGCCATTTTTTCCCTGCCTTGCCTTTTGTGGTTCTTTTTTGATTATTTAAATAAATTCTTTATGTATAAAGGAACTTTGCTTATTTTTGTAATTTATGCTAGCAATTTTGGTGATCTCTCCCCTGAAGGATATGTGTTAGTATTTCAAAGTATAAAAGCCTGAGCCCTATTTTGGGCCTTTTCGGGCTATAGACAGTCTGCCATCAGAGCTTGGGGCTACATTGACTGGGGTGAGGCCTACTCTTGCAGCCCTGTTCTAGTAGAGTCCTCGGGTTCTTCACAAATAACAAAGTTTATTTTTACAAATTGCTCTGTTACATTATAAAGCTCCAAAGAGCACAAAGGCATAATGTGTCTAAAGTGAAGTAAAAAAAAAGACAAGTTTTTAAAAAATCCACATTATCACAAAGTACAGAAAAATACAAGTAAACTCCTCACTCCCAAGTACATTCAAAATGAATCAAGAGGAACTGTGGAAGACCCTTCAGATTTATAGGGCAGAGGCAGTTCCTGGCGACAACTGGCAGAAGACCTCACCTCTTGGGGAACTATACACAAAACACGTGGAACATAACAAACGTAGCTTATATACTGTACATAGACAAAAATCAAAAGTAAGACTGATGCACATAATGAACATAAATAAACAGATCAGAAATTAACAAAAAAGACATGCTACATGAATTTACACTCCAGGCAGGAAGAATCTCGGCTGAGATATGACACTAAATACCAGAGAAAGTCAGAAAAACTGAATCTGAAGTTCATTGCAAAAGGCCTAAATCCTAACTGCAAGTGTTTCCCTAACTATATTCCTAATCATAAGATTTATTTTGTAAACTTTTTATCCCAAATTTTTAAACTAATGAGCCACCATCTTTTATAGTACAAACATGACAATGTCATCGTGTATTGGCCCACTTCACCTGACTGGCAACAGGTTCTGTTACATATGAAGAACACTGCTGAGTCACAAACTGGTGGTTTATGTGTCGGAAGCAAAACCTAAAAATGGCAATGATGTGATGTCATAAATATAAAAATAATTGTGTTGAAAGACATAAGCAGCACATGCCAGAACTGTTACAATAATCTTATGGCAAAACTCTTTGTGACACTTGGCTAGGTGAGGCATTAAATGTGATCACCATGGAAACTGGAAGTAAAGTTTTAAACTACTGAGTGACTACATTTATTGACACGGTGGGTGTGCGCATCCTGTGGTATATGGCATTCAATGGAAGACTGGCTTCTACCACGTGGCTGTGGTATAGCGGGTCCACAGCTCAGATCAAAAAGGCCAGTTTTTTAAATAGATAATTGCTGCAGCGATAAAGAGGGGGCGTGGTAGTGTGGCCGGAGCAGTACCCGGGCACATCTGAAATTGATGCTGGGAGCTGCTAATCGCCACACCTGATAATAATGTATAATGTAATATATAGTAGAAGCTTGATGTGGATAGGGGGGTCGGAAAAAAAGGAAAGAACAGGAACGGAGGTTAAGGGAGAAGAAGGCTGCAGGAAGGAGAAAGCCAGTGCATGAGCAAGTGAGAGCGAGAGAAGGCTCATTGAAAATTGAATGCAGCTGGTGGGAGAGCCCCGGAGGAGTGTTTGGCCAACTCTTGGGGGATTGGGGGGCAGATTGAAGCCGTCACTCTAGCTGAGCAGTTTAGAGGAGCTGGAGTGTCCGACAGAGGAGATGACTTGCCGTTGAAGGGAGCGGCAGTCGAGGAGGCTTTGGTTGTGTTGAGCCCTAGCGTGAGCGCCCTGGCCGCTGGGGGGGGAACCCAAGTCTTGGTCCAGCTGGCGCCTTATATAGCCGGGGATCGGAAGGCTACTGGGTCAGAATAGGAGGGAGCTGCATTTGCTGGTAAGGCGACTCCCCTGTTGCGCAGCCCGTATGGGAGAAACAGGGGAGCCGCCAGTAGAAAGAAAAAAGCACCGGAGTTTTAAGACAAGACTGCTTCCAGCCATTATCATTTTAACCTTGTTTTAAAAGAATGTATTTATTGGATTTTAACCTCCATGGATTCACCTCTGTTTTAATGGATTATTTATTTAAAGATTTGTGATGCACTGCACTTATTTATTTGGACACTGTTTTTAGTTTTGTTTTAAATAAAAGCACTTTGTACTTTTTGCACCATCCCCTTGCTTCATTGTTGATGTCTTCACTGTCGAGCTCATCGGTGACATTACCGACTGTGTCGGGTTCGAGAGTTCCCCGGAAACTCAGATGGGAGCATGGAGTAGAACCCGAATCGTCACAGTGGCCAAAAACTGTCAGGAAAGAAAAAAACACTTTTTCAAAATGGATGGATGAATGCACTGTATTACCTTTCAACTATCACCAAATGAAACAAATACCATTGGTGTGCAGACACTCAAGAACTTTCTCACTGCTATTAATGTACAATGTGTGGTATTTAACAAACTTTGTAAACGAAAAGCAAAAAAGAAATACTTGCTATTAAAGTGTGCAGGTTTGTTTCAAATATTATATGATATTAATTTTATTGACAAGACAGACTGTGAGCCCCAAAGATGACATTATAATAACTTAACTGATTTATTTACCATTCACTTGAACAAATCAATTAATCAAAAGCCATTCAAAACCAGTTTAAAAAGCTAAAACATAACACAGACTGAGCTATATAAAAAGCCAAGATGCAAAAAGACTACAATTAAGAAAAAGTAAAGAAATAGAAAGTCCAAAACACCAAAAATACAATAATGAAGAAAAAACAAACAAGCCAAATAAAGTCCAAAATACTAAAAACACAAAATAAAGAAAAGGCTAAACTGCACAAAAAACATACAACATGTAAAAGTCAGACTACACAATATGCCACGCGACACTTAACAGCAAGCTGTTGTCGTGAACTAGGAGTCTCAAGCACTAAAGAGTTCCAAACCACATCCAATAATGCCCACTACAGGGGATATCACTGCCAAACCCCAGCTAGTAATAAAGACAAGCACAAAATCTTAATAAAAGAACTAATTTATTCTTCACAAAAAGTATTCCAATCACTATGAAGCTCCATGAAGAACAAAGGCAAAATGGAATTGCCTGAAACATGAAGGCAATCCAAATCAAACAAGTCCCAAAACAGATTCCAAGGGCAAGGTCAAAAAACAAAGCAGAATGCTGACATGTTAGAGATTCAATAACTAACAGAATTCACAATAAATACAAGGAAACTGACCACTTTTAGGTTCGTTCAAAATGAACCGACAGGAACTGTGGGAGACTCTTCGGATTTACAGGGCAGAAGGAGTTTCACAAAACACATGAAAACTTAACAAAGGCAACTTAAATATATAGACACAACCAAAAATAAAGCATGATGCACATAAACAGTTATGGGAGGAACTCTGGCAGAGACATGACAGCAATAAGAAAAGGCCAAAGCATGAAAAATACAATAATGAAGAAAACACCAAGAAATACTAAAGGCCAAAAGTCAAGAACAACAAACCAACAATAACCATCCATCCATCCATCCATCCATCCTCTTCCGCTTATCCGAGGTCGGGTCGCGGGGGCAGCAGCTTGAGCAGAGATACCCAGACTTCCCTCTCCCCGGCCACTTCTTCTAGCTCTTCTGGGAGAATCCCGAGGCGTTCCCAGGCCAGCCAGGAAACATAGTCCCTCCAGCGTGTCCTGGGTCTTCCCCGGGGCCTCCTCCCGGTTGGACGTGCCTGGAACACCTCACCAGGGAGGCGTCCAGGAGGCATCCTGATCAGATGCCCGAGCCACCTCATCTGACTCCTCTTGATGCGGAGGAGCAGCGGCTCTACTCTGAGCCCCTCCTGGATGACTGAGCTTCTCACCCTATTTTTAAGGGAGAGCCCAGACACCCTGCGGAAGAAACTCATTTCAGCCGCTTGTATTCGCGATCTCGTTCTTTCGGTCACTACCCATAGCTCATGACCATAGGTGAGGGTAGGAACATAGACCATCTGGTAAATTGAGAGCTTTGCCTTACGGCTCAGCTCCTTTTTCACCACGACAGACCGATGCAGAGCCCGCATTACTGTGGACGCCGCACCAATCCGCCTGTCGATCTCACGCTCCATTCTTCCCTCACTCGTGAACAAGACACCGAGATACTTGAACTCCTCCACTTGAGGCAGGATCTCGCTCCCAACCCTGAGAGGGCACTCCACCCTTTTCCTTTTCCCTTTTCCAACAATAACCTTCAACTAATATTATTCATTATTTCGTGAAGACAGAAAAAAGTGCCATAAACAAAGAGAAAAGTCTCAATACCCCAGCCATTAGCTTGGGGTCTGCGACACCCTTAAATAGGGACTTAAGTGGCTTCCTTGTTAGCTGCACAGCTAAATAATTAGGAGAGCCACTCTCATGCTAACGAACACTTTCTAAGCCATTATTTTAAGTTAATTTATAGGGTGACTGGAATTTGTTCTTGAAAATAGGTAACCGGTCCAAAACCACTATGACATTATGTTGAATACAAACACCCATATTTGTCCTGCAACCTGAAAATGACTGGGTGGGTAGCAGGCTTTGAAAGCCTATAAGCACACCTTTGTTTGCAGAGTCAGTTTTAATACTGAAGTCTGACTACTGATGTCACTCATCTTCACAAGGTGTATATGATTTCCACAATGCTCATTTTTTATTAATATACAGTAAGCTTATTAAACAGCTGCATTGCTATTCTCTTTAATAAAGCAGCTCAGCTGCAGTAGTCAGGTGTCGGAAAGACATACTGGGACTGCACGCAAAGATGTGACTTTTGTAAATGTGTTACAACTGATGCATTACATAATTAATAAGTGATTCAGTGCTTTCATGTATTATGTAGCTTAAGTTAAAATCAAACAACCTGCATGCACTGGTAATTTAGTTCTACCAAACCAGAACATGTGAAACTTTTCATCATTTGCGTTTAGTTGATTCAATGTATGTATGCATTCTGACAATAAATTGTGGAGCTGACTGGATTGCAACAATTTTTGACAACATGATGTGATCAATGAACCAATACAAACAAAAAAAGTTACAAACTTAAAACAACTGAGCTAACTAATTTTGCAGCCAAATGCCCATGGGACTGAGAAGGTTTGACAAGATTTTGTGTTATGCTCAAAGATTTTGTAAGGGTTTTCTAAATTTCCAAATTACAAGTATCTAGCATTTGTAGCTTACAGTGTAGTTTTCTTGTTTTAGAACTAAGTCAATGTGGACACTGAAAACTACAAAATCGAGAGTTGGCTGTCATTGATTTTCTAACTCTAAAGAACACTATGTCTTCAGAGACTCTTTTTCACCTAATCGACTTGTACCAGCACCAGTCCCTTTTAGAATCTCAGAACGTCTCTGAGAAATGACCTAAGATATTGCCAGTATTCGACCTAGACAAAACAAGAAAATGCTGCCACTGTGGAAGACAGTATGATAGAGAATTAAAGTAGGATGGCATATGGGATGAGAAACACTATAGGGTTTAGTTATGGGTTGGTTGAATGCTTTGGTCATAAACAATTAACCATGAGCAAGGGCTGCGCACATTGCTGTTATCAGGGTTCCCACAATTATTTACGAGAAAAATTCCAAAATCTTTCCAGTACTTTTCCATAGCTTCTAACCCAATATCTACGACTTAATTTTTGCACTTTTGTGAATACAGTTTCCCTTACAACTGCTGCAAAAATAAAACAGATGTGACAGGTTTGTGAGATTTAAAACAATGTTAGTTAATTAATTATATCTTTAGGCTCCTGCTTTGCAAATCTTCCTCTAGCTCATCTCTTGCCCACCTACTTCCACTAAGGGGCTAATGATTTGTAAGAACTGGCTACAACCATGAACTACAACATGAAGAAAGACTTTAACAGTGCAAGGTGAAAAAAATGATTCATTAAACTTAAAAAAACAATAAAAATCAAAGATAAATAAATAAAATGGGGTATAGTACCCAAAGATTTTGAGGAGTTAAAACTAATTAGAAAAACATCTTTACTTGGCATTACTCTTTAACACATTAACTGCCAATTTTTTTTTCCGAATATTTTCGCTTTATTGTTATAGACTAACATCTGCATAATAAGGAAAACATATATTTTGAATCTCAACATTTGTACTTTTTCCAAATTTCAAAATTTTGGCCCATCCCCAAATGGGGATCATGACACATACTACCTAGTTTTGGTGCCATACTGGAAAACACTCAACATGTAGTCCAACATTACATTTACAGCACTGTTTTCTTGCGTTAGTCTTACACAATGCACTCGTCCTTTGTTTGCCCATTTCTGTGCGTTCAATGTAGTGACCAGTTCCAGAGGTTCTGATATCAACAGGAACACGACTCTTGGATGGTTTGGAGAAGGATTTCCTCCCGGTTTAAAGTACATGATCCCCAAATGGGGATCGTAGCTGTTAATCACAACAATTCCTAGAAAATTAGCAACATTTCTCAATGGTTAGCCAAAACAGGTCAACTGCTATATGACTTTTCTCATTCATTAACACAAACTATTCTCATTATGAATAACATCGTGAAAAACTGAATGTGGTAAGTGGAATATTAATATTGATAGGTGTATTTTGTGAATCGGATCAGTCTCAATGATTACTGCTTTACTTCAATCAGTTTCTCCATAATTTGCTTGCTGATGACCATTAAATATGCCTGTTTTTATTTTGCAGTGTGACAGAGACGGTTTCATTTTGCATTTTAAGTCTGTTTGCTTATAGTTTCTGCTTTGACAGCATAATCATCTGCTGCATGCTCAAGTGTTTTTTTTTACATCAGCCTTCACTTGAGCTCTCTTGCTTTTCCACTTGTCCAGATCATCCATGAGGCTCTTCCTCTACGTTAATCCTCTGTCCTTCCCTCTGTCTTTTCTGTTCATTACTATACACATGGTACATTTGACTAGCTCTTGTCACTGACACAAAAAGCTCTTTGGTAATCTGAAAATTACTGTTTTGCAGTTGTGCAATTTTCACTTCTTTTTAACTACATACCTAGTTTTCACTTCTCCGCTATTCCATTTGTTTAAGCTTAGTAATTAAGGGTCTTATCAAAATGTAGGGCATCCCCAGCTTGCCAAGACACTTCTCTGACAAGAAATGATTTACTATTTACAATAAGGAGGAATATCTAATATAACAAAATATAAACAACTTGTTTCACTATGTGAAAATTTAGCCGCAATTTCACTATTGGCCAATACTGTTTAAAGCAGCTGTCTGAGGCTGGTACATAATTTATAATAATAGTGTGAATCAATTACTTTCATCGCCTACAAACCTTCAGAAGATAATGTATCAGTATTGTATTTCTGTGTTTGCCTGGATAGTTTATTGCATGAGGAATTGTACCAACCTTTGCTGTGCAGCTAAAGAGGAGTTGAACAAGGTGTCAATACCAATCGTTTTTCTTGACGCCATCTCAATGTTTTTTTACCTTTCGAGTGACTTGGTAGTGCCACTTCACCCATATTCTTCACGTCAAACTTTTTCCTGCAAAATTTACATTTCGCACGTCCAGTGTCTTCATCTTTATGGAGTCAAACTTTTTGAGTTTTTCATTTACTAACCAGAGATATTCACCCAGCATTTTGGCATATGCGTTATAGGCTGGCCCGCTACAGAATTGTCATGAGATCTCATAACATTAATAAACGCAATCCTCATTACAAGATTTTCATAATTTACACAATTGCATAACATAGACCTTATTTCCTGTACATTAAAAAAAATCCATAACTTTCCAAAACTTGTCATTTGATAATTTTTCAAAGCTTTTCCAGGTCTGGAAAAACACATTTCATTTTCCATAACTTTTCCAGGATTTCCATGACCGTGCAACCCTGTGTTACGCCCAGTCCAGCTAGTACCCAGAACCCTCTAATTGAATTATTCTGAATAAAGTAGGATCAGAAAATAAAAATAGGGGTTTAAATTTGGAACAAGGCAAGCTTTTAGTCATAACGACAGGCAGAAAGTTAGGACCAGAAAATTAAACAATAGTAAAGACAATACTAATTCAAATACCAGTAAGCAAAGTAGAGAATTAAAACCAAACTGATATTCAGAAAACCTCAAACGAAATTGATTTAGACACACAGAGTTTGTTTGAAAATTATGTAAAAGTTTGAATACTGTTGTAATTACTGCTGAGCAATGACATAAAATGTATGACTTCAAGATGTGATAATGTCTGAAAGGCAGACCTCAGTATGTGCGTCTTGGTAACTGCAGGTCTGACATTGTGGTCAGCAACACAGGAGCGCCACAGGGGACTGTACTTTCTGTGATCCTGTTCAGCCTAAATACATCAGACTTCCAATACAACTAGGAGTCCTGCCACGTGCAAAAGTTCACTGATGACACTGCTATCGTGGGCTGCATCAGGAATGAGCAGGATGAGGAATACAGGAACCTAATCAAGGACTTTGTTAAATGGTGCGACCAGAAAAACCAAAGAGCTGGTGGTGGATTTTAGGAGGCCCAGGCCCCTCATGGACCCCGTGATCATCAGAGGTGACTGTGTGCAGAGGGTGCAAAGCTATAAATACCTGGGAGTGCAGCTGGATGATAAATTAAGACTGGACTGCCAATACTGATGCTCTGTGTAAGAGAGGACAGAGCCGGCTATACTTCCTTAGAAGGCTGGTGTCCTTCAACATCTACAATAAGATGCTGCAGATGTTCTACCAGACGGATGTGGCGAGCACCCTCTTCTATGTGGTGGTGTGCTGGGGAGGCAGCATAAAGAAGAGAGACGCCTCACGCCTGGACGAACTGGTGAGGAAAGCTGGCTCTATTGTAGGCATGGAGCTGGATAGTTTGACATCTGTGGCAGAGTGACGGGCACTGAGCAGGCTCCTGTCAATCATGGAGAATCCACTGCATCCACTGAACAGTATCATCTCCAGACAGAGGAGCAGCTTCAGCGATAGACTGCTGTCAATGTCCTGCTCCACTGACAGACTGAGGAGATCGTTCCTCCCCCACACTATGCGACTCTTCAATTCCACCCAGGGGAGTAAACGTTAACATTATACAAAGATATTGTCTGTCTGTATACCTGCATTGTTATCACTCTTTAATATTTATTTTATCAGTATGCTGCTGCTGGAGTATGTGAATTTCCCCTTGAGATTAATAAAGTATCTATCTATCTATCTATCTATCTATCTATCTATCTATCTATCTATCTATCTATCTATCTATCTATCTAATATCACATTGATCATGCGGTGGCAGCACTGGTTACATGGCAGTGACCAGTAAACCATACGACCGTGATTACTACAACCAACACAAACCTACAGTGTGAATGGAAGAAAATTCTACAAAACGGTGGTGTTTTGACAGTAACAAAAATGATAAAAAAACACAAAAATGGACTTAAATTAAAAATGTGATATATAATTTCATCAGAAGATGAAAATAATAAGATTCATGACAATCACTTGCCCAGAATATTGACTCCTGAAATGAAGCAACAACACATTCAATGTTCTAAGAAGAATCTTCAGCTAATGAGTTTGCACAGGGAGAAATTTAAATACCGTGCTATAATAAGGATGAAACTTGAGTTTCACAACCAAACAACAACTGAAACAATGGATGCATGTTGTTTCTCCAGCACCCAAGAAATTTAAAGTCTAAACCATTATTGTCAAGATCATATTTACAATTGGCTGTGCACTGAAGTCCATTTTAAATACATGTCTCAAAAACTTGACACAACCAGTCATTATTATG
Organism: Erpetoichthys calabaricus; assembly: GCF_900747795.2. NCBI lineage: Eukaryota > Metazoa > Chordata > Cladistia > Polypteriformes > Polypteridae > Erpetoichthys > Erpetoichthys calabaricus. The sequence goes on along the minus strand of NC_041400.2, from coordinate 147,328,517 downwards.
GCAATTTGCTTTAATCTTTGCAGTAGTCAATCAGGGAAAAGTACATGGGAAATCTGTTAACCATTACCCTTGAGCTTCATGACAATGCCACCAACTCACACTGCGCAGATTGTACAGGCTCCTCTGAGCATTCAAAATCATGTCACACCCAACCAGTTCTCTAGATGTGTCCACATGTGACTACCACAGGTTCAGAAATCTGAAAGGCTACCTCTGTGGAACGTGCTATGTCAAGGAAGAAAATGTTAAGTCAGCTAGAAAAGAACGCTTGTACAAGTCAAACAAGAGAGCTCTGTGAATATTATAACAACTGTCGTGCTGTTTACTGAGATGCCAAGGAGGTTAAAGAGCCCAACTGTGTTATGGCCCGACAGGGAGGGAGAAAGAAAGTGAGAATGCGAAGAAACAAGACTAGCATGTCTGGAATTAAACATCTGCATGACTGCTTTGTCAGTTTTCTTGCCAAGCATCACCTAGCGTCAAATATATACAAACAAACCTGCCATGGACTCTTCCTATAGGCGGATTACACACATTTAGAACACCAAACACATTAGAAAAAAAAAACAAAAACAATGTTTGACACTTACAGTAATATCTTAAACAATTCAAACACTATTTGCAAGATTCCCAAAAGCTACCTGACTTAATATCGTGTTGACTCGAACACAAAATGAATATGAAATTTGCCAGGCTAGTACTGTAGAACAATTTAAAAAAACTGCTAATAACCCATTATTTTAAAATGGCTTTTTGTAGCTACATTTTAGCTGTAGCTGATAGACTATATGGGCAATGAATTATCATTTTCATCTGGGCTGTGCAATTCTGTACTAATCTGTGATATTCTCTGCTGTCTGTTCCAGTTCTTCTGTGCCACCACCACCTGAGCAAGGTACCACGCTGATCCTTGCGTTTATGGATTGAATGGCGGGTGTCCCTGATGTCCACATGACCATCATCATCAAATTTTTCCATGTGAAGCCTGAAAACCATGAGGATTGTTTGAGATCATTTATGTTAGGTAGAATGCCCAGTGGGAGTTGGGTGGTCTTTTGGCTTTGTAACCCCTGCAGATTTTGTTTTTTAATCGAGCCTAACTGGAGTTTTTTGTTTTTTTTCTGTCCTCCTTCCCAACCGACCTTACCTTTTTCTTTGTTACACAGTGTATAATATTACTGCCTAATCTTATTTTTTATGTTTTATATTAATTTCCTTTTTATTTAATCTTGTAAAGCACTTTTGCTACATTGTTCACATGAGAGTTGGTGAAGGTGGATGAGTTTAAATACTTGGGATCAACAGTACAGAGTAATGGGGAGTGTGGAAGAGAGGTGAAAAAGAGAGTGCAGGCAGGGTGGAATGGGTGGAGAAGAGTGTCAGGAGTGATTTGTGACAGACGGATATCAACAAGAGTGAAAGGGGAGGTCTACAGGACAGTAGTGAGACCAGCTATGTTATATGGGTTGGAGATGGTGGCACTGACCAGAAACCAGGAGACAGAGCTGGAGGTGGCAGAGTTAAAGATGCTAAGATTTGCATTGGGTATGACGAGGATGGACAGGATTAGAAATGAGGATATTAGAGTGTCAGCTCAAGTTGGACGGTTGGGAGACAAAGTTATAGAGGCGAGATTGCGTTGGTTTGGACATGTGCAGAGGAGAGATGCTGGGTATATTGGGAGAAGGATGTTAAAGATAGAGCTGCCAGGAAAGAGGAAAAGAGGAAGGCCTAAGAGAAGGTTTATGGATGTGGTGAGAGAGGACATGTAGGTGATGGGTGTAACAGAACAAGATGCAGAGGACAGAAAGATATGGAAGAAGATGATCCGCTGTGGCAACCCCTAACGGGAGCAGCAGAAAGAAGAAGAAGAAGTTGTTGATGATGAATCATTTTGCATATTTGTAATTATATCTGCAAAAATAATGAAATAGAAAAAACTAAATTCAGTCACAGTGAATCTTCCTGACACCTTAGTGAACGACAGGAAGCAAGACGCACTTCCAAAGTGCCGCCAAGAATTACTAACTGCTCAGTCAAAAAAATGAACTACACTTTGTTGAGTTGGATTTGATGACATTATCCAGGATTTTGAACTCAGAAATCTAGAAAAACAATATTTTAACATTAGCATATGTGTATGTTTTGTTTCATCTTTAAAAAGTGAAATTAAATGATATGGTTTATTAATGTTTTTGAATTATATATCGAGGGCACGGTGGCGCAGTGGGTAGCGCTGCTGCCTCGCAGTTGGGAGATCTGGGGACCTGGGTTCGCTTCCCGGGTCCTGCCTGCGTGGAGTTTGCATGTTCTCCCCGTGTCTGCGTGGGTTTCCTCCAGGCGCTCCGGTTTCCTCCCACAGTCCAAAGACATGCAGGTTAGGTGGATTGGCGATTCTAAATTGGCCCTAGTGTGTGCTTGGTGTGTGGGTGTGTTTGTGTGTGTCCTGTGGTGGGTTGGCACCCTGCCTGGGATTGGTTCCTACCTTGTGCCCTGTGTTGGCTGGGATTGGCTCCAGCAGACCCCTGTGACCCTGTGTTTGGATTCAGCGGGTTGGTAAATGGATGGATGGATATCGAGGGCACCACTCATTTTTCAATGCTTGGGCCTCTAAGATCTTCATCCAGCCCTGCTAGAGCCCTTCACTGCGACAGTGTCAATGTGCTGAATATTAAAAGCTACTGAGTTAAAGAATTGTGTAATGATTTACAAGACATTCTGTACAGAAAACAAAGCTGACAGTGTTTAGAATCTACTTATAATTGCCTTATAAATTATGTTTGCTGTTTCATTTTTCCACCAGGCACCAATTTTGTGTTCTGGAGTTGTGCTGTGTCTGGAAATGTCAAGACAAATTTATGCTCCAGGACTCTGGGTTTGAATCTCAGCTTGTTCGCTATCAGCATGGACTAGAAATGTTCTCCCTATATTGGTGTGGGCTATCTTCTCAGCCCCCAGTGATGTGCATGTAAATTTAATTAAAGATTGGCCCTTTACAAGTGTCTGTAAGCGTACCCCGAGGTGAACTGCGAACCTCATCCAGGACTGGTTTCTGTACTGTGCTCGAGGCTGCTGGGATAGGTCCAGGCTCATAAAGACCCTCATTTTAGATTACAGTAGCTCAGTAGATAAACAGCTACTTTCACTTCTCCATTTTCTGACAAACCAGAAACAATATGTTCATGTGGGCTTCCACCTCTCACACTGTCTCCATATTAGTAAAGATGCCCCTCGAGACTGTGCACTTTCCCCCCCTTACTTTATTCCTTGTATACCAATGACTGCAGGACCATGGACCCTTCAGTTAAAATCTTTAAAATTCACGGATGACACCACCATTAATGGTCTAATTACTAATGACAACGAAACACCTTATTAAAAAGAAGTGTCTCGTCTTGTGTCTTGGTGTGCTTCCAACAGCCTAGTGCTCAATACCACCAAGACGGTAGAAATGGTCATTGACTTCCACAAACAGTAGTTACAACCTCTCCCACTAGAATTCAATGATTCTGTTGTCAAAACACAAACGCTCTCAGCTGGGACATTAACACCATTTCCATCACTAAAAAGGCTCAGCACTGGTTGCACTTCTTACGCCAACTAAAGAAATTAAATATTGCCCAGCCAATCCTTGTTCAGTTTTACAAAGCCGTATTTGACAATGTAATCAAATTCTCCATTGTTGTCTGGTTTGGTTCAGCAACGGCACACTCCAAATCTAAATTACGGTGTGTTGTGAGGTCTGCAACAAATATAATTGGCTGTGCTTTTCCATCTCTTGCATACCCAAATACGTCGTGTCACTAACCGTGTCATAAGGATCTCCACAGACTCATCTCACCCTGCTCATCACTTATTCCCAAAACTCCCCTCTGGTAAACGCTTCATTCCCAAAACTCCCCTCTGGTAAACGCTTCACGTCAGTTAAAACTAAAACTAACAGACACCTCACTAGTTTCTTTCCCTGAGCCATAGCCCTCTCAAACCAGTAACTTAGCTTGACCTCTTTGTATATTCATGCGCTCTGTCATATACTGTATGAAGGTGTGTGTGTGTGTGTACAGTATGTGTACGTGTATACTGTATGTGTGTGCATGTTCATACACACTACACACTTTCACTTGCACATCTCATTTATAACTGTACTATACTGTGACTTTGTATGACGTTTTTCTTTTTAACTTATGCTATTTATGTTATTTGTATGTGATGTTGTATTCTGTTAAAATCTACCAACTCAAATTCCTGTACATTAAGTACGGCGAATAAAAGTGATTCTGATTCTGATTGTACAGAAATTTTTTTTTCAGTCCAGACTTGAAAGCAGGAGCTCCGCTCTGTGCTACCAGACACAAGGCAGGAAACAATCCTATTATTGGGAAGTCACTGAAAAATCCACAATGATGTCCATCATAGGTAGTGGCTATGTCCTTGTGATTAGCGTGACTCACCAGAGCAGCCCCAGTGAAAAATACACAAAGTAGCAAGCAAGATGTCAACTGTAAAGAGAGTGATTGTATTATAGAAATGAATATACACTCACTGAACAAACTCACTGAATTACAAGCATGTGCTGATAGCACCTCGCTCGACCCACCACATGATGAACCACCAGGATTGAGACCTGTACACTATACTATTCTGCTAATACTGGGTAAGGCCTCATTTTGCTCTCAAAACAACCTCATTTCTTTGTAACATGGATTCCAACAGAATGCAGCAAAAAATCCTTTGTGAGTCTGGTCCATATTGACATGATCGCATCACACAATTTCTGTAGATTTGTCAGCTGCACATGCTGCAATTCTGATGTTCCTCCACATCCCACAGGTGTTCTACTAGATTCAGATCCAGTGACTGGGAAGGCCACTGAAAAACACTAAACTTACCGTCATGTTCACAAGACCAGCTGTAGACATGGTGGATTGAAGTAGCCATTTGAAGGTGGGTAAACAGTGGCCAAGTAGGGATGGATGGTGGTCGACAATACTCAAATAGGCCACAGCATTCAAGTGATGATTGATTAGTGTTAACAGGCCCAAAGGGTGCCAAGAAAACATTCCTCACACCATTACACCATCACCACCAGCCTGGCCGGTTGATATAAGGCAGGCTACACGCATGGATTCATGCTGTTGGTGCCAAATTCTAAACCAGCTATCTATAAGCCTCAGCAGAAATCGAGATTTCATCAGATCAGGCTGTGTTTTTCAAATCTTCAACTATCCAGTTTTGATGAGCCTCTGCCCACTATGACCCCAAAATAGAATCCAACATGTCCTTGGGTTTGCTGTAGCCCCTGCGCCTAAAGGTTTGTGCACTCTGAGATGCTCTTCTGAGTTATCGTAGCCTTTCTGTCAGCTCAAACTAGTCTGGCCATTCTCCTCTGAACTATTTTTTTTGAGTAAACTGTTGCACATGAAAATCCCAGAAAACCAGCCCATCTGGTACCAGCGTTCATGCCATGATCAAAATCACTGAGATCACATTTTTCCCCCCGTTCTGGTGTTTGATGTGAACATTAACTGAAGCTCCTGGCTGGTGTCTGCCTGATTTCACGCATTGCACTGCTGCCACATGACTGGCAGATTAGAGAACTGCATGGATAAGCAGGTGCACAGGTGTGTCTAATAATTTGCGCAGTGAGTGTATATAGAAATGAATAATAATAATTTCTAAGGTAGACCATAGAACACTTTAAGTCTATAGATTTTACAGAAACCATTAAAAACGCCTTACTTTATTTTTGTTTCTATCAACGTGCATTTTGGGCAGCATGTTCCTCGAGCTGCACGGTCCCAAGTTGAATTCCTGCTCCCACACGTGTGAATTACGCAGATTAATATTGTTGGTGCTGAATTCCTCCTTTCTCTTTCCACAGCCCTCGCTAAAGTCCGTGAGTCCGAGACTGTAGGCTGCATTCCTGCCTGGCGCTGCTGCTCTCTGGTTTGGCTCCTACTCACCTCGAACTAAACGGCTTCGGAATAACGGGAGCGTGGAATAATAAACTCTCCGTATCCAACACTGTGTATTGCGAACATAAATGCTTAATTCAATAAGATGTTGCATCTGCAGCTCAAGCCGAAGTAAACGAACAGTACGTGGATAGCCACCAAAACCTGAACGCGGACAAGCAGGGACGCGATTCTCGCTCCACGCCCCTTTCTTGGTGTAGCCGGATGCACGGCGTTTATAGCAATAATTCTCACAATCCGATATCCTGCTTTCTCCGTGGGTATTAAATCAAACTCCACCGTCCGTTTCTCATCTGCGGTCACATTAGAAAATAAACGAAAGCAGCCGTACTTACCTGTTTAATTTCCAGTCTGTATTTCCGAAAAGCCTTTCAAACGCCAACGGGTAGCAACAAATACACCCCCAAAACCCACTGCAGGCCCAGGGTAGCTACATCACGCCTCGCGTATTGGTGTCCAGCTGCTTAGCCTGTCCACTTCACTTAGCGCCGTGCCGCACGTCACCATCTACGGAGGAGCAACCAATGGCGCGGAAGAGAGGCCGGCAGTCTTTGCGGCTTGGCGAATCCGTTCTGACTGCATGACGAGTGAATGGATTTAAGGAGCAAGCAAAGTTTCTGCAGTTTAGGAACGGAGTATGACGTTGATATTTTTCAAAAGTATTTCACTTTTGCGAATAGACTGCCGTGCCGCGAAACGATTATATTCTGTATCACGTGTGCAGGCAATTGAAATATAATCCGGGAAACTACAGGCATAAAAACCCACCAGGTAGGTGACGGTGTGCGACCAAACGCCGGAGCTGTCCGTGGTGCTGAAGGGAGCCGCGCCGATTTCACAGAACACAGGCAAGATTTTGTATTAAGACAACGGCACCGAGACCGTTTTGAAGCGGTGCAGTGGAGAGTTTACGGTGCGGCGTTTTACAAGGTACTCCGGTGTCGGCGCCGGCTTCCTTCCTACACTGCAAAGACGCGCGTTTTCGGTTATTTGGTAGATCGAAACGGGTTCGGTGTGAGTGAGAGTGTCATTTCATGCTATGCTGCCGGCTCCCCGCCATTCTGAACTCAATACGCGGCATTGCTGAGCGACTGGGTAGGCATCCTGCGTCCGAATGCCGGTCGTAATTTCTAAGATGTCCTGTTGTGGAGTTCCCCTTTCTCTTCTGCTCTCAGGCCCGTCACGTCTCATTTTGCCCATTTTATTGCATTTCTGACAAATACTGATTTTTAGGTCCGCCCTGTGTGGAGAGCGCTTTGAGTAGTGAGAAAAGCGCTATATAAATGTAAAGAATTATTATTAGTCATTAGTACTTGTTCATTCTTTTGAGTTCGACAGAAAATTATCATAAAAAAGAAAATGAACGTACGTACAGTAATGTATTAACGTACTGAAAATGTAAACTCCATAAAGAAAGTGGCAAGGCGGGGATTTAAAACCTAGTTTCCTAGGATGGTATAAAATGAACACGATAAATTGCTCGAAATACCGTGACTAGGAGTCAATAAGATTCTAATCGTTCAAAATATGCCTCCATTTTATGAACTAGCTTATGTCAAGCACAGGGTTGAAAGAATCGGCCATAGACGGCTAGGAGTTTAATGCAATTTAGAGACACCAGTCAACCTGCTCTAATGTCTCTCTGGCCCAGTGACAGCTTGCAGATATTCTGTATTTCTAATGCAGTTTTTTTGTACTTATTCACCAGCAAAGATGTGTAAAACGACATTTAAAAGAATTAAATACATTTCAGATACAAGATTTTGTCATATAGGTCAATGCACAAGGTCTTGTATTTTAAATCTTATTGTAATTGGACCAGTCCAAGACAAAAAAAAGAGCAAACAAAAATGAAACACATGACACACACACACACATGCACACTCACTCAGATTACAGCCCTGATGTGGCATTGTTGGCACTACAGCCCAACAAGTCCAATGCCTTGAATTGCATGCTTGCCCTAACCACTGTCTGCTGGTGTTTGCATGTTCTCCCCTTTTCTGAGTGGATTCTTCCAAAGACTCAGTCATTAGATTAATTAACAGCTCTAAACTAGCTTCTAAACTAAAAAAGTCATTCTTTCATTCTAAGGCCCTTTGTATATATGATTCATAAAGAGAAAAAAAAATCAAAATTCAATTTCACAGAGAACAGCAACTACATTTTTACCAAATTACTTTACCTTTTTTCATATGCTTAGAAAAAGACATACCGTAAGGAACCCCATTTGTGCCAAATTAAATAAACTGAAAGGCAATACTGAAATCAAAAACATGGAGCAACAAATTTTCAAACATGTTTTGTTTCTTTTCTGAAATTACTTTTTTCATAGGCAGGGCCTGTTAAAGCCCATTGCGGCACTTCCCGTGTGATTTTGGGCTATACAAAAATAAACTGTATTGTATTGTATTGTATATCATGTCACATGTAATGAGCCCACATGTGTACCCAGGAAAAAATACTTTGCTCTAATTAAAAATATAATCCTTGGTCATATTCAAATGGCTAAATAACAAAGATGGGGATGAGTATAATAGAGGGATACACATTTTTTAGGACGAATAAACAAAACAGAAAAGCAGGTGGGGTTGCTCTTTATGTCAAACAGAATTTAAACGTAAATCCTCTTCAGTTAGACGATGAGCCTCATCTTAGTGAGGACGTGTGACTTCGTCTGGCAAGCCTTAGAGAAAGAGGCCTCATTTTAGGAGTGTGTTATTGACCATCCAATGCAGACAGTAATTTCAATGCACATCTTTTTAGAAATATTAAAAAGGAAAGTTTACAGGAGTTTTTAGGAGTAATCAGTGACTGTTTTTAACACAGTATGTTAAAGCACCAACATGGGGTGCAGCCTGTCTGGATTTAGTATTTTGTAATAATCATGATAGAACAGAGGTTGTAGAGGTGATTGAACCATTAGGGCCAAATGACCATAATATAATACAATTCAGTATGGATGTTAAGATTAATACTGTTAAGTTTAACTTTGGTAGGGCAAACTTTGAGCAGATGTAGCAAAATCTAAGGAGGATAGAATGGGATAAGCTTTTAAGTGTGGAGAAAGTTGAGGAGCAGTTGAACAGGTTTAAAAACGTTTCACATGTAATGCAGGACAGGTACATACCTAAATTTGTAATTAATAGGAAATAAAAAAAAAACTCTTCAGTGGGTTAATGAAGAGTTTAAAAAGAAGCCGCAAAGGAAAAAACATCTGTATAAGGCATACCCGTATAAGACTAATAACTCCAAAGTGAATTGTTGGGTGTGTGAGAACATGAGGGCACCCATTAAGAAGGATATTAGAGAGGCTAAAAGACAGCTAGAGAGAAATATAGAAGATAAGGGGAAAGACGACCCAAAGAGATTCTTTCATTATTTTAGTAGTAAAAGAACAGTCAAGGAGGAGGTGAGGTGCATCAGGAAAAGTAAAGGGGAATTAAAAGATACACACAGTGAAATAGCAGATGCTCTAAACTTGCATTTTTCTGAGGTCTTCACAAGTGAGGAAGTGGATAACCTCCCAGCCATAAATGGGACTACTAAGGAGGTACTGAGGGATTTAGAAATTGTACAGGAAAAAGTACTGTGCAGATTAAATAGGCTGAAATCAAAAGAAATCTCCAGGACCAGATAATATTTACCCTCAAGTTCCTAAGGAGGTTAGCGAGTACATATATAAACCTTCAGAACAGATTTTTAGGAAGACGCAACACACACTGGGGAAACTTTGAAGAGCTGGAAAATGGCAAATATTATCCCATTATATAAAAAGAGTGACTGGGCAGATGCAAGCAACTATTGGCCAGTAAGCTTAACACTCATTACAGATAAATTAATGGAAGGAATTATTAAGGATAAGATTGAGTAGCATGTGGCAAGTACAGGAGTTTTTCTGAACAGTCAGCATGGATTCAGAAGAGGGAGGTCATGTTTTACTAACATGCTGGAATTATATGAGGAGGCAACAAAAGGGATATGATCAAAGTGGAGTATATGATATTATTCATCTTGACTTTCAGAACATACTTGATAAGGTGCCACGTGAGAGGTTGGGCATCAAATTAAAAGAAGTGGGAACGCAGGGTGTGGTTTTTTGATGTGTGCCAAATTGGCTTAAACACAGGAAGCAGAGGGTTATGGTGCAAGGAACCTTATCATAATTGGTTGGTGTCCAGCTGGGGTCAAATCTGCAAATGATACCAAGATGGCTGGACTGGTAAAAATCTGAAGTCCACTGAATCATTACAGAGGGACTTGGACAGCATATATGCTTGGGCAGATTTGTGGCAGATGAAATTTAATGTCAGTAAATGTAAAGTATTACACATAGGCTTGAATACACAAAGGAAGATCTGAAAATTGAAAGTACACCCTATGAGAAGGATTTAGGAGTCGTAGTGGACTCCACACTATCAACTTCCAGACTGTGTTCAGAAGCCATTGAGTTGGCCAACAGAATGTTAGGTTCTATAGTACGATGTGTGGAGTACAAGTCCAAGGAGGTTATGCTCAAGCTTTATAATGCACTGGTGAGGCTTCATCTGGAGTACTGTGTGCAGTTTTGGTCTCCAGATTACAAATAGGACATAGAAGTGCTAGAAAAGAGCAACTAGGCTGATTCCAGGGCTACAGGGGATAAATCATTATGAGAAAAGATTTAAAGAGTGGAGCCTTTTCAGTTTAAGCAAAAGAAGGTTAGGAGTTGAAATGACTGAAGTGTTTAAAATTATAAAGTGAATTAGTACAGTGGATCAAGACTGTTACTTTAAAATGAGTTCATCAAGAACACGGGGACAGATGGAAATTTGTTAAGGGTAAATTTCACACAAACAGTAGGAACATTTTCTTTACACAGAGAACCAGACATTTGGAATGAGCTACCAAGTAGTGTGGTTGACAGTAGGACTTTTAAAACTACACTTGATGTTTTGTTTTGTTGAAGAATTAAAGCGAGCTTTGTTAGGCTGAATGGCCTGTTCTCGTCTCGATTGTACTAAAAAGTAATATGTTAAAACAAACATTTAATTAAAACATTTCTTTTAAATATAAAAATTCAGGCAATCATTACATATTAAATGTATTGCATTTTCACTAAACTAGGTTAAAAATTAATAGTTTCATAATTGTAACAAAGTTGTAGGCCAAGCCTGCAATGTCCTCTTCTTCTTCTTCACTCGGTGGTTGTAGCCAATGTCAGAGGCATTTCCTATCACAATCCAGCAGTAGTCTTCAAGCATTGCCATGCTCCATTTCCCTTGGTATCTCCATTGCATTTCTGAAATTTCACCAGTTCACCACAGTTTTCAGGAAAAAAGTCCAACTGGGAGCCAAGTCATACACAGCCCAATTTGTGGTAGGATGAAAGGAACTCCATAACAATGTTGTCTGAAATGTTTTGCTTTAAGATTTTTATTAATGTTAACATTTTGTCAGTTGACCAATGTAATCATTCCCTTTTTCATGTGATGATTTAATAGTTGAATTTTTATTTATTTCATTTGGCACAAATGATATTCCATAACACCCCAATACTCTGAATTCAGATTTGACTAATTCAGTACCACTAACTGGAGGACAGGTAAGCAGGGCACATGCACACAAAAACTGAGGGAGAAGAGAAACATTCACCAGGTTGAGTCAGGCTGAACTATTAAAGTGTTTACATTCTATCAAAGGCAGACCCTACTAATTAAATTCAAAGTGACATTTTCCCAGCATGACATGGGGACAATAATCATATTAATTGGCTAACATGACATTTGCCCACATAAATTTTACATAATAAAGGAAACACACAGACAACTATTTAAAGGATAGGATTATGTTAATTTGGATTTTAAATGTGGTTTTCAAAACAGGCACTCATACATTAACATTTAAAAGAAATCTGTCTACTTTTCCACTTGCATACTCTTTAAATGGCTAATAAAGCATGTAGACACATTAAACCCAATGAGATATTCTTTTGATTTAGTCTTCCACACATTTATTTTTTTAAACTCTCTTTATAACAGCAATGAAGGAAGCCAGAGCTTATCCCAGGAGCATCAGTTGTAAAATAGTAGCCAGCAATGACAGAACATTAGTCTATCAAAGGCTACACTCGCCCATACGTCTGTACATACCAAAATAAATCAAAAAATGTCAGTGTACTTCCCATGTACGTCTTTGGTACATAGAAGATAATTAAATTACATCTGCAGGTTAGACCAATGAACTGGTTTGAGGCCATCTTAAACCTGGTACACATTTACACACTCATTTTTGCACCACCACAGAAATTTCAGATTTTTTCCATTTTTACCCACCCCTCCTGTGGTAAGCTTCTCTCTTCCAGCAGCTGTAATTCCCACTAATTTTGTGCTCTCTCTGACAAGGTCAGATCAGTTTGAACAACCCTCCTCCACCACCCAGCAGCCCCATATTGGTCAAAAGGTGGTTAACCATGGCACACCAAGCAGTTTTGCTCCTGATAATCTACTGCAGGGGTGCCCAATGCGTTGATCGCAATCGACCGGTAGATCGCAAAGGTAGTGCAGGTAGATTGCACTGCATTAAAAAAATTTTTTTTTAAATATATATATATCCTCCCTATGACATTTGCCACTTGATTGACATACAGGGTGGCCAGTCTGAGATCTCTTTTCTTCTAACACACTGGTCATCCCGCACGCACGATACTGCAAAGCTCTGGCTATCCAAGTGATCTAGTTAGCCTTCCAATTTATATCGACTAAAGAAGGGATTTAAAAAAAAATTGTTTGGGGAGGGTATGGGCTGAATGTGGAATTGGAAGAGGATTTTTTTTCTCACAATGTCACAATCGAAGTGCGTTTGTATGATCTGTGAATCTATCATTGCTATTCCAAAGAAGGAAAATGTAGAAAGACACTTTCGAACTGTTCATAAAAACTACGAAACTGACTTCCTTCCGAAAAGCGATCTGAGAAAGAGAAGGGAGTGGGAACTAAAATCGCAGTTAATCGGACAGCCGTCATTTTTCACTTGGCTGAATTCAAAAGCAAAGGCTGACACGCCGTCAGACTTTGACAGACGGTTTCAAGACTCAGCTTTTAGGGAAGATGTTGAGGGTGATTCACCTGCATCAAAAATTGTAACACTGTTTCACCTAAAGCTCCTCTACAGTGGAGGATGAGATTTTGACACTACAGGATGACATTCAGCTGAAGTCTGGGGCTCTTGGACAGTTTTGGAACTTACTCACAGAGGAAAAGTACCCAAACATGACCTACCTCCTTGACTGCATTATTCGGCTCTACTAATTTATGCGAGTCAGCCTTTTCCCACATGAAGATTATTAAATCCAAATACTGTAGTGGCCATCCTGTAAATGTACTGAATTGTTATTGTGCCATAAAGGTTATTCAGTTATGCAAGGTACGACAACATATATTTTATGTATAAAGTATACTCAGTATATATATTATATAGCATTTTTAATGCAGGTAGATCATTTCGACCTGGTCATTTTAAAAGTAGCTTGCAAGCCGAAAAAGTGTCGGCACCCCTGATCTACTGTATATTTACATGCTGGAACTATGTAGTAAAACCAGGCTGAATTTCATCAGTTGGAAACCATTTTCAATAGTTAAAGAGTAGTGATGAGTCACTGTTACAAACTAGAAATTGAGATGGATGGCTTTTACTACACCAGTTAGAGTGGAGCCTCGCCCTGTGGACAGCTGAGTTCTCAAAGGCAAGACTGAACATATCTAATAGAACAGCTTCCTGTATCAGGTTCATTTTCATAAATATTTAAATATATTTTCTTTTACACTAATCAGCACACAGATAAATGGTATATTGTTTTGAACACCAGTATGGATTAACAGAATCTAAAGGGCCATATGACCTCATCTTGGATTTTAAATGTGCTGGTACAAATTACAACATGTTGGCCTAGTTAAACAGGCAGCCACACATAACTTTTCCCTTGCACATCTGCTGAATATTTATTCAAGGAAATGCTTGGTGAACCCGCAGAATACTCCTAAAGCTACTTTACATCTAATAAAAACACAATTAAACTAAAGCTAATCCCGTCAGTGCACCGTGTGAACCAACATAAGCAGATGAGTGAGTAGCAAGTGACCCCATCCAGCTACAGGGGGAGAGGTCTGCACATATTGAATTTAAAAATGCAACACTCAGTTTTAAGTAGCAGTGCAGGGTACCACTTGTAACTCTGCCAGCCTTACAACAGGAAAGCACCACATAATAAATGCAGAAGTCATAATGCTGGATGTGAGTAAAAGACAGCAGACACCAAATATGCAAGTCACAATGACCAAGGGACTAGCTTTTGTCTGTACTTTACGCACGCCACCCAACAGACTGCACACCCCTGGAGCCCAAATCACAGAGGTGCAGATTCATGTTATTAGTCAATGGAAACTGGGCAAAGCATTCATGAAACTTTAGCAGTTCAGTACCGAGTGAGGCTGGCGGAACAGCCATTGGAGACATGGGTGCATATAATCATTGTTGGCTGTTGATAACTGACACACAAAGATCAATAAGGTTTATATAGAGTGAAGCTGTTGGCTCCCACAGGATTATAATATCCAGATTGGATGGGCTGTCTTGGTTTTCACAACAAGTTACATAGTCCATCTCTCACTGTGAGATGTGCTTTAGAGTGAGTGAAAGAGTATCACAGAGCAGGGAAAAAAAAAAAAAGACGATTTTTAAATCTCACCTCTGAGTCACAGAAAACCCCGTAAAAAACAACAAGTGAAAGTTAAATGCTTCACTTGGTTGATAATTCAGGAAGTGTGTAACAACACTGAACAGCATGTTCTGCGATTTATGTTGTGGTTTTCCTGTCTTACACTTATCTTTGCTTATATTCGTAAACCACTGTTGTCAACATCATTGGCAATCTTGCATTTTATGTACATCAGCACATTATTCTTTACATGATCTGTAATTCTGTGATGGCCAGTGTGTTTTTCTACCTTGTGGTGGTCTGGGTCAGAAGCATCACTTCAAGAGAGGCCCACCGAATCAACAAACTAATTAAAGTTGGTTATGGTATGTACTCTGGATTCCGTGGAAGTAGTAGTGGAGGAGAGAATTAAAACAAAACGAAGAGCCATTATGAACAATGCTGCACATCGTCTCCCTAACACACTAGCACTGACCACTTTTACCAAAGGAATTATGCAGCAGAAGTGTGTCAAGAAATGCTATTGGGGACTGCTTTCAGAATTTCAACGGATAATGAAAGATGTTAACCTCAAATCAGCTGATGTGTCTACAGACCAAAGACATGTCTAAAATTACATTCATCTTAAATTTATACGAGGGACAGTCCAAAAGTTTCTGCACTTTTTTTTAACTCTATTTATTAAGAATTTAAAAAACAAATTACATCACTTTTCTACTTAGTCACCTTCCTTTGCGATTAAATTTTCCAAGCGCCGTACCAACTTTTTAATGCCCAATTACTACTCCTCCTGCCTTCACGGTTTCCAACGAACATACGGAAACTTTTTGAACATCCCTCGTACTTTCTAAGTGAACTTGTCTAACTATGATGGATACACTCTTGACCCATTAAGCCCTGTGCCTAGCAGTGGGCTCTCATCCAGTCACCGGAAGCTACACCTTACCTTCTAAACTAGATGACTGTCTAGTACCCTCTATAATGTTTGGGACAACAATGCATTTTTCCTTGATTTACCCCTCTGCTTCACAGTTTAACATTACAAATCAAATAATGCAATGATTAAAGTGCACATTGCAGAGTATAATTTAAAGGTATCTGCATATATTTCAGTCGCATCATGTATGTAGTACTAGGGTGTTGTACTATGTTAGCCATTATGAATGTAGTGAGAAGTTGAGTAAAATAATACCTTCTATTGGCTAACTAAAAAATATTTCAATATGCAAGCTATTGAGGCAACTCAGGCCCTTTCTTCAGGCAGTTTGTAATACAGATATTGGAGTTCCCCGTGTCTATATAGACACAAGGACAGATACAACATTGGAAAACCTTTGTGACACAAAATTAATAGACCTCTTCAGGCTAAGATTCATTAAGCAAGAGAGGAGAACAATGTATAGTCAAGATCTTTGGATAAGATAACTGTCCAACAAAGTCTTTTGAATTTTCTGATGAGCTTTTCATCATGGGACTGTGGATGGGTTGTCTGTGTTAATCCTCATATCTGACCATGTAGAAATGATAACACTTTCAAAGCACCATAATGTTTGGGACATAGCAGTGGCAAGTATATTAGAACAGTCATATTTAGGTCTTTGTCACACTATCCTTTGTGTGCAATGACTGCTTGAAGTTTGTTATTCCTAGACATCACCAGGGGCTGAGAATCTTCTCTGGTGATGCTCTGCCAAGTCTCTAATGCAGCCATCTTCAGCTCCTTCTTGTTTCGGGGGCTTCTCCCCTTAAATTGTCTCTTCAAGTTATGCAAGACATGCTCAATTGGATTTAAACCGGGTGACTAGCTTGAATTTTCCATTTTTTAGCTTTGTAAAATTCCTGTGTTGCCTTAGCAGTATGTTCTGGATCATTATCTTTTTGTAGGATGAAGCGGAGTCCAACGGGTTTAGAGGCATTTACAGGAACTTGAGCAGATGTTTCGATACACCTCAGAATTCATTGTGACACAGCCGTCAACAGTTCCATCATCATTGAACAAATGTGTGCCAGTACGTGTGGTAGCCATACACGTCCAAGCCATAACACCCCCACCACAATGTTTAACAGATGAGGTAGTATACTTTGGACCTTGGGCAGTTTCTTCTTGTCTCCCTCTTTGGTCTTGCCATCATTCTGATACAGGTTCATCTTTGTCTCGTCTGTCCACAAGACCTTTTTCCAGAATTCTGCAGGCCCTTTTAAGTACTTTTTGCAAACAGTAATCTGGCCATCCTACTTTGTGAGGCTAACTAGTTGTTTGCATCTTGCAGTGTGGCCTCTGCACTTCTATTCACAGAGTTTTCTGCAGATAGTTGTCTCTGACACATACACATCTGCCTCCTGAAGACTGTTTCGCCCTGCTGGACAGGCATTTGGGGCTTTTTCTTTACCATAGTGAGGATTCTTCTAACATTAACAGTGGAGGTCTTCCTTGGCCTACCTGTCCCTTTGTGATTACTGAGCTCACCAGTGCATTCTTTCTTCTTAATGATATTCCAGATAGTTGATTTAGGTAATCCTAAGGTATCATCAATGTCTCTAATGGCTATATTCCTGTTTTTTCTTTTCACTTTCATTGGCACAGCTCTTGATCTCATGTTGAGCAAAGGCAAATACAGACTTAAAAGTGAAGAAGCAAGCATCTTATGCTTGCACTAATGAAGCAATGAAACATAGCCGAGTAATCACAAACACCTGTGACGCCAAATGTCCCAAACATTATGGTGCCTTAAAATATGGGGGGGGGGGGTCATTTCTACATGCTGTGATCAAAATGTATGCAAATACCCTTAAATAAAAGTCTGCAATAAGCATTTAAAATCACGTCTGAATTGTTTGATTTGAAATTTAAACTGTGGCGCAAAAAGGGTAAGTCAAGGAAAAATGTGTCTTTGTCCCAAACATTATGGAGGGCACTGTATCTCTTCACTCTCTTTGGGGTCTGGAAGCTACCCTAAAGTTTTTGCAGCTAGAGAATTGGAAATCCTTCTGAATACTATCTAATGATGCATTCACATGCTCTCGTACAGATGGTAACTCAGAGTTATCGAGATGAAAAAAAAAAACACAAACGCTTGACAAACTTGGAATTGCAATTCAGACAAAACAAAGTTACACTAATTGTCCAAGTTATGATGTAGCCCTGTCCTTTGACCTTAAGTCAATTGTTTAAAATAAAACATATAACCTGGTCAACTCAAAATGCTATTTTAGTCCAAATGCATTTGGAGCAAAGTGATGCATATTCAATATGTTTATTTTGCTCTTAAAACTGTCATTAATCCCATATGAACACACTGAAGTGGGAAAGTGAAATATCACAACTCAGAGCTCCTAGTAGTCCAAGAGCATGTGAACGCAGCATAATACCTTTTGGGTGGAATCATTAGGAATAATGTCCACTCTTCCAATCTAAGCTCCATGCTATTGACTGAGCTAAATGTGGAAGAAGCCTTACTTTGAAAATTTTATCTCAGCACCTGAACTCTTGTGCCATTCAGAGTCCTGCTTTTACCTGTGAATCCACAGAGAAATGGCAAACTAACACCAAAAACCAGCTGAAGAGGAGAATGCCATACCACAGACATGAACAAAGGGCCATGAGTGCACTTTACTGTTTGCAAAGATATTCACTTGAAACCAGGAGCAATGGCAGCTCAGGTCCACAAAGCTTTGAATGTCATTCTTAAAGATCTGCTATAGTAAAACTGACCTGTACCACAGTATATCAAAATTCTGAACAGCTAGTAAACTGCTAGCTAATGTCCTGCTTTCTCATGTTTGATCATTACTGTGTGCCAAGCTCATTAATAACTGCCAGATAAATGCCTAACTTTTACAAGATTTTAACTAATCAGGACACAAAGAACCTACAGTTGCAGCCTAACATTTCAGCCCTCACTCACCCATGTATTTGATCACAGGCAAGCCGACTGTGATGTAACACTACAATTCCAAATGAAAAAATGAAATACAAAATGTTGAAAAATCAAGAAACTCCATAAAACCTCTAAAGAAAACTACAGTAACATGATGGAGCAAAACATTGTGTTTCTACAGTACATTACCAATGGATTGGGCCACCAACATCAGTAATGATATGTCAGATGAATGAAGCCATGAAAAATGGCACAATGAAAAAATACCAA
The DNA here is from genome assembly GCF_900747795.2 of Erpetoichthys calabaricus. NCBI lineage: Eukaryota > Metazoa > Chordata > Cladistia > Polypteriformes > Polypteridae > Erpetoichthys > Erpetoichthys calabaricus. The sequence goes on along the minus strand of NC_041400.2, from coordinate 147,309,699 downwards.
TATAACAGAAACAGTAAGAACTCCGGAGGTATGGTGCTGGAATATGTCTCCACATGAAACACTCAAAACCAAAACCAGTGCCATTGTAAGGACACCAGACACGCAAAACAATACTTTGATGCACTGTCAAAAATACCAATCAATGGTGGTTTCAATGCATGTGGAACTCAGGCTTCCTCTACTTTGTGCAGTCAAGCCATTCCTGGAAACCTCTTAGTAAGGTGAATTTTCATAATGTTAACGCATAATTTATGTTAATGGGAATGGAAAAATCTTTTAAGTGCTTCCTGACCCCAAAACCATTTTATATTAATATTGTACGAAGGACTTTCAAAAAGATTTTGCACTTTTTTTTTTAAATTCTATTTATAAGTTTCACAGCCATCTTCACCACAGGGTGATAGCTCTTATAATAAACTGCAAGGACAGCCGGCTTACCAGACAGAACTAGTCACATGACATTCTCAGACACGACCAATTACTACTCCTCTTGCCTTCACGGTTTCCAACGAAAATATAAAAATACGGAAACTTTTTGAACAACCCTTGTATATATTGTATATAAGCAATCATCCAATTGCATTAATCCTTGAGTTTATCAATAACTTGAACTAAAAGTATTCATTTGTTCTAAGAATCTACTTTCTTTTATGTTGCCATCCAATTAAGCCTTGGCAAATTTCAACAGCCAAAAAAACCAAGCACCTTTTTATATTAAACTAGTAGGGCTGCATATCTAAGACGGGTTTAAATCTAAGTAACCAAGGTAGACCTCAGCGTTAACATTTGCAGTGCATCAAGGCAGGCATATGTCTCTGTTATAAACCATTTGGTATGGGATTCATAAAAGCAGTGTTGACGTTTGTCACACACTATCTAATGGAATGACAAATACAATGCAATTTATTATTAAAAATGTTTGTGATGGAATTTCTGTTGGAACGACAGAGACACAGCAACACAGACATCTTTTTCCACAATTCACCGTAACAAAAAGGTAAAATCTTTTATTTGGAAATGCAAGTGTCTTCTACTGTATAGGATGTTTTTTTTAGCTTCAGATGCAAAGGTAAATAAGTTGAAGATCAAAAGTGTGGGAAGAGAAATGGATCAACTGATTGTTAATCAATTATCTACTTTGCCTATTAAAAGGCATTTTGATAAGGCTTCCAGTTTTCTTCTTAATGTTTTCTGTAGATAGGGGATCCTGCCCATTACACTGGAGTCACGGTAACTGACGTACACCTTTTTAATAAAATGAATGGAAGCCACATAAGCATTTATCTTCATACTTGTGATAATGATTCTGTTCAGGAATACTGGAGGCAACCAAGAGCTTTTTCCCTGACCTCAAGAATTTTGATTTAATCTTTCAAAGATAAAAAAGTTTCACAAATAGGTGGAATGATGAGGGGAATCCACAAATTTTTTTTTGCGTTGGTGAGAAAATGTATAATCTTCCCAAATGAAGACTTCACAAAAATGCTGAAACAGCAAACCTGCTACCAAATTAAATTACAGGCAGATACTCCAATATAATGATGGATCCATACAACACTAACACTGCGGTAAAGATGAAAGAAAGTACTAAAAATCAATTATTATCATCATCTTAAGTAGTTTAATGTAAAGGAGAGTAATATAGCTAAGGTTCATACAAATTGTGCTAACATTAAAATCTATACTGAGGAGTTTTCTACACTAAATAAAAATAAAGCAATTCCATCTGTTTACAGCATAATTTACACTAAATTAGCAAACTGAATATGAAATAATAAGCCATCAAAAACAGTCTGAGTACTATTATTCAATGACTTGTGTGAAATCTACAGTAGAATTATACGCTGTACAACTGCATATATTTATTTATTTATTTATTAACCAGGCACATTTATTTATATAAAAAAAGTATGAACAAATAAAACTTAGTTTAAAAAAAAAAACGCATGTATAAAACCAATTAAAGAGTTCAGAACTTTTGCAAATTACCCCCCTAAAAACTTAGAGCCATATTTACCTTTAATTTGGTTATGTCAGAACTTTGTACGTGGCTGCATAATATCAACTCTTTGTAATATTGATAGACTAGCAAGTAAGAAGATGCATAAATGATGAATTGTAATCAAAAGTTTTAAGCAAATATTGACTGGATGAGCATGTGAAGGATGTTAATAAAACAATCGATACAGGACCAAAGATTTTAAATTATGATATTAAAAAGGTAGAAAAATAACAATAGACACATGCAGTCTGACTGATCCAAAGCCACGGAGACTTTCTACACAGTAAGCTTGAATGAATTGTATGCCAAACAAAAACTATATTAGAATGTTTCACTTTGCATGAATAAAAAAAAAAACATTTCCAAAAAAAGAAGAAAAAAAAAAACCACACACAACACGTATTGTGGATTTATGATCAATAATTCAACAACTATTTGCAGTAAAGCATCAGGCAGACAGATATGCTAGTAAAGAATTTTAATTACTACAACAGTGGTCTAATGAAAACTGCTGCAATTAAAAATCAATCACTCATGCAAAATACCAGCCAGTTATCTAATTCATTCAGTTCAATGGTGAATCACATACTTAGGAATACTGGTGGAAATGAGGGAGAAATGCTTTCATGATAGAATCCTTGGAACACCTCAACACACAAAGGGTGTAGCTGAAGTAGAAACCTTGGACAACCTTTTAAAAGTATCTGGAGGATATATTGGGACATCTTATATATTAGACAATGTTTTACTTACAAATGCCGGCAAAAGCAAAGATTCACAGCTTTAGATCGATGTGTAACATGCACGTTTTGCACTCTTGATGTAGAGTAATTCTCCAGCTGACATGTAAATAAAAGCAACACAAATTAAAATAGCCAAATACAGCACTTAATGCATTCAAAACTGCCAAAATATTTCCAAAAGTTTTATTTTGGATATACTGTTTCTTGGGAGAATAAAGGCAAGTGAAATTTATAACTTGGGACCATACTGGATGTGAATTATCTCAAACCAGGCATACAGTACACATCAAGCTCCTTAAATATGCAAAACTGATAATATCATACACACCTCATCCTTCTGACTAGTGTTAGTTACTAAAGGCTGATTAAACTGTGTGATTAGTTGGTTTTGGTATTAAGGAATCATACCAACTTTAGAAAAAAATGCAGCAAATTGTATGCTTAGGTGATCACATACATGTAAAACTTGAGTGCTACAATAATGAACTCCTGACAAGAGTAAAAATTGTGCATAGGATTCTACTGTCATATTAGCGGGACCAGCCTTTACATCTATGACCAATGTAGATTTATGTGATAAGAATTTGCAGACTGCCCTGAAATTACCAGCAACAACAGTGGGCTATTTTAAGGTCTGCATGTGCATTCTATGCACATACCTTGCATCACAGCAGCTTGATACTATAGTCTAAGGGTGTAATATCATTGACTGGCACAAACTACTTGAGGATACAGTTCCCAATGAATCACTGAAACACCAGAGGAACACTATCCATTTAAATAGCAAGTAGTATACATAAAATTGAATCGCATGAGGATGAGAAGTAAGCACATGATAGTCAATGAGTAGATGCCGTTTCAAAAAGACTTAGACATGCATATAACTTGGATTTGCTTAGTGTTACTTTTACTTACTTTGCACTAAAATATTTGTGCACATTCACTTATTTTTAGAAACTACCTTTCCAATTATTAGACTGCAGGTAGAAAGAACCATCTTAAAAGCAACAAATTAAAGACAGGAACCAATTCTGGATAGAGGCCAGTTCAAAGCTTTATGTCTATAATTATTTAAAATCTTCCTTTGCTTGATGCTCAGTATGTCTTTAGGATCTGGGGTACAATACAGAAAAAATACTGACTTTTATTGAGAGCAGGAAGTTATTTCATGTATATTTATTTGGTCACTAGCATCCACTGTAAACTATGAATATACAAAAATGAATAGTTGCTATGTAAATATGAATGGTTACTTGGATTTATGCTTACATTTCTATCAGATTACAAAAAATCATAAGCATAATAAATAAAAACCTTGCTGCTTCAAAATAAAAATGAATAAACAGTAAGGGTCAATTAAAAGAATCAATAACTTTGAAATATAGCTGTAACTAATGACATTTAAACTGCATCCCTAATGGGCCACACTTATTCCAATTTTCTTTTGGCACCAAAAGGAACCAAGCACTTAGCTGAATTCAGGTCTTTAAAATGTATGTAAGACCACCATAATATTACATATACCTAAAGTATCTTAGGATTCTTTATCTGTGGAAGACAGGAAAAAGACATGTACAAAGACCACTAAGCAGTTAAGAGTGACTTTCAAGTATGTAATCTTAATATTCTTGGGATATCACATAGAAGACTTAAAGGTTTTTTTTTGACATTGTACCCCCCCCCACTTAAAAAAAAAAAATGTACAGCCAAATAAGATTTTATCATTTTTAAAAAGCATGTACAATATTAATACAATATCTAGTGTTCTTCCAAATTGGAATGATATGGACACATTAGTTATAACAAATAAACATTAGTAATGTTGGTTGAATCATAATCAGTGTGGGACAAATTATTATGTTATTTATACATAGTGCAGCAGAGTACCATCAAATCATTTTACAGAAAAATCCCCATGCTGTCAGCATTGCCTGAAATCTACTTTTTAAATATTTGATAAAGAACTGAACATACAGTATAATTAAGCTTCAGAAGTCTCTTGCACCTTTTAATAGGCAAGCATGACCTGTGTACTGCGTTATGTCTAAAATATACATTTACATTCTTCTTTTAGAAGCATGGTTTTCCCTGGGTAGGGGAAATATATTAACTGGTATGTCTTTTTTACAAAAAAAATACCAGTATTTATGCAAACTACAAAAACATAAAAACAATTACAGTAGCTAATTTCAGAAAATGAGAAGTACAAAGATGACAGGGAGCAAATTAGTAATTCTTTTAAATATGCATGTCTATTTTTCAAATGTACACTCATATTCCTGGGGTTTAGGTTTTCAGTTTTAAATAGGCTAAAACACATTGAGGAGGAAATATTCCCCTCTAATTGAAAAAGCAAAATTCATTATGCTGTCCGCATTATAGGAGGTCAGAGTTCTTCACATACTACTTTCTCAGTATGTTGCTTATACTTCTTCCTCTTGTATTACTTCAGTCTCTTCCACATGAATTTCCACTTGTTCATGTTCCATTTCAACCTCTTGCACAGTATGTTCTAAATAGTGTGGTACAGTACTATCTGAGACTTGTTCTGAACCAATTTCTATGTGCTCTTCCACCTGTGCTTCTGTAGTCTGTCCATCTGTTACCTCACGGCCTTCAGCCTCTGCTGACTTTTCTTCATTATTCTGAATATGCTGATCTTTACTCTGCTCTACTTCAACAGGATCTACATGCACCTGAACAGCTTCAACCACTTGAGATGGATCAATATGAACTTCCTCCACAGTCAAATGTTCTACACGGACATCCTCCAACAGTGCCTCTGCTGTTTCATCTGTTGTGACATGATCTTGAAGTATTACCTCAGTCAAAACTCTTTCATGAATATTGTGACAGTCTCGAAGATGTGTGCGCATGTCAGATGGTTGAGTAAACCAAAGATCACAAATAGTACAATGATTAGGTTTTTCCCCAGTATGTATTACCAGATGGTCCTTGAATTGTTCCCAGCTGTTAAACACACTGCTGCATACCTGTAAGAATGAAAAGGATATGTTTATTAAAAAGAAAAAAACGAAACGAACATATAGTATAGTTGCAAAATGTAATTAATTTTCTTAAACAAGCTAGCACCAAGGCTCTTGTATGTATCCAATTCCAAAAAAATGGATGAGGTAGTCTGATATGTTCATTAAAGCTGTGTTTAAAATAAATAATATGTATGCACAAGTAGTCTATTGTTATGCAATGTTCAAAGAAAGATCACTATTAACTATTCTGATGAATCAAGGAATACAAGTTTGTTAGACTGACTGAACACTTCACACAAACTCAAATACAGATGCTATAAAAGCAAATATTGAAAGATGTAAGGGACTGTGGTCAAACAGAGCCTCAGGTATAGCAGAATTTCTCACTTTCAAAATGCTGAAGAGATGACTATTTTTTCTTAGAACCATATGGAGACAGGTCCTTGCAGATAGGGATTTAAGCATAACTACCTGAAAACCTCTGATGAAGTATCTCATTAATCTTATACAGATTTTACAGTTCCTAACAAATTAGCACCAACAGTCTAAAGTAAAAGAAAGACAAGGGTAGTAGACTGATTGTACAGCCTAAAAAAACGTTAAAAGAATTAGAATTTGGGTGATTGCTGGATCACTCTAATGCGGATCCCCAAGTATTCCAGTAATATATCTTTATGACAGCTCCAAAATGAATATAAAGTATACTCCACTCCGCTATGTAATGTCATGAGTGAATATGTTTATATACACTTTAATAACCCGGTTTTTCACAGACACACAGCTTCAGAAATGCCATGAACACCCTTATTCCAGTTAAAGAAACCTTGATACTGGTCTCTGAGAAACTGGGTTAACACTCATAGATTTTTCTGCGAAAAACCCAGTTATTTGGCCATGTAACCCCTTAACTAGGATACAGTTAAGGATTCATAGTCTGTGCATGTCTGTTGCAGTCTGTTAGCTTGCACATGTATTAGTTTCAGCAGCCACGGGTCTAAAACAGTGGAAGCATCCACAAAGATAAATTTCCTGAGACAAATGCATGGCTGATCGCATCATTCCTTCTCCTAGTTAAATAATCTGTCTCAGTATTTCACAAATTGCTACATTTATGCTGATAATATGAATGTACAGTAATAACCTCAGCAACACAATCTCGGGAGCAGTGTTAGGGGTAATGAATTAAAAGTAACGTGCGTTACACAGTCCGATTACATTTTAATGTAACAAGTAATCTAATGCAATACTTACTTTACTGAAGTAAAACTACTTGCGGTATTATTGTCCCAGCAGCACTGGGGCATAAGGCAAGAAGCCAATGTATCACTATGCTGCTCCTTTGCAGGGCTCAATTGCATAGCCAAGCAGTAAAGAGTGTGCTGCGTGCAATCTGATAACAGAAACATTATTAATAATAATAATAAAGACTCAGATTAGTTTTAATCCAGCTACTTGAAACAGTGTTATTGGATGGCATAGCGGCCAGTGTTCACACCGGAAATGTTTGGGGGAATCAGGTCAAGGATGTAAAAATGTGATAGATATTATTTACTTCATAGTGCATGAAGGACAATAAAAACACAAGAAAATGAACATATTTGGCTGTTTTTCTGGTCAGTTTCATGAAGGTTTATATCGGGGATTAGGATTTAATAACAAATGCTGGCCAGTCAAATGTGCAGTTTTTCATAAAAAAAGAAGAAAAGGTAACACAAAGGTAACGCACTGTATAGCATTACATTTTATAATAAGTAACTATATAACATATTTGGTTACTTTTTTCTAAGTAATGAGTAATGTAACTTAGTTACTTTTAAATGCAATGTTCCCTATACCACTTGTAAGACACTGGCTCCATGCTTGTTTTCAGAATTATGGTGAGTGATAATAATGCTTTAACTCTTTTTTTGTGCAGTTTAATGATGTTGGAGCATTGTGTCAAAGGCCATTCCATAAGTGGACTCAAGCATATAGATGGAGGTTTTTAAGAAACCAGGTTACTCACATTATCCCAATTTTGTATGTGCTTGTAAATACACTTATTGTGAACATTAGACAGTTCTTACCAAGACAAATATTCAAATGGGCAGAGAAAGTTGTGAGGCCTCTCAACTGAAGCCTAATACGACTGGCTGCTCTCTCACTGGATAAGAAAAAAAAATTCCCTAATTACAGTAGCTTTATTAAGTCCCAACTATAGATTTAGCAATAAAAAAAAAAAATCTATAAACATTCATGACCTGTTTGAGAACCACAACATAGTGGAATAGACATGTCAATGGAAATAAATGAGGAAAAGATATGAGAGAAGAATCAACAAAAGGCTCGACTTCTGAGGATATGAAGCTTATCTGTATTGAAGTATTTGCTTGCTTTGACAGCAAAATCCTGAACTAAATGGGCAGCTGGCCAGTTCATCAACCTTTACTATTATATTAGTACAGATTCCTTATATATAGTATATACATGAGACAACAATATAACAGGGGATAACAGGAGAATGTAAAGACTGAAAATTAGTTTTGGTTTTAGATTCACGGTTAATAATTATGAAAACTGTATCTTATAGTAGATCTTACTTCTGTTTTGGGAAAAGCAGAATTCTGGAGAAACTTTCCATTCCTGCATAATATGTGTCATTTGTTAGGTTTGTAGGTGAAGATGTTTGAATCATAAATGGAAATATACAATTTCTAATATATGAAAATGCACACTGCAAAATTTCAGGCTTAACTTCTTCACCTTGGTTTACCATAAATTCACTGAACTTGTCCCTTCCAAGTGTCACAGTAACTGCCTTAATCACTCAACTAAACTATGAATCAAAGCATAAGCTTTCACAAATTCGAAAACCACAGCAGCATTTTTTAAATAAATAAGGACAAGGTTTGAATTTGCTTGGTTATAACAGCCATTCAGTTTACAAAAACAATCTGATCACTGCATGTGCACATAAAGTTGGACGTAGTTTATATATAGGTTTAAAGGAGGGGGGAAAAAAAACCTCCCAAGTGACTACCTTTTGTAAGTAATTATATTTAAAATAATTATATGTATAATTGGTATTTTTTCCCCCATTTTACCTCTAAAATACTGTTTTTTTCTCTTAATTTAAACCTTAATCTCTCAAAAATTATGATTTTATATATATATATACATATATATACATATATATATATATATATATATATATATATATATATATATATATATATATATATATATATACACATACACACACATATACATTCAATGTTATAAGCTGTAGGATGCATTTTAATTTTCAAAAGTAATTATGAAGTTGGGCAAAATTAAATAAATCACATAATTCAGCACTAGTTTTTGGAAGCATGTTTACTTTTTCAAAATTGCCTTCAGCTCAGGCATTATGCAAATAATAACCTTCACCAAAAATACAATCAATACACTCGGCTACAACATCCATTAGGGAAATATTTTTATGATTTAATAAAATGCTTAAATACCTGGCACTCATAGAGCTTCTTTCTTCCTTTCTTAGCACCAGCACCATTCTGACATGCTGCCAAGTGACATTTTAGAGTGCTGTTTCTTGCAAAGCGCTCATGGCAATTGGGACACTCAAATGGCTTTTCCCCTGCAGAAAGAAAGCATCTAAATATATAAAATCACAGATGTCATTTTAAAATAATAATGTTTTTAGTAAAACATCTCAAACACATGACAAGTTATTTTCATGGTTTCATTATAGAAATGTTACAACCATGTCAACTTTTTCACATTTTGTTTTGTCGTCTACAATTAACAAGCAACATTTTAAAATCTCTTAGTTCACAAGAAAAATAAATTTAAACCAAACCGTAAAGTTACTTGATAAAATAAGCTGCTCTCCCATACCTTTAATGACAGGGCTACAGAAGAATGTTAGCAGATTTCTTTAAAAGATATGATGCCTGACAAAACATAGATAACTTATGTTCATGATGGTAGAACTTCATAAAATGATGTTACCTTAAACTACTATGAACCTGAAATGGATGAACTGGTTAGATATAAGGATGGACTTAGCCTCAAATAGTTTACAGGTGTATATTTTAACAAAAAGTATAAGGCCAAAAATATGCTACAGTTACATGAAAATATGTATAAATCCATTTACTGCATAAACCAAGGAATACTAGGTGAAAAGTGAAAATCATCCCTGGTATGGACACCACTACATTACAAGGCACACACAAATCTTAAGCTCACACTGACAAAGCAAAACAACACTTATTAAGTAGAATGTGGCAGAGAGCAATTGAAACAGCAAGAACAGAAATTAGTAAATTTTGCTTAATTTGCATTGGTTTGTGTTAATGATAACATCCTGCTGATCTGAAAAGACCAGGGACCTCATGTATAAAACCTTCTTAACACTCTAAAACATACAAAAGTAATTTCTTATGCAAAAAAATGTGATCGATAAAACCCAAACTTTAAACAGAAATTGGCTTAAAGTTACAGAAGGCTACAACCATCCATAAGTCCAACGTTGACTCTTTTGCTGTTGGCATGATAGTTGACTCCATGCAGCAGGACAATGAAGTGAACTGAAAACATGGTTACACTGCATATTTCAATAAACTGTCAGTGACAATCTGATTAGTCCATCCATCCATCTTTTAAACTTGGTTGTTCTAAATCTGTAACAGAACAGGGATTGAGTGATTTCTGCATAATGGTCTTTATTATGTAGGCTCCAACTCGGCAGACAAAATCAAGACAATTTAAACTGTCTCATAGGTCAGTCAATCATCACGAAAAGTACACAAATACCATGTGTTTTGCATTTTTCTACATATTTTAATTGTGACATAAAAAGCACTTTCTTATGTCAATAAGTTACAAAATATATGCATAGTGTAACATTCCTGTACGACTTACTTAACCTTTCTGAAAGTTGGAGCTTTTTCTGTTATTTAGTTGCTTCATCAAAGAAAACAGACAAGACATTTTTATGTTTATTGTCACAGTGTGACATGTATTAGAGATTTACTCAAGACTGCCACACCCATCTTAGCATAATTGCAGACTGCAGTACCTATGAGTTCAGTCACGCTACCACTGTGTCACTGTATGCCTAATTTATTGATTATCATCTTTACATTAACTGTGGCCTTACAGATTGAGGAACAAAATACCCTTTAAGAATTATTTTAGCAACACAACATATCCATTGATTGAGCTGGGCCCTGCTGGCCATGCCTTCAAATCTGCCAAATGTCAGTAACACCTCAAGTTCACAATAAGTTTCATCTTCTGTGTTCTCCCATGGTTTGAAAGTAAAGACGTGACTCAGGAACAAGGCCTAATTTATATGGTGATTAGATCATGCCATACTTGGTTACTTGCAGAAGGTGACCAGGAGTAGCTAATAGGACGTGCATGAGTGCTTAGTTTTAAGATGATTTGAGATTTATAAAGGATCTTGGCATGGAACCTGGCACACGTACAGTTTAATAAATCTTACTTTTTGGGTGTATGCTATTTTTGCCTATGGTGAGCAAGATTTTAGGATGTAATAATAATAATAATAATAATACATTTATATAACGCCTGTGTTCTTGCTCCTCGTCTGTTCAATGCTTGCAAGGACTGGGTGTTGGACAAGGTCGTGGGGTCCAGTGACTGTGGAGTATCTGTTGGTGAAGAAAGATTTACTGATCTTGATTTTGCCGACGATGCTGTGATCTTTGCGGAGTCAATGGAGGTTCTGAGTGGGGCTCTTGAGAGACTGAGCGAGGAATCAGAGTGTCAGAGCTTGCAAGTGTCCTGGATAAAAACCAAGATCCAGGTCTTTAATGACCTCTTGGGCATAGCCATCAGCATTGTGTGTCTGTGGAGGGAGTGTTGACCTTGTTGAGAGGTTTACTTACCTCGGCAGTTCATGTCTCTGGTGACTCTTTATGTTAGGTAGAATGCTTAGAGGGGGCAGGGCGGTCTCATGGCCTGGAACCCCTGCAGATTTTATTTTTTTCTCCAGCCGTCTGGAGTTTTTTTGGTTTTTCTGTCTTCCTTGGCCATCAGACCTTACTTTTATTCTATGTTAGTGTTCCCTTATTTTAATTCTTTATTTTGTCTTTTTTCCTCTTTCTTCATCATGTAAAAGCACTTTGATTTTTATTTGTATGAAAATGTGCTATATAAATAAATGTTGTTGTTGTCCCTATGAAGTCAGTAGATGGACTGGAAACGCATTAACGGTCATGAGGTTGCTGGAAGGGCTGTGTGGCACTCCGGATATCTTTGCAAAAGGATGAAGGTCCAAGTCTTTAGAGTCCTGTTGCTTCCTGTCTTGCTATATGGTTGTGAGACATGGATGTTATCCGGTGACCTGAAACAAAGACTGAACTCCTTCAGTACTGTGTCTCTTCAGAGAGTCCTTGGGTATCGTTAGTTTGACTTGAGTGTCTAATGAGCAGTTGTTCATGGAGTTCCGAATGAGACACATTACCTGTATTGCGAGCGTCAGTTACAGAACTTACGGCCATGTGGCACAATTTCCTGAGCGTGATCCGGCTCGCAGGATTCTCATTGTTGAGGACCCAAGTGGCTGGACAAGGCCAAGGGGACGCCCACGTAATATCTTCCTGCGGCAGATAGATGGTCATTTCCGGAGGGTGGGACTGGACCGCGTGTCTGTATAAGGGGTTGCCAAACAGGATCCCAAGCTGCTTTGTCATGTGTTGGGTGCAGCAACGCGCTGTACCAGTGCATGCTCCCAAACCTGACCTGACCTGACAGCACATTTCCCATGCTCACCTAAGCAATGTTGAGCCCACAGGACACCCATTATGCTTAAGCAAAAGTTCTGTGGTTCCCCCAGGCCAACTATGAGATTAAATCTTTCCAGTGTATTAAGGAGTTGTGCTCCTTGGGTACTCTCAGAGTTTGTCATCATAGGAGAGTATGTAGATGTATGAAGAGTACACAAAAACTCCTGGAACCGTTATTCAAAAAACATTATTATAAAACTTACAGCAATTACCTTTTAGTCACGGTCAAAATACTCTCTTTGTGATGCAATACACTTGTCCCAGACCTTCTCGAATTCCTGCTAACATTTCCTGTACTCCTCTTTTGTTACTATATCTACAGTCTCTGATGGACTTTACTGGATTTCTTCTAAGGAAACCAATCTTCTTTTCAGTCACAATTTTAATTTCAGGAACTAAATAAGTCATAAGGAATGAGAACTGGCAAAACACAGGGGTCTGGGGTGAAGGGTGGTGATGTGGTGACGCAACAATCACATTTTCTTTGGTCAAAAACTGATAAGTGGCATGGTGCTGTACTGTCATAGTACAAAATACCATTTTTTGTGTGCCACTTTTCTAGATGTTTTTTCCTAATGCTTTCACATAGATGCCTCCGTACTTCAATGTGAAGTCATTTTCTAACATACTTAATCCAAACCCTGGATCCTATCCCAGCTAGCATAGGGCACAAAACAGGAACAAACCCTGGACAAATGATAGCATAGACAGGGCAGCAGCGCATTGCAGACTTCAATGTAAAGTCACTGATTAATGGTCTGTTCATGGGTAACAAACTCTTTATGAACAGGTCCATCAGTGTCTAAAAACTTCATCATTGCCTTTTAAAAATCTGCCATGGTGATTAGGAAGAAAAAAAAAAGTCACTGTCACCTGTGTAACTGTAGAAAAAAATATACATATATGTACTTGGTCAACTCAGCATGATGGCACTCAGTGGAATGATGAACCTGACTGTAGGCATATAATACAGAGTGGTAAATTAGATAACTACGCCCTACTCATGTGCTATTGACTAGCTCCAGGAATTCTTGGGTCCTCCACTTGTACAATGACTGGTAAATCAAAAGCTTTAACACTACATGTGGATTCTGCACAAACTTACTGGTCAGTTTCATTAATCACCTATACCATTGCTGAAAAGTATGAACCCAAAGTACTTTAAGTCCTTGACTCATTCATACTAACTTAATTTTTAACAGTGGAAAATGACTGCAAAAGTGGTAACTCAATAAATTTATTCTTGCATTTGCAGCAGAAATACTCAGTGGAATGGGAGCAATATACTGTATGTAACTATAGGACAAAGGAGCAGGCTGTCTGAAGTAACTAAATGCTATATTAGATGCACAAGACTTTCATGTTAAAATGCCATATTCCATACTTTTCTATAGCCCTCCTTTGTTCTGATATCTTTCCAAAACAGACAACTGCACAGCTGTTTCTGGGTGAGAAGGGGAATTGGAGTTTCTATGGTTAAGAGAAAGTCTTACTTAATAAAAAAAAATGTGATGTTTAGCATTCAAACCAAAGTAAATTTACTTGTTTTTGATGTAGTGTGATTGGGTGCAGGTCTGATGAAGCTCTTCCACATTAGCGTCATCATCAAATTCTTCCAGGAGAACCCTGAATACAATGAGGACTGATTGAGGTCATTTATGTTAGGAAGAATGCCTAGAGCGGGTTGGGCGGTCTCGTGGCCTGGAACCCCTACAGATTTTATTTTTTTCTCCAGCCGTCTGGAGTTTTTTTTTTTTTTTTTTCTGTCCTTCCTGGCCATCAGGCCTTACTTTTATTCTATGTTAATTAGTGTTCCCTAATTTTAATTTTTATTTATTTTGTCTTTTTTCTTTCTTCATCATGTAAAGCACTTTGAGCTACATTGTTTGTATGAAAATGTGCTATATAAATAAATGTTGTTGTTGTTGTTCATGGATTCAACTGCTTGTTTTCATATTAAAGTGACAGGTGTGCCATACTTCAATCAGTATCTCAACCTATTAGCAGGAAACAGTCTAAATGAATGTGGTATGCAAATATTGAATCTTCTCTTAAACTAGCAATCTGAGCTGTCAGTAGATGAGCACATGTGTTTCTCTGCATTCCCCAAAGGATTATACTGCACTGCTAACATTTTTTTTTCTAAACCCTACATCTAGGCACCTTCTCCCCCTTATTGTTAGGTCCGATTGTATTCAAAACAGCAAAAAGATGCGAGGCCTCCAAAAGATACACAAAACCAGGCCAGAGTGTCTACTGGCCTGCCTAATGATAGACCTCAACCCAGGCAGTCAGAACCCAAACTCTACTGACACGCTTCAGCATGTCCAGGACCCAAAAATGGTGAACAGGCTTTTAAAGTTTAAAATACTTTAAATGTCCCAAAACATACCAAAATGCCTCTGAAGGCAAGAGAAAGCCGTCAAACTTTTAGATTTAGAGGAAAGTCCAAAAAAACTTTATAAAAAAGGATTTATTTGAATTTAATCAATAAGGAGCAATAATGGCAAAAGGTTTTCCTAAAAAGGAAATATACAACAAAAAAATCCTAATCTGAAATCCAGTAATTGTAAACCAAACAAAAGTAGCAAAAATTTAAACCCCAGAAAAAAAAAATACTCAAAAACTATGCACTTCTCCAAATACTCACAATAAACCACAACGAACCACTGAAGGATCTATTCCACAACCTATGAACATAAAGACTGAACCCACCTCTTGGGGATTCCAACGACAACACACTAGGAGCATAGGCTAGCATATCACACACAGAAAGTAAATAATAAATAAACAAAATAATAGTAACAAAATGTACATAATTGCAACACATAAAAATAAAACCTTATAAACACAAAGAAGAAAAATACATATAAGCTAGGAACCATAACACAATTAACCCTTTACCCATGTATTTCTGTGAGAAACCGAGTCATCTGACAGCTTCGTTGAGGTTAAAAAGTTCAAACAGTAGTTACAAGTTTGGGAAATAATCAAGTTGCATGCACGTGCTCTTGAAAATACTCATGAAGTTTATTCATTGGATTACACAACCCAAAAAAAAACTATTATCCTATAGTAGAAAAAAAAGTGAAACTATGAGAGGCTGTTAGTCTAACAATGAGGATAAAATATTTGTCTAACTTCATTTTAACGTAAGGGTATGAAAGCGACAGCTAGAAATATTGGCAGCTGGCAAGATATGCGCAGGCAATACAACCACAGTCTGTGGTTAGTCATATCTCAACTTGTGGTGTCAGGCAAGTCTAGAGTGAAACCCAGATGCATTCTTTATAGATGCTGTTTCTGTGATGGTATGCTGTGTTAGTGTTGCACTGTCAGCAGACAACTACATTTTCTTTTAAAGTGAAATACACCTAAACCACTGACACTTTTTGATGTTTTCTGCTGGAACCATTATATATGCTTTGTTTGCTTAACATCATTACCCAATTACTCGAGGAAAATTTTAGTAAAGGGTTTATTTTAATCCAGGTAATCAAGTAATTAGAGTTCTTGCGACACCCCTAGCTATTAAACAGTTATAATCATCATTTTTAATTAGACCCATCACAGTCCTGATTTTCTCACTGCACTACTGAAATAACTTTAATGTCAGAAATTAAGATTATTTTAAAATCATACCAAAATGTGAGAATACTGTCTTTGATACATTTAAATTATTCTACTGAAATGTGCATTCTTTGAAAGTAAGTAAGTGATGGCCTAGCCTGTGCTGACGGCAGTGTCTGAGAAGGAGGTGCACTTTCGGCTTAATAATTTTCTTCGTACCTCAAATGGAGAGGTGTTCCCTAAATCAAAATACTTCTTTAGTTTAGAGAAAAACCTCAAAAGTTAAGCAACTGAACACTCAAGCTGTTCTGGGTAATTAACCTTGTCCGAAACAAAAATTACAACGTATGTAAACCAGAATGCATATGAAATTAAAGAGATTACATTATAAAGTAGTGCTTTGAAAAAAGTATAAACTGTTAACCATTTTGCCCTACTTGTTGGTTAATATCCTAAAAGAAAGTTTAGATTTTTTCTTCACACAAAATATATTAAAAAGAAAAAAAATCAAAACAGTACTCACCTGTGTGCTTCCTGAGATGTTCCTTGAAATGGCCAAAATGGTCAAACTGTTTTTCACAATAAGCACACACATGAACCTTCTTCTGAGGCCGGTGACGACGAGCCTGCTCCACATCAAAATGGTTGCAGGTCACGTGATGTTTGAGAGCGCTTTCACGTGAATATATCTTGCTGCAGTGAGGACAAACATAGGCTTTGTCTGAGTGCAACTTCAAGTGCTGCTTATAGTGGTAATATAGTTTGAAAGATCGATCACATTTGTCACAATGAAACACATTATTGAGTTGGGAGATTTGTACTTCAACAACTTCAATGCTCTCGACTGCTTTTGGGGGACTGACCACATCAGTTTCCTCTTGATTCTCTGAAACAGTTTCTATTTCATCCTTTTTTGCAGCTTGCAAATTCTGTTCCCCTTGCTGATATTTGCTAGTGATATCAGCTAGCAAAGCTAATGCAGAATCATCAGAGTTCCCTTGGGAATTCTCAGCTTCTTTTACTGGCTCTGCTACCTCACCCAAAACTTCAATTCGTTCCTCCACATCAATAGTTCCACCTGATATCTCAACTTCGATCTCTACTGGCTCAGTTTCTACCGAAGGCAAAGTTTCAGTAATCACATTTGATGTTTCAGCAATCTTTCGTTTTTTAGCTTTGCTCTTCTGTATTGGTCCCTTGGTTGTTGAAACTGGGGAACCAGCTTTGATCCTACAAGAAATTAAGGTGAAAAAATGTAACAATGTGTAGATGAAATTTCAGCTATTTTATTTAATAATGCTCTTATCAAATTTAAAACATTTAACGCTGTAGTATTATCATTATTATACGGATGGAAAAACTGAAAATCTAAAGAAAAACCCACACAGATACAGGGAAAACTCCACCCAGACAATGCCTGAAATTACATTAAACATGGTTTGCTTAATTTCAGCACATAGTACTATACAGTAGCCTGAAGAGTATTATTACATAAGAGAAGAAAATTTATAGTGAAAAACTGTTTAAAGTTTAGAGAAAAACCATTGCAGTAGAAATCTGTTGACAGAATGCAATTTAAAAATCTATCAGATAGATATCATAAATTAAGGTGTTCTTACAAAAAGTAAACTAGTTACACTTAAGTTCATAAAGGTATTTTTTTTAAAGATGACATAATTTCTTAAACAAATTAGACAAGGCACTTTTAGATATATATTTATTTTAGAGGGAATGAAGTGGATTTTGAAGCATACGTTATATGAAGCAGGACTAGTTCATTCCAGAAACAGAAAGCAACAGGTAATATTATTAATCCACTGAAGAGACCTGCTACAACAGGGATAACACATTATGTCAGAAAAAAATGGTTTAACAATGCCTGCAAAAGAAATAAACCCAGTGGTTAGTGCTAAAGTTATGTGCATAACATTGAAAAAGGAAATATGCAGACAACATAAATCTAGATGGATCCCAAGGTTTGCAAAATCCAAACAGGTGGGCCCACGCAAAATTCAGATTTAAGCAGTCTTGTGGCACATGAAATTAAATTTTAAAAGTTTTACAAAAAGAGTTCAGAAATATCATATTCAATTATTCTAAAAAATACAATTTATAAAGAAAGTCTTGCAGACCAGGTCAATTCATTACTACCTTTAACCAGTGCACAAAAGTAACTAAAAAGGATATTTTGTTCTCTTAAAATAACTGGTAACCTGAAAAAAATATAGGTCTGTGACTTTAGTTTGACTTAGACTTAGAAAAATACAATAAGGAAAATAATTGTGAAGCCTAAACTTTGTTTAAATAATGTAAAAAAAAAAAAAAATTAAACTTCTTCCTTCATCTTTCGGCTGCTCCTGTTAGGGGTTGCCATAGTGGATCATCTTTTTCCGTATCTTCCTGTCCTCTGCATCTTGCTCTGTTACACCCATCACCTACATGTCCTCTCTCACCACATCCATAAAACGTCTCTTAGGCCTTCCTCTTTTCCTCTTGCCTGGCAGCTCTATCCTTAGCATCCTTTTCCCAATATACCCAGCATCTCTCCTCTGCACATGTCCAAACCAATGCAATCTCGCCTCTCTGAATTTGTCTCCCAACTTTCCAACCTGAGCCGACTCTCTAATGTACTAATTTCTAATCCTGCCCATCCTTGTCACCCCAATGCAAATCTTAGCATCTTTAACTCTGCTACCTCCAGCTCTGTCTCCTGTTTTTTGGTCAGTGGCACCATCTTCAACCCATATAACATAGCTGGTCTCACTACAGTCCTGTAGACCTTCCCTTTCACTCTTGCTGATACCCATGTATCACAAATTACTCCTGACACTTCTCCACCCACTCCACCCTGCCTGCACTCTTTTTTTTCACCTCTGTTCCACAATCCATGTTACTCTGTAAAAAAAAAAACAACAAAAAAAAAAAAACTAAATTTAAAAAAAACTTTTTTCTGCTAACATAACTTCTTCATATACTGTAAATAATGATTAAGGCACAAAGAGGTAGTGCATCATCATATATTTATTTATTAAGAGAATAATCTAAAATACTTGCTGTCTCTTGCCTTACATGTACCTTTCCTCTATATTCTGATGCATCTGAATCTCTGTTCACTGGCGCTCCCTTTCTTGAGTGTGTTCCTGTAAAGCCTGCTTCTCAGACTGTCAAAATTTTTGAGGCACCATTCTAACCTCCGGATCTGTTTTATACTTTCCACTTTTGAAGGCATCTCTCTCAGTGTGTACCTGGCCAATCAGATTTCTCTGAGGGTCTTGTTTTATTATATAGTAAAATTTTTTTTTAATTTTCTGATAATATTAAAGTGTTTTGTTCTTCATTGGCTGTTTTGAGATATGTTGCACTGTGAAAGTATTATGCCAATACTATAGCTATTTGTCCCACAGTTCAAATTATAACTTAGCACTGTCTCCTTGGAATCTGTTAATTCTTCCAGTGGTTGCATAATTTTTCACATCGGTTCTGTCTGTAGGTTAGATTCATCCATCCATCCATTTTCCAACCCGCTGAATCCGAACACAGGGTCACGGGGGTCTGCTGGAGCCAATCCCAGCCAACACAGGGCACAAGGCAGGAAACAATCCTGGGCAGGGTGCCAACCCACCACAGGACACACACAAACACACCCACACACCAAGCACACACTAGGGCCAATTTAGAATCACCAATCCACCTAACCTGCATGTCTTTGGACTGTGGGAGGAAACCGGAGTGCCCGGAGGAAACCCACGCAGACACGGGGAGAACATGCAAACTCCACGCAGGGAGGACCCGGGAAGTGAACCCAGGTCCCCAGATCACCCAACTGCGAGGCAGCAGCGCTACCCACTGCGCCACCGTGCCGCCCGTAGGTTAGATTGATTACTATAAATTAAACAAATAGGTGTAAAGTGCATACTGTGAGTTGGCCCGTTAGAAATATGGATGTATTTTCATGCTCCTTTGTAATCATGTATTCAAATAAGCGGATTCAAAGAATAAAGAATATGAAAGAAAAAAAAAAAGCACCTTCTCATTTCACAACTACTATATAATTGTCTTTTAGCAATATATCAATAATTATTTAAACAAACCACTACATAGAATCTGTTCCAAACATTCAATTGAGGATTACTAAGCTACATCCAGGACTTTGGTGTCACTATTCTTAAACTCCTAGGTAAACCCTAATAAACAGCATCTTGTTTGATCTGTTTTGCAATCCTTATATCAATAAATACAGTAGAACTTTATAATACACTTACATTATGTAGTATACCAGGGAAATTATGTAATATCATATTATAAAATTTACAAATTAAGTAAACTAACTAGTCATAAAATCCATTATGAAACCTTTAAGTACCTGCTTTTAAGTGCTTTAATTGCCTCTTGCATCTGTAAGTACTCTGCGGCTTTCCATACATCATTTATTTCTTCATGACCATTAACTGCAAGTCTAGCTGTGTAGGTGAATTCAATCAAATGACGAAAAGCCATGTTACTTACACCTGTAAAAATACATTTAATGAAGTATGAAATAAATAAAATGTTATATTTTAAAAAGCAGCAAGTAAATGATGAAAACATAATTAAAATTTTAAGAAAAGGAAAGAAGAAAAAGGAAAGATCTATTGTTTCAAACTTAAAAATATTCCATAACTGAAAGTCATATTTTAAAAACTAAACAAAATGGACACTCCTTTTTTGCTTGACTTGTATTCAGTTCAACAGAAAATGCATTTTACACTTAAATGGAATTGCAGTCATTAAATACATAAAATAACTTTGACAAAAATACCTAAGTTTTCAACAAGCATTGAAAAATACCAACATTCTCTAACCATAGCTGTTAAGAAAGCACTTAAAAAAAAAAAAACAAAACACACATAATTGGCACACTTCTTAATACAGCTACACTACTCTGTAAAACTCTGTAAGCTCCTCTTAGAGGACATTTACCCATTCTTTGAGTAAGTTACAGATAAAACCAACATTAACCATTTTAAAGATTACTGTGGTAAACTTAGAATAATCCATTATGCTTGAAGTTGGTAAAAACATGCCTGGAAAGGCTCATGATGTTATAAATAATCATCAACAAAGGCACTTGTACCAGTATATGAAGTTATAGTAAAACGCTGAAAGGAACGATCATAGGAGTTCATCTGCATGCCCCAAATATATATCATATAATTATAAAATAAAAAAAAAATAATAAAAAAATCAGCTATTCTAAGGAAAGAAGTGACTGAAATATTTGTCACCTTGTTTTAGAGCAGCTACAGTGGTGTGAAAAACTATTTGCCCCCTTCCTGATTTCTTATTCTTTTGCATGTTTGTCACACAAAATGTTTCTGATCATCAAACACATTTAACCATTAGTCAAATATAACACAAGTAAACACAAAATGCAGTTTGTAAATGATAGTTTTTATTATTTAGGGAGAAAAAAAATCCAAACCTACATGGCCCTGTGTGAAAAAGTAATTGCCCCCTTGTTAAAAAATAACCTAACTGTGGTGTATCACACCTGAGTTCAATTTCCGTAGCCACCCCCAGGCCTGATTACTGCCACACCTGTTTCAATCAAGAAATCACTTAAATAGGAGCTGCCTGACACAGAGAAGTAGATCAAAAGCACCTCAAAAGCTAGACATCATGCCAAGATCCAAAGAAATTCAGGAACAAATGAGAACAAAAGTAATTGAGATCTATCAGTCTGGTAAAGGTTATAAAGCCATTTCTAAAGCTTTGGGACTCCAGTGAACCACAGTGAGAGCCATTATCCACAAATGGCAAAAACATGGAACAGTGGTGAACCTTCCCAGGAGTGGCCGGCTGACTAAAATTACCCCAAGAGTGCAGAGACGACTCATCCGAGAGGTCACAAAAGACCCCAGGACAACGTCTAAAGAACTGCAGGCCTCACTTGCCTCAATTAAGGTCAGTGTTCACGACTCCACCATAAGAAAGAGACTGGGCAAAAACGGCCTGCATGGCAGATTTCCAAGGCGCAAACCACTGTTAAGCAAAAAGAACATTAGGGCTCGTCTCAATTTTGCTAAGAAACATCTCAATGATTGCCAAGACTTTTGGGGAAAATACCTTGTGGACTGATGAGACAAAAGTTGAACTTTTTGGAAGGCAAATGTCCCGTTACATCTGGCGTAAAAGGAACACAGCATTTCAGAAAAAGAACATCATACCAACAGTAAAATATGGTGGTGGTAGTGTGATGGTCTGGGGTTGTTTTGCTGCTTCAGGACCTGGAAGGCTTGCTGTGATAGATGGAACCATGAATTCTACTGTCTACCAAAAAATCCTGAAGGAGAATGTCCGGCCATCTGTTCGTCAACTCAAGCTGAAGCGATCTTGGGTGCTGCAACAGGACAATGACCCAAAACACACCAGCAAATCCACCTCTGAATGGCTGAAGAAAAACAAAATGAAGACTTTGGAGTGGCCTAGTCAAAGTCCTGACCTGAATCCAATTGAGATGCTATGGCATGACCTTAAAAAGGCAGTTCATGCTAGAAAACCCTCAAATAAAGCTGAATTACAACAATTTTGCAAAGATGAGTGGGCCAAAATTCCTCCAGAGCGCTGTAAAAGACTCATTGCAAGTTATCGCAAACGCTTGATTGCAGTTATTGCTGCTAAGGGTGGCCCAACCAGTTATTAGGTTCAGGGGGGCAATTACTTTTTCACACAGGGCCATGTAGGTTTGGATTTTTTTTTCTCCCTAAATAATAAAAACCACCATTTACAAACTGCATTTTGTGTTTACTTGTGTTATATTTGACTAATGGTTAAATGTGTTGATGATCAGAAACATTTTGTGTGACAAACATGCAAAAGAATAAGAAATCAGGAAGGGGGCAAATAGTTTTTCACACCACTGTATGTTTCAGAATTTTACTTTGCTGATATGAAAAGATCATTTCATATTAAGTAAAGGTATTCATTACCACTTTGACACAGTAGTTAACAGAAAACAATCGATTCCTGAATTTTTATTTTTCATCTAAATGTTAAAACAGTAAAAAAAAAAAAAAAAAAAAAACAGCTGACATTACTGTCAGCCTAGGTGAAATCTGAAATTTACTCAACAAAACTCTTATAGATTGTTTAAAAGGAAATGTGAATTGTGACCGCAGGAGAAGTAACATTTGTCACTGTAACTCTAGGATACTATACTATTGTATATTGAATTGATGAGAAATATGGATAATTTTGTCTATCATAGAAAGTTACTTATATTGTCATACTATGCACCAAATTTTTGTGAATAGCTCCACCTTCACCGACTTCTTGTGCCATACAGAACTGAATATAAAATTCAATTACTAACTTAAAAAGCGTTAAATGGCCTTACTCCAGACCATACCAGTAACCTACTCCATCACTATACTCCTATTCACCCACTAAAGTCCACTGATTCCAGCAAACTGGTTGTGCTCCAAACTAACCTGTCCTCCAAGGGTGGCAGAGCATTCAGTTCTATTCTACCCGGACTTTAGAACGACTTCCCTAAATGAACTTAGATCAGTTGACTTAAAAAAACAAAAACTCACTTGCTTGGAAAGGCATTTACTTCCCCTTACATTTTGACAAATCTCCCTGAGTGGAAAGAAACAGTAAAGTGTGATGTATCAACAGATAAAAAACTCCACACAGTTTACAATGGTAGTGGAAAATACACATCTAACTTAAATTTTTTGTGAGCAGATACGGGCGAGTCGATTATATTCCTGTGGGCAGTCAGTGCATTGATAAACTTCTGAGAAAATTCTTGAGAAATAAATTGTATATAAAGTTATTTTACTATTATAATTGATCATCACATCACATACAATCAGAAAATAAAATGACAAGGTGCATACAGCAGTAATGCAGTGGTGTCTTGTTTCTTTTGTTTTAACCAAGTTTTCTAATGAATCATTGCAGTCATTGTCGTGCATATTCATGGCACCTTGTAAAGCCATGTGCACAATTTGATTACTGGTTGCAGTACTGTTTTTTCCTTTCCTTTCTATTTGTATTGACCTTTGTGTATTCAGGTTACAGAGGTGTGCTGCTGCGATGCACTCAGCTTATATTTTGCCTGGTGTGTGTGTGTGTGTGTGTATTGGCATATTTACAGTAAATGCTTGTCTTTGCAGCACCCAGGCCAAAACAGGCTTATCTATGTATCAATTAAGGTAGTAAGATTTTGTTTTTCAATGAAGAGGTCCTGGGGCAGGGTATAATCAAAACTGGACAAATGCCTACATATACAATAGATGTTTATTAAATTTTCTAATTTAACAGTTCAATTATTTCAATGTCTTAGTTTATATTCAACTACTAAGCAAACCTTTTAAGGACTTGTAGGACTGCTAATTCTCTTACATAATAACAACAAAAAAAAAAACTTTTTTTTTTTTTAAGTAAACTGACAACATCTGTAATTTTGGGACTGGCCAGAAGTGTGATGAAACCATGGCAGGAGCAGGACTAGTGCTGGGCGGTATACCGGTTCATACCGAAAACAGTTTTTTATTTTTTTTATGATATGGATTTTTCTTATACCGCAACACCGGTTTAAATTGCTTAAACGACGTTCGGAACATGGCGCAGCGGGAAACTGTTCAAGTGGGGACCTTTTTCACTGCTACACCGCTAAACACAGATTTGTTGCACTAGGGCTCTTTTTCACTGCTACACCACCAAATAGTGGGCGGTAGCATAGGAATGCCGCGCGGTGAAAATGGACAGAGAGCCGAAAAAAAGCAGTCACGTCTGTCGCCTGGAGATGCTTTAGTTTTAAAAGGTCAGATGTGTAAATACTGTTTCTATACTACTGGATAATACTGCAAGCCAAGTTATATTTGTTTTTGTACGTGCTAGTGTATGTTTTGCTTGTATTGATCCTGCGATGTGGTGGCGACTCGTTCAGACTCTGAATGGATGGCATAATTAAACATGTATAACGAAGATATTTTTAAAGTTCTGAACACTCCGTCGGCTAAGTTAATAACTAGTTTTAATTTCACAAAGACGTTTATCTGTGCGGTGATTGCTGCAGGCGCCTGCTCTTAGTGCGGAGGAAGTCAGTTTAAGAAGAGAGTGATTAACGACTGGGTCGGGGAACACTTAACACAAAGTATTTGATGTGCTGCATTAACTTGTGACGGGGTTTGAGAAAATCTAATAAATTAAACATTGATTTTAGGATGAAGTTTAGTTTACAACATTCTACTTTTAATTATAAAATAAACTATGAGAATTAAAGTGGAAATGTTGACTTTAATCTTGACATAGTCAACATGTCGAATTTATTCTCGACATATAGTTTGTTTTTTTCTTCTGTGTCCATATTTTTTTTTCTTCACAATGGCCCTAATGCGCTTCCATAGGGCTATACAACAAACAGCATTATAAATGCAAGTTGCAGTTTTTATTATCTATACATATTAATAAATGGCAAAGCCCTCACTGACTCACTGACTGACTCATCACTAATTCTCGAACTTCCCGTGTAGGTGGAAGGCTGAAATTTGGCAGGCTCATTCCTTACAGCTTACTTACAAAAGTTAGGCAGGTTTCATTTCGAAATTCTACACGTAATGGTCATAACTGGAACAAGTTTTTTGTCCATATACTCTAATGGAGGAGGTGGAGTCACGTATTGCGTCATCACGCCTCCTACGTAATCACGTGAACTAAAAACAAGGAAGAGATTTACAGCACGAGTCAAACGCGGGAACGAAGGTAAGTGACGTTAATTTTTGAGTGTCTTTTAATACTGTGTAAGCATACATATTAACACATGTGCAATTAAACGTGTGCATTTACGGGGTGATTTCTCAGGCTTAAAAGTTCGCCTTTTATCAAACGCGGGAACAAAGGTAAATGACGTTGTTCACTGTCTTTTTAATACTGTGTAACCATACATATTAACACATGTGCAATTAAACGTGTGCATTTACGGGGTGATTTCTCAGGCTTAAAAGCTCGCCTTTTACTAAAAAGGTAAATGCAAAACTATTTTCAATCATTCTATGATCTGCTTCTCACAACTGAAGGCACCGTGGCTGATGTTACGTCATTTGCTGTCCAACCATAAGCGTTACCTGGTAGGTAACCAGCCACTCACTTCACTCCCTTACGGGAATCGAACCTCTGACGTTTTCTTTTGTTCTTAATTAAAATTTAAAAGCAATACTTCACCGCTGCTAAGCCCCTCTAGCGCTGACGTCCGAGGTTCGATTACCGTAAGCAAGTGCAGTGAGTGTGTAATTACATTCACGGCATTCGTAGTCTGATTCACAATCTGATTGTATGGGTGGTTACCTACCAGGTAACGCTTATAGTTGGCCACCAAGTCAGGTCGAAGTGATCACTCGAGTAAAGGCAGCTTCACAAAAAAACAGATCCTTAACAAACTGTTATTAGTATACTTTCCCTCAATTTAAAAAGGTTTTATTTTCTTCTTAATAAAAATTTAAAAGCGGTACTTCGCCGGTGCGAAGCGCGTGGATTTGACCGACTGACACATACAGACATATTCATGAGTGCAGGTACTTCGGAAAGAAAGCACCGTGTAAACCTAAAGTTTAAATTAAGTTCATAGACCTACAAATGGTTGCCATTCATTTGAGGCAAGATTGCTTTTCTTCTGTACAACTATACGTTGCATTCTCAAGAGTGTGCTTGCACGGCTTCGGATATAGATATAAGCTTACATATTTATATATAGACATACATACATATAAAGTACTGCCTTACTTCTCTTTAAGAAAGGAAGATGTAATGATACTTGATTTAAACGATTCCATGTCTTCCTGGGTTTGCTTAGCTTATTGTCAATATCTTTACACGTTTTTTTAAGACTTATTGACTGAAACGGGCTTTCACGAAAAAAGTTAGGGCTTTGCTACAGGATACACCCTCCACAAGTTAAGCAAGTAAAAATAAAATATATATTTCTGTTTTATTTAAACCTTTTAAGTTCGTATGCATAACCCCATTTGGCTGTTTAATTTTTTTTTTTCTTTCTTCAGTAATATTTAATCTCCTTAAAGAAAAAGAACATATCCATTTTACTTTTTTTGTATCTCTTTAGTAATATTTTAGTGTAAAAGGATAACCAGTATTTAAACCTTTTATGTTACTTTATACATTTATTTTACACAATGTTGAAAAATTAATAAGAAAGCTACATATTTTGGCAGCTGCTGCTTTAATTTTCAATGAAATGAAAAAAGCTCTCCAAGAGAAAACGTCAATGAAGAAGAAACAGTTTGCACTATCTAAAAATGAGAAACCCTCATTTATAAAAGTTTGCTGCAGATGACTTAACTGAAAATAAATCAATAGTTCCTATGTGAATAATACATATTTATCTATTTTACTTATGCCTTTATTCCAGCAACTTACAACATCTGAGGTACAATTTGTTACATTACTTTTGTTTTTTGCAGCACAGGCAGGTGAAGTGACTTCCTCAGGGTCACACAGTGGTGTCAGTACCAGGATTTGAACTGACAAGCTCCGGGTTACTGAAATATTACTGAAGAAAGAAAAAAAACGAAAACGGGCAAATAGGGCTATGCATACAGATGTCCATCCATCCATTATCCAACCCGTTATATCCTAAATACAGGAGCCAATAAGTAGATATGTATATATACAGTATATATATATATATATATATATATATATATATATATATATATATATATATATATATATATATATATATATATATATGTGAATGTATGTATGTATGTATATATGTATGTCTATATTTATATATATATATATATATATATGTAGATATGTAAATTTGTATATGTATATGTATATATATATATATATATATATATATATATATATATATATATATATATATATATATGTGTATATGTAGATATGTATATATGTAGATATGTTTTATATATGTATATATGTTTATGTATATATATAGTTACATAACCTCTTTAACACACTACTTCTCCGCTGCGAAGCGTGGGTATTTTGCTATATGTAGATATCTGTATATGTAGATATATATATATATATATATATATATATGTAGATATGTAAATTTGTATATGTATATATATATATATATATATATATATGTATATGTAGATATGTATATATGTAGATATGTATATATATGTATATATGTTTATGTATATATATAGTTACATAACCTCTTTAACACACTACTTCTCCGCTGCGAAGCGTGGGTATTTTGCTATATGTAGATATCTGTATATGTAGATATGTATATATATGTATATGTATATATATATGTTTACATAACCTCTTTAACACAGTACTTCTCCGCTGCGAAGCGCGGGTATTTTGCTATATATATATGACAGCAACACTCATAACAATGACAACACAATTACATATATTATATATATATATATATATATGTACATATGTATGTATATATGTGTCAATCTATCTATGTATGTAATGTATGTATGTCTAGATATATATATGTGTACATATGTATATATATATATGTGTATATATATCTAGATGTGTATATATGTATATATGTAAATATTTATATATATATATATATATATATATATATATATATATATATATATATGTGTCTGTGTGTGTATATATATATATATATATATATATATATATATATGTGTGTGTGTGTGTGTATGTATATGTGTGTGTTTATGTATGTGTGTATATATATATATATATTTATATATATATATATATATATATATATATATATATATATATATATATATATATATATATATTGAGAAGCGCGAGCCGGTTAAGGGGGGAGAAGAAGTAAAAGAAAAGAGAGAGAGAGAGAGAGAGAGAGAGAGAGAGAGAGAGAGAGAGAGAGAGAGAGAGAGAGAGAGAGAGAGAGAGAGAGAGAGAGAGAGAGAGCAGGCAGGCAGGCAGGCGGGCAGGAGTGCAGGCTCGCGTGTAGCTGAACAGTGAGCTGAACAGGTGAGCCAAACAGCTGAAGCAGGACGGTGTAGAGAAGGTCAGCTGCATTAAGAGTGTCTCGCCTGTTGCAGAGCCCGCAGGTGAGACGCTAACAGAGAAGAAGCACCGGGGATTGTCGTCTGTTTTTTAAAGACTGCATCCTTTTGACGTTTTAACCTCGTGTTAAAGGATTGTTATTCTTGTGTGTTTTAAACCTCCAATTCACAACTGTTTTAAGGATTATTTATTTAAACATTTATTGAATGCTCTACTGCACTTTGGACACCTGTTTTGATTCTTTTAATAATCAGTTATATTATTTACCAGTGTTATTTATTAAAGGTAGACTACAGTATATATAATTTATCAGTGTTATTTGTTAGGAAAATTGATTTTTATGTTAATATATTTGGGGTGCGGAATGGATTAACTGGATTTCAATTATTTTCAATGGGGAAGTTTGTTCTAGATACGAGAAATTCGCTATACAAGCTCAGTGCTGGAACGAATTAAACTCGTATCTAGAGGTTCCACTGTATATATATATATATATAAATAAAAGACAGCAACACTCATAACAATGACAACACAATTACATTGACAATCATGTTACGTTATTTTTAAAATGTTTCCTTTTTTTTTTTTAATAACCTCTTTAACACACTACTTCTCCGCTGCGAAGCGCGGGTATTTTGCTAGTTTATGTATATAGCTTAGCTTGAAGCAAGGCCCATATTAATGCAGTTTGCCTAAATGATGGTACAGTTGGTAAGATGTCATCACCAAGTTGCACTTGTTTTATTTTATTTTAATTTGGTGAATACTGTGTAATGCACCTGGGCTTGAAGCCTTGAAGTAATGATGCAACTATCAGTAATACTACTATTATTTATTTTATTGTTATTATTTATTAGTTTAAATATTATGCAGTTTAACGATGGTAAAATTGTTTAAAAAGTCACTTTAACGTGACAGTGGACAGAGATTGTTAACATTAACAGAAAGTGTAGTTGGTTTACAAAAAATATTTACTATTTATTCCTTTTCTAAGATGTGTTCAGTGAAATCCAACTTTTGACAAACACCTCTGGATATTTTACTAAGTCTAAATGCCTCTTTGGATGGTTGAAAATATGTTGTCAAAATCATAGTTTAAGCTTTTGCAAAATTTGTTCAATTAAATGTTCTATATTTTGACTGCATCTGTCATGCAATGTGATTCCTTCTCTTTAGTGCCACCCCCTTGAAAACTATCACTTTATGGGGCCATGCAAACCTGGATTAATACTTGTGTGCACATTAAAATGTCTTTTTGTACGATGTACAATTCTCATAACAGTCTAATAGGTTATTCTTAGCCAGTCTACTGCAGTAATTGCAGTGGAAAATGTGGTTAACATCCACTCGTGCATGGGGAAAAAAATACCGTCTAATACCGTGAAACCGGCAGAATTTAGAAAAATACCGTGATATAGAATTTTGGTCATACTGCCCACCTCTAAGCAGGACTGAAAAATCTTTACTGTGCAAACCTCTAATGAAAAAGCAGTGTAAGGCAATCGCAGGGATAACACATACAAAACCCACGCAGAGCTCTTCAAGCGGAGAGCCCATTTTCAATTCCTGAAAATTAACATTTTTCCCTTACTGTTTTGTCACTTCCCCAAGACACTGGAGTGTGACCATTTAGTATATGAAGTTATTTATTGCAGTTTGAGGTCACAAGTGTAATTTATCATCGTTACACCTCCACTGCAACCTGCCTAGCATTGTTTCTCTGTCATATTTGAGGAAGTACTTTTCTAGCTAGTAAAAATAACACCACAGCTTGGTAACATTTTGTAATGCTTTGGTATATCCAAAAATATTTAGCCTAAACAGAACGTTTCCCAATTCAAATTAAGAATAGAATTTTAGAACAATGCTAAGAATCACAGCTACAGTATGCTTGAATGACAATGGCTGACCCAGCAATCAGTTCACATGCATGTCTGTGTGCATGTGTTTATTCCAGCATCACTCAAATTTCCTGCACATATTTTCATGAACACTGGAAAATAACTTAAGGATAGTCCAATTTAGAATATACTGTAGGTTATATGGCATCTTTGACACAGTGGGTTCAGTGAACCGGATATCATAGAGCTTTTGTTGTCAAGCGGTAAGATACTCCTGCATGATGTCAAACATAACTTAAAGCTTATTGGTTGAAGGCAAAAGACAGTCTGACCAAAAAAGCCTGGGAGCAGAATGAGTGGCCAAAATCTTATTGGGATGAGATAAATGAAAATTCTTACTTATGCAGTGGATCTCTCTTATTCCATGAAATTACTCTTCCATTTCAAACATTTTCACTTTCCTGTGAGTCTATCTTTTGCCATTGGACCTCTGTGGACAAACTGCTTATCACATGAACAATCTCAGGTAGTGGGAAAAACACAGTTACATATAATTAATTATTAGACTAGGTGCAACATGGTGATGCAATGGTAATCAATGCATCCTCACTGCCATGGACCCAGGGCCTCATTTCCCAATTGTGTCAATGTTTTTGTTAAATCTGCATGATATCTCAGTGTTTGTTTGGACTGTATTTAGAAAGACTGGTTCTTTAAATCTCAAATATGTTCATGTTAAGGTGATAGGGAACTCTAAACTGTACATGTTGCAGATGTGTGCACCTGACTTGCAATGGATGGTGTGGCAGACGGCCAGGGACTTTGCCCCACCGGGATGCCTGGATTAGGGAAGGACTGGGAAAGAGGCAATATCTTCCCTGAACGCAACAGGGCAGCCCCCCCGATTTCCATCAAGGGTCATGGATATGAAGCTTAGAAGCTCAACCCTGTGGGGATCCGTGGCCCAAACAAGGGGCTGCCTGGACGGTTCCTGAGACCTGGAGGACAGCACTTCCGCCACACCAGGAAGTGCTGCCGCTCCAGGAACTGTGTACGCCCGGAGTGCTTCCGGGTGTAAGGGCATCACCAAGCACCTGGAGCACATCCGGGGCATGATAAAAGGGGCCGCCTCACTCCCTTCGAGGAGCCGGAGTCGGGAGGAGGAAGATGGAGCTTGCAAGAGAGGAGTGGAGGCAACCGAAAAGAGATAGAGACCGAGGAGCAGTGTGTGAGTGCGTGGAACCAACTGTAAATAGTTCTGTAAATAAACCTGTGTGTTTTGGACATTGGTGTCATGTCGGTCTGTGGCCGGGCTAGCTTTTACAATGGGTATTCAGTCAAAGGTTGGATCGTGCCTAATGCTGTCAGCCCAGGGCAAATTCTGGCTCCCCAAAATCCAAGAGGATAAGCATTTATGAGTGGACTGATTGTTAATCTATTTTGAGCTTTAAAACACTCACCTTCAATTTCCACCAAAGGTTCCATTTTGAAATCTTGAAAAAATTTGTAAAAAAACTGGCTGCAGGCAGCAAGGACAGCTTTATGAGCCCTGAACTGGTGACCTAAAATGAAAAGAAGGCATTAGTAACTTATAAAAAAAGGAAAGTCAGCAGCATATATGTTAAAGTGCAGAAACTCAATCTTTGTGGTATATAAAGAACAAAGTGGATTATCTGTGAATGTAATCAGGTGCTCTACTAAAGACATATGCAGAGTTTACAATTAACACAATGAAGAAATAAAAGTAAAAAGAAGGAAGATGAAGGAAATACTTTATTATTAGGCTGAAGTAATGGGTAATAATTTTACCTTTAAAGTTTCTGAAGCCACAACAACAAACTTGTAGAAAGGCTACTGGTAATTGCTGTTAAAACATATGATGGCATTCTCCTTGTGTCATCATGCATTTTCTTCCTGGTACTACCCTTTTTCCTCTCAAACAACATGATATGAGTGAATATGTGTGAACATCTTGTCCTCTGTTGGTTACTACCTTAAGCCCAAAGCTGCTAGGACAGACTGTGACACCACCCCATAACTGTATTGAAGAAATTTAGATAATGGTGAGATGATTATTTCTGGTTTCTTGAATACCTGACTCTTGTAAACCTGTAATGTTACAGATCATGAAAAGTAAAATGATATACATGTACACATATATTATCAACACAATTAATGGTCTGGGAAAGCCAAAGCTTATCCCAGCAGCATTGGACAACAATTAGTAACAGGACTAACACACAACCCCCACCCACATTGGCTCAATTTAGAATTATCAATTAACCAAACATGCATGTCTTTGAGGATGTGAGAAGAACACCTATGCAACCACGGGGAGAACATGCAGACTCGAATGTCTGGATCCTTGAGATCACTGAACCACACCAGTATAATGAGAACTTAAATAATATTCAATAACTTTAAATTAACCCAAACTAACAAAAAACAGGACAAATGAACTTCAATAAGGTTTTAGAAGAAAAAAAAACACAGCTATCACTATGGTCAACAGAAACAGCAAAATACTTGATTCTAAAGAATATCGTACTTCCATGCAGTTTATCAGGTTTTCTGTGTGCCTTTAATAGACATCAATATTATCCTTTCAAGTTCAAGAATAAAGTGTACTTAAAAGGATTTTCTGGAGTGTGATTTGTGCAACTCTGAACCACAAACCTGACAATGTATATAATATTTAAACAAAATTAGAGTATACAGGGTAGATATACACTTTCTTGTTCTACTGCACAGCTCTGTAGGCAGAAGTTCAACGTCCCATTATATTGAGGTAATTTTCTTTATATCTGAATTCTAGGAATTTCAACTAGGAAAGCAGAAATAGCTATCAACAACCTGCAAAACTATAATGAGGTATACATTTAAAAATGTCTACCTGAGCAGAATCATGGTAATGCTTATACACTAACTTCCTCTATCCAAACAATTCTCCTAAATTACTGAACCTCACATTTACTCATTATTTATTCATGTAAATAGTACAATTAAAACTTTGCAAGTCAAAATATAATTTTGTTCAAACTCCCAACAGCTGGGTTTATTGGAGATATTTGTCACTTTACAGTGGAACACATTTTTCAGGTGGTTACTGCTTAAATGCATAGGCCTGCATAAATTTGCTCTAACCTACATGCCAAAAATTAAATATGTCACCCATGTTTTCATTTAACTGCACCAATATCAGGAAGAAGAGAGAGCTCAAGGCTTGGTGAGCACAATAAAGTTTCTTCTTTATTGATCTAATGAAGTCAGTGATTTACTTACAACATAATACAAACTGCTAATAATGAAAGAATTAAAAAAAAAAAGACTTTTAAAATGATCAACCCTTGACAGACAAATATGGTCGTATCTAGGCTCCAGTTAAATATTGTGCAAATCAGAAATGGTGAAGTTGTATATAAGGTGCAAAAATAGAAAATGGGCTGGAATTATTCTTTGTGTTCAAGTTCAATATAAAGTTAAGGCAGCCTCAGTATGGAATCTATATGTCTTCCTTGTCTTTGCATTGGCTTGCTTCCATGGTCAAAAGACACACTTGTCAGTTTAAGTGACCATTCCAAGATCCTCAGTTATGTTTTGCTGTGTCAGTTCATACTTTCCTTGGCACTGGTACTACAACAAGGAATGGTTACTACCTTGCAGGAGCTGCAGCCAAGAAAAGCTCTGGTTAATTTGAACGCTGGACTGAGTAGGCAGGTACCTGATTATTTTTACCTCAGATCCCTTTAAACATGTATAATTGTACTCATCTGATTAATTTGTATCAATGTTTTTCTCCGCTTATGCATTCTTTCTGTGGAGCAAATTTATACATGAAATCTATACTACCTACCTTAAGGCAAAATCATATACAATATGAAAATAAATAAAAAATGTATAAAAGATTTTCAGTGCCTAGGACAGAACTGTTAAATGGTCAAGTTACTATGTCATCAGAAGGGCAAGGGAGACAGTGTAAAAATCATGCCGTATAATATAATGAGCTGAGAAGAGACTAAAGTAAATATGAAATGGCATTTTTCAGAAAAATACAAAAATTGAGGAAAAAAAGGCCTAAATTGGAAATATCAAACTTACCATGAAAAATCAAACATCGGTAAAAGAAACTTAATTGAATGCTTTGGGTATATTACCTCACTGACTAAATGAGGTAAAAAGGACAGGATTAGAGACCATCATGGATATTTTAAAAACAGTTTTAAAACAACATACCATCCACAATTAAAGTTATGTCAGTGAATTGGTCCAACTTCCGTTGTTCATTCAGTCTGTCCATCATGACTTTGTAATGGTCTGGAAACTCATTCTCACTGTCTGTTGTCTCTACTGTAGACATGATTAAATACGGTGTCTTAAAAAAAAAAAAAATAAGTTGGGCATTAACATAAGAAAACACAAATCCCATAGTGCTCGAGGGGGGTTGGTTCCTTTCACACCAATCTTTCACATACTTGTACATCTGATGCAACTTACCTTTGTACAAGTGTCTGTGATAATGAAAAGACACATAATCAAAAACAATAATTCTTACATTTCGAGAGAAATTCCCTTTATAAATACCTTAGAGATATATGGAGGAATTTCTAAAGGTTTAATTGAAACGTAAATCCCATTTCTTGACCTATGGTCCTCAAGGAAGACAGTCTGACCACCTTGCTTTCAGTGGCAATGAATAAGAAGCAATGTACCTATTACAAAGACCATACTCCAATAAAGCAGATGAATGACTCACATTTGTAATTTGTAAATGACTTTCCAGTAATACACTAATAAATTGGTATATGTGGGTGGCGCAGTATAGTGATGGTTATTGCGGCTGCCTCACACCTGCAGTTTTTTTTAAATCCTGGCTACGTGTGTTTAGGCTTTTTTCTTTGGGTACTCTGTTTTTTCCCCTAACGTACAAAGATGTGAAAATTAGTTTAACTAATGATTCTAAATTGGTCCAATGTGAGAGTAGGTGTATGAATGAATATATCTCAAGATAGACTGGCACTCCATTCAGGGTTGTTCCTCTCCTTGTGCCTAATGCGTTCAGGACTGGTTTCAGTTCCTGTAGCCCTGAAACAATACAAGCAAATTTGAAAACAGATTGATTTGCTAAATAAAACCATTTTGACCAGTTAATAAATGAAAGGGATTTTTCACTTCTATACAAAGCAAACAAATGATCAGAGGTTTTATATGGCAATCATTTATGCATTTTGGGAAATGCAGATGACAGTTAAGGTGATTAAAGAAATGTTTTTATTATTTGTTGGGTTCATTAAATAACTGATGCCCTCAGTTAAGATGAACATGTAAGCAAAGACTCTAAAAACTAATATGCCAATGAAAGAATCATTCAACAATGGAATTTTTCTTTTTCTGGACGAGATTATCACACTCATAAAAGGTATGCTTTGAATGGTGCATAAAATCCATCCATCCATTTTCCAACCCGCTGAATCCGAACACAGGGTCACAGGGGTCTGCTGGAGCCAATCCCAGCCAACACAGGGCACAAGGCAGGGAACCAATCCTGGGCAGGGTGCCAACCCACCGCAGGACACACACAAACACACCCACACACCAAGCACACACTAGGGCCAATTTAGAATCGCCAATCCACCTAACCTGCATTTCTTTGGATTGTGGGAGGAAACCGGAGCGCCCGGAGGAAACCCACGCAGACACGGGGAGAACATGCAAACTCCACGCAGGGAGGACCCGGGAAGCGAACCCGGGTCCCCAGGTCTCCCAACTGCGAGGCAGCAGCACTACCCACTGCGCCACCGTGCCGCCCTGGTACATAAAATTCCAAAGGAAAAAATGTACTGTGTTAAAAAAAAATACGATAATGAGTCAATCTGTGTCAAAATAAACAGATTTTGGAAAATATTTCTAACTGACCATCTCCAATTTGCCTTGTTCTTGCTGAAACTACTGTCATTGTACCTAATAACTAGTGTGCTGGATGTTCTTTAATTTCTGAGATATGGGGGCTTTCAAAAAGGTGGTATGGCTCTAATTTTGGTTAAAAAGAAAAAAAGACAAAAGTTATTTAAAAAAAAGACCATGTTCCATAAGGATGACATACGGATGACACTGCAGTTGTGACCCGCTGGGCTGGCTACTTTGAGCAGTTGTTCAAAGCTGATCCTCCGGCTAGGACATTGGATATCTCTGGGTCCACAGTTCTTGAGGCTGATCCTCCAATTAACCGTGAACCACCCAGTCTCACTGAGATTGCACAGGTGGTGAACCAGCTGAGGGGGGGAAAGGCTGCAGGGATCTGTGGTATCCGGGGTGAACTTCTCCAGGCTGGTGGTAAGGCTGACCTCCTGGCATTGCAAGGAATCTTTGCTTCCATTTGGGAGACTTGCATCATCCCAACTGAGTGGAAAACGGGACTTGTCCTCCCTATCTGGAAAGGGAAGGGTGATCGCCTGGATTGCATCAACTACAGGGGAATAACACTGCTCTCTGTGCCGGGTAAGGTCCTTGCTAGGGTCATCCTCAATAGGATTTGTGATCACTAGCTGACCTACCAGCGACCGGAGCAGTCTGGTTTTATGCCTAAGAAGTCTACCATCGACCGCAACCTGGCACTGAGGGTTTTCATGGAGCGCAAACACGAACATTGGCAGAGTTTCTTTGCAGCCTTTGTCGATTTTCGTAAAGCGTTCGACTCAGTTGATCGAGCTGCCCTGTGTGACATCCTGAGGATTCACGGGATCCCCTCATGGTTGCTGGATATCATGGCCGGCCTGTACACTGGTACAGTGAGTGCTGTGCAAAGTGGAGGCAGGACCTCTGCATTTTTCACAGTTGATTCTGGGGTTCATCAGGGGTGTGTTCTTGCTCCTACTCTGTTCAATGCTTGTATGGACTGGGTGTTGGGCAAGGTCGTGGGGTCCAGCAGCTGTGGGACATCTGTTGGTGAAAAAAGGTTCATGGATCTTGACTTTGCGGACAATGCTGTGATCTTCGCGGAGTCAATTGAGGCTCTGATCAGGGTGCTCGAGAGACTGAACGAGGAGTCTGAGTGTCTGGACTTGCGAGTGTCCTGGAAAAAACCAAGATCCAGGCCTTTAATGACCTCTTGGGCACAGCCATCAGCAGTGTGTCTGTTTGCGGAGAGAGTGTTGACCTTGTTGAGAGGTTTACTTACCTTGGCAGTGACATTCATGTATCTGGTGACTCTTCCTATGAAGTCAGTAGACGGATTGGGGCAGCATGGGGGGGTCATGAGGTCGCTGGAAAGGGGTGTGTGGCGCTCCTGATATCTATGTAAAAGGACGAAGGTCCAAGTCTTTAGAGTCCTCGTGCTTCCTGTCTTGCTATATGGTTGCGAGACATGGACGCTAACCAGTGACCTGAGACAAAGACTGGACTCCTTTGGTACTGTGTCTCTCCGGAAAATCCTTGGGTACCATTGGTTTGACTTTGTGTCAAATGAGCGGTTGCTCATGGAGTCCCCAATGAGGCACATTGCCTGCATTGTGAGGGAGCGTCAGTTACGGCACTACGGCCATGTGGCGTGTTTCCCAGAGGGTGATCCAGTTCATAATCCTCATTATTGGGGACCCAAGTGGCTGGACCAGACCAAGGGGTCGCCCACGTAACACCTGGCTGCGGCAGATAGAGGGTCATTTCCGCAGGGTGGGACTGGACCGCGTGTCTGCCTGAGGGGGTTGCAAACCGGGATCCCAAGTTGTTTCGTTGTGTAGTGGGTGCGGCAATGCACTGTACCAGTGCACGCTCCCCATCTTGACTTGACTTGTTCCATAAGTCACAACTTTTTAACTGTTAATGCATTCAATTTTCAGGGATTGTTATTTAGTATTAGATGTATTTAAAATAGTTGGTGCACAGTTGTATACTGTATTTTCCAGTTTATAGTTAGGTAAAAACAGTGTAAAAACAAATTCTTTTGTACTTTAGAGAAACTTTGGCCTGAATTATTGCTATATTAAACCATATCAGACATTTCAAATTCTAAAGGGTATTACTCATGTTACAGTATTTTTAGCAACTAGCAGCCTGTTTGAGACATACCAATTTTTTTTATTTAGGAGGCAATAAAAACGAAGAAAAAAAACATTTCATGCATATATCCATCCATCCATCCATTTTCCAACCCGCTGAATCCGAACACAGGGTCACGGGGGTCTGCTGGAGCCAATCCCAGCCAACACAGGGCACAAGGCAGGAAACAATCCTGGGCAGGGTGCCAACCCACCGCAGGACACACACAAACACACCCACACACCAAGCACACACTAGGGCCAATTTAGAATCGCCAATCCACCTAACCTGCATGTCTTTGGAATGTGGGAGGAAACCGGAGCACCCGGAGGAAACCCACGCAGACACGGGGAGAACATGCAAACTCCACGCAGGGAGGACCCAGGAATCGAACCCAGGTCCCCAGATCTCCCAACTGCGAGGCAGCAGCGCTACCCACTGCGCCACCGTGCCGCCCTCATGCATATATTTCAAATCCATATTGCTCACACATCACAACGTCAACATATCACTGGAAACAGCATAGTTTTAAATAGTAAATGTACAAAATGTGACGTTGGTTCCGTGAACTAAACTATATTTATTTATTAAGGTATCATGGCATATTATACAACTTGTGCACAGAAATGTTTTTTTAAGGTACTTAAATATTATTATTAGTGGTAGTATATATACAGTGCATCTAGAAAGTATTCACAGCGCATCACTTTTTCCACCTTTTGTTATGTTACAGCTTTATTCCAAAATGGATTAAATTCATTTTTTTCCTCAGAATTCTGAACACAACACCCCATAATAACAACGTGAAAAAAGTTTGCCTGAGGTTTTTGCAAATTTATTAAAAATAAAAAAACTGAGAATTCACATGTACATACAGTGGTGTGAAAAACTATTTGCCCCCTTCCTGATTTCTTATTCTTTTGCATGTTTGTCACACAAAATGTTTCTGATCATCAAACACATTTAACCATTAGTCAAATATAACACAAGTAAACACAAAATGCAGTTTTTAAATGATGGTTTTTATTATTTAGGGAGAAAAAAAATCCAAACCTACATGGCCCTGTGTGAAAAAGTAATTGCCCCCTTGTTAAAAAATAACCTAACTGTGGTGTATCACACCTGAGTTCAATTTCCGTAGCCACCCCCAGGCCTGATTACTGCCACACCTGTTTCAATCAAGAAATCACTTAAATAGGAGCTGCCTGACACAGAGAAGTAGACCAAAAGCACCTCAAAAGCTAGACATCATGCCAAGATCCAAAGAAATCCAGGAACAAATGAGAACAGAAGTAATTGAGATCTATCAGTCTGGTAAAGGTTATAAAGCCATTTCTAAAGCTTTGGGACTCCAGTGAACCACAGTGAGAGCCATTATCCACAAATGGCAAAAACATGGAACAGTGGTGAACCTTCCCAGGAGTGGCCGGCCGACCAAAATTACCCCAAGAGCGCAGAGACGACTCATCCGAGAGGTCACAAAAGACCCCAGGACAACGTCTAAAGAACTGCAGGCCTCACTTGCCTCAATTAAGGTCAGTGTTCACGACTCCACCATAAGAAAGAGACTGGGCAAAAACGGCCTGCATGGCAGATGTCCAAGACGCAAACCACTGTTAAGCAAAAAGAACATTAGGGCTCGTCTCAATTTTGCTAAGAAACATCTCAATGATTGCCAAGACTTTTGGGAAAATACCTTGTGGACTGATGAGACAAAAGTTGAACTTTTTGGAAGGCAAATGTCCCGTTACATCTGGCGTATAAGGAACACAGCATGTCAGAAAAAGAACATCATACCAACAGTAAAATATGGTGGTGGTAGTGTGATGGTCTGGGGTTGTTTTGCTGCTTCAGGACCTGGAAGGCTTGCTGTGATAGATGGAACCATGAATTCTACTGTCTACCAAAAAATCCTGAAGGAGAATGTCCGGCCATCTGTTCGTCAACT
This sequence comes from Erpetoichthys calabaricus, assembly GCF_900747795.2. NCBI lineage: Eukaryota > Metazoa > Chordata > Cladistia > Polypteriformes > Polypteridae > Erpetoichthys > Erpetoichthys calabaricus. The sequence continues at coordinate 147,268,751 of NC_041400.2, read as the reverse complement.
CAAGCTGAAGCGATCTTGGGTGCTGCAACAGGACAATGACCCAAAACACACCAGCAAATCCACCTCTGAATGGCTGAAGAAAAACAAAATGAAGACTTTGGAGTGGCCTAGTCAAAGTCCTGACCTGAATCCAATTGAGATGCTATGGCATGACCTTAAAAAGGCGGTTCATGCTAGAAAACCCTCAAATAAAGCTGAATTACAACAATTTTGCAAAGATGAGTGGGCCAGAATTCCTCCAGAGCGCTGTAAAAGACTCATTGCAAGTTATCGCAAACGCTTGATTGCAGTTATTGCTGCTAAGGGTGGCCCAACCAGTTATTAGGTTCAGGGGGCAATTACTTTTTCACACAGGGCCATGTAGATTTGGATTTTTTTTTCTCCCTAAATAATAAAAACCACCATTTACAAACTGCATTTTGTGTTTACTTGTGTTATATTTGACTAATGGTTAAATGTGTTTGGTGATCAGAAACATTTTGTGTGACAAACATGCAAAAGAATAAGAAATCAGGAAGGGGGCAAATAGTTTTTCACACCACTGTAAGTGTTCACAGCCTTTGCTCAATACTTTGTTGATGCACCTTTGGCAGCAATTATAGCCTCAAGTCTTGTTGAAAATGATGCCACAAGCTTGGCACACCTATCCTTGGCCAGTTTCGCCCATTCCTCTTTGCAGCACCTCTCAAGCTCCATCAGGTTGGATGGGAAGCATCGGTGCACAGCCATTTTAAGATCTCTCCAGAGATGTTCAATCGGATTCAAGTCTGGGCTCTGGCTGGGCCACTCAAGGACATTCACAGAGTTGTCCTGAAGCCACTCCTTTGATATCTTGGCTGTGTGCTTAGGGTCGTTGTCCTGCTAAAAGATGAACCGTCGCCCCAGTCTGAGGTCAAGAGCGCTCTGGAGCAGGTTTTCATCCAGGATGTCTCTGTACATTGCTGCAGTCATCTTTCCCTTTATCCTGACTAGTCTCCCAGTTCCTGCCACTGAAAAACATCCCCACAGCATGATGCTGCCACCACCATGCTTCACTGTAGGGATGGTGCCAGGTTTCCTCCAAACATGACGCCTGGCATTCACACCAAAGAGTTCAATCTTTGTCTCATCAAGACCAGAGAATTTTCTTTCTCATGGTCTGAGAGTCCTTCAGGTGCCTTTTTACAAACTCCAGGCGGGCTGCCATGTGCCTTTTACTAAGGAGTGGCTTCCGTCTGGCCACGCTACCATACAGGCCTGATTGGTAGATTGCTGCAGAGATGGTTGTCCTTCTGGAAGGTTCTCCTCTCTCCACAGAGGACCTCTGGAGCTCTGACAGAGTGACCATCGGATTCTTGGTCACCTCCCTGACTAGGGCCCTTCTCCCCCGATTGCTCAGTTTAGATGTCCGGCCAGCTCTAGGAAGAGTCCTGGTGGTTTCGAACTTCTTCCACTTACGGATGATGGAGGCCACTGTGCTCATTGGGACCTTCAAAGCAACAGAAATTTTTCTGCAACCTTCCCCAGATATGTGCCTCGAGAAAATCCTGTCTCGGAGGTCTACAGACAATTCCTTTGACTTCATGCTTGGTTTGTGCTCTGACATGAACTGTCAACTTTGGGACCTTATATAGACAGGTGTGTGCCTTTCCAAATCATGTCCAGTCAACTGAATTTACCACAGGTGGACTCCAATGAAGCTGCAGAAACATCTCAAGGATGATCAGGGGAAACAGGATGCACCTGAGCTCAATTTCGAGCTTCACGGCAAAGGCTGTGAATACTTATGTACATGTGCTTTCCTCAATTTTTTTTATTTTTAATAAATTTGTAAAAACCTTAAGTAATCTTTTTTCACATTGTCATTATGGGGTGTTGTGTGTAGAATTCTGAGGAAAAAAATGAATTTAATCCATTTTGGAATAAGGCTATAACATAACAAAATGTGGAAAAAGTGATGCACTGTGAATACTTTCCGGATGCACTGTAGATTCTACAAGTAAACTTTAAAACCTGCAAATCCACAAAATTTTCAGTTATGCAATTACTTTTATGGCACACTTTGTCATACATTGGCAATATGCATTTGAAACATAGACGTGAAATTAGTTTTCCTTTTTAATACCTTAGAAATCAGAATGTTTTACTTCTTTCTGGTAGGCAACTAGGTGCTAAAGCTGGACTATAACATCAGTAATACCTATCAAAATGTAAAAGATCTGATGTGGTTTAATGTGGAGATGCAGAGGGACAAAGTTTTGCTAAAGCATGAGTTTTTTAATACAATTTTCAGCAAACAAATTAGCAAATATGAAACTGGACTATTTTAGGTGTTAAAGACATCTAATACTAATTAATGTCTGAACTGGCATAAGCCACCTAATTAATTAATGTCTTAATTGGCATAAGCCACCTTAATTTGGGGTGTTGATAAGAAATGTAATGATTTACTTCATGAGGTAGTTTAAAATGATACCCTACATGATCATGTCTGATATTTGTCATTTTTAACCTTCCAAGAGTGGCCCTTAGAGGGCTACAACCAATGGCAAAAAATCAAATATCCAAAATTGTGTTTATGATCAGCAACCTTGAAACAGCATAAGTCAACACTCCATGTGCTTGTATTCTTGATTCCCATTTTTTCGGGAAATAGACTAACTTTGTCACACATATCACAATAGAAGGTAAAAACCCTGGTGTAAGTTGATGTGGAATGCACAACTTCCAATCCTTCTGATTATATGTGCTGAAGATTACTAACTATTGCTTTACTCTTTATCATAAGGGTGGAATTTCTTACACAAAATAAGGTCCGAAAAATACAGTGGAACCCCCAAAAAGTTTGACGTCTTGCTGACAAGATGATGATTCGAACGGCTTATCATATGTGGAAGTTTTCTTATATCAGTTGAGTCAGGAGGTGCCGGACTAAAAAGTTACTTCAAAGTGTTCATAAGTAATTCATCTAAACACAACAACCCCATAGAATTTAATGGATCTAGCATTAACAGTTAAAAAGTTATGAGTTACAGAACACTGTATTTTAGTAGCACGTTTTCAAATAAAAGTAGGGCCACACCCCGTTTTAAAACCGCAGTATCTCAGAAACTAATTAACATATAAGCCTAAAACATGCACGCTCTTTATTGGGTACAATGACATTATTTTTAGCAAGTATGAAGCAAATCGGAAGTAATTGGTCGGAATGCCTCGGTTGACTCTTACGTGCATTGACCCTAATCAGACATAGCCATCATTTAAAAAAAAATACCACGACAGAGTCCTCATTTAAAAAAATATATAACGATGTTTCTTGAAAATATTTTTTAAAAAGTTGCTGATGCAACAAATTACATCTTGCAACCCTCAATACTTCAAGCCTTTCTTAAAATCAAAGTGAAATGGGTCACTTATCGTTGCCAGTTAAGTGTTCTTTGGTAAAAACAAGTTGCATTATTAAATCTTTAAGCAACAACCAACAGCGCCAAAGCTACTCTCGGGAGCTGTTCGCAAGTTGTCCATGCGCATGTGTACACAATATAAACGACACTTTTAAATATTTATTTGCGAGTCTTGCAGCGTATCTATATTATACTGTGCGTCAAACAATTCTCAATAAACTCATTAAAAATTCAGAGGCAATAAAGAAAATACAAAGCTCTTTTTCCCAGGGTACTGCTAATAAGAAATAAAGAAAGAAACCTAAAGAACACCTAAACCCTTAATTTTCAATTTGATTGCTTCTGCATTCTCCTTACTTTCCAATTACCCATTTTTACCCTTTTCTGCCTGTCAAAATGCACAAAACCACTAACTTCTACCTCCCAATTCAACACACAACCTCTTATTGATGTTTGTACAACATCTGAATGTAGGCCAATCGGGAGAAAGCGAATATAGAACTTCCCTTCCACAGTTATCCAATAAACAGAAACACAGCCAAAAGCACCCACCAATCGGCAACAGTACGCTCCCTGACGGCGGGATATGTAAAATCTGTCCAATTAAAAGTAAAGAGTGCCCTGTCACTTCTTCGGAAACATCAAATAGGAGAAAGGAAAAGGCGGGCCTTCAGCATCCAAGCATCACATAAGGATAGGGGCCTTGAACGGAAGGCCTACGTTACGTTCCATTTCAGAAAACGAAATTACTTTTTGAAAAGAGAGAAAATAAATCTATTATGTTTGTTGCAGGAAATTAAAAGCACCGTTTCAAGGCGAATAATTAAAGATTTATTATATAGGGTTCATTTACAAATGACATATTTTAAGCCCCCCTCGCCATTCAATGTTGCCTGTCAGACAGACCGTCGACGTTACGTCATCAAACCGCGCATAAAAATATATATATTCTACCCACTGAATGCCAAACAAAGACCATGCCATATGCAGATCAGTTATCCACATATAAAATAAACCGACCCCTGGTTAGGTTTAGGCGCTTGGCGATAGTTCATAGCCGCCAGTAATTTCCACCTACCTTTCCACTCCCAACCTCGACAAAAAGGCGGTCGTTACTCCTTGGGCCTCGGCTTCCCGACAAGCCTTACGCCGCCACAGAGCGTGGACGTTGATTGGTGGCGTTTCCCTTCAACCGCACCTCCAACTTCCTGGAACGGTCTTTTTTAAGATTTTTTTTTTCTGGTAATGTTTGCATCAAAATTTTTGTGATCGAGGAAATGAACGACAATTTCATTACCCTAATGTTACCTTGTTTACGTAATGTGCATTATTGTGTATTATACTTTTTAATGGCTTTAATTGAATTTGTGACGTGCCATTTTTTTTTGGTCGAATTGTTATCAACATCTTATGTTGCAAGTAAATGATCTCTTACTGAGCACGAAAGGCTGGTGTATCTAGCGCCTGTCTCAACATTTCGCGATCCCTAGAACTTAATATCTCAACATACAAGCAAGCTAAAAAAAGACAGGATTTGTAATTTTGCCGGTTTGTAATTGCCTTTAATAATCAAAAAGGCGGTTAAAATCAAAAACCAATATGAATTAAACCTGCCCTTCCCCACCCAAATAGATTTGCCAGATACCTCAGTAGCCAAAGGAGGACGCATTGAAAGTTTTAGCTAGGGGGTCTCCTAAGCAGTGCTTCAAGTGGAATCAAACAATTGCCAGCACTGTCTGTTTGTTGGCATATATTGCGTGCTTGAGCTGGAGAGTTTTCAGTGCAGTTATACATTGGTGAGATGGGGTTTATCCCCCTTGAACTTTGATTGTGCTGATACACCTGCATTATATCAAATGACACCTTTGGGGCTGATGTTTGCTGCTGTGTCCCTCTTGCAGTTTTGAACATGGATAGAGGTTGAGAGGCACCAGTATGCAACCATTTACTGCTGGTACTTAAGTTCCTTAAACTGAGTAGTACCGGCAAAGTTCAAGCCCTGAGCCATACTATAAACATGAAAAAGCCAAACATTTTCTAGGTTTTTAGCTCTACCTCTCGGACAGAAGACATGAAGCCCAAAATGAGGACATGCTCTCCTTTTACCGGGCGACTGGTAACCCTATGCCCAACTAGATCACATAAACAGGGGTCTTCAATTAAAATTCAAAGAGGTCCAGCAAGAGAAAATTTGCTTAAGCAAAGGTTCGGAACATCATAATGTCTAATGTGCATTATGATTTAGTGCCATATATTTTGAAGTAGCCTAGTAGTTGTATCAGCGTCTGTGTGTAGTCAACGACTGACTGTCTAATAAAATAAAGAAGTACAATTCAGTTGTATTTAAATAATGCTTATTATTAAGTTTCACATTGAACTGGAGGGTAAATGAATGTTCTTTTTTTGTTTCAATTAAAATAAAGTTTCCATTTAAAAATAAAATAAAGAGCTTTTGAAAAAGGCATATTGAAATAAAGTGCTTAATTTTAGAAAAAATAAATAAAAAGGTGTAGTTTGAGTTTTCCCTCTTCTTTTTTCTTAACCACTTTTCACATATAAACAATCTCAACAAATATTAACAGCTAAACAGCTTTAACACCTCTTTTTCTCTTTGTTTCCCACTTTCTCTTGTTCAACGAGAGCAGTAAGCTCTACCTTGTGCTGTCAGGATTTAAAATCTGGGCTGGAATGGTGTCAGGGCCATTCTCTCACACATGTGTTGGTGCTCATCTGTGATCCTGGAGTGATATTTAGTTTTAATAATATTCACAGTAGAGAAAGCTGCCTCAAAGTTGTATGTGGAGCCAAACATGGTCGAGATGTAAAGGGCTACTTTCCTTAGACCTAGGAAAGCTGTCTCTAAGACCATTTGGAACCAAATTGCTCTTTCATGGCCATATCTGCTTGGAAATTGATCAATTGCATCTGAAGAGGCCCAGCATTTGCCCACTTGAAGTGCTGTGTGACATCAGTGATAAGGAATGGATTATGAATGAACAGGGTGAGCTGCTGAAGTTTTCCATAAGCTTGTCAATAAAGTTAAAAAGAGCAGATCCTTCTCTCTCACCCTAAACCTGTTCCTTCACTGATGGGAATTGTGTGCAGTATATCTGCAGGTCTTCCTTGAACACCCCAAGTTTCTTCTGGAAGGAGCGGATAGCTGTCATAAGGTCACAAACTGAATTGTCCTTGCCCTGTAGCTTTAAATGCGGTTCACTCAGGTGTGGAGTTACATCAACCAAAAATCCACAATATCCATCTTCTTCTCATCTTCCAAAAAGTGAGAAAATTGTGTTGCCTTCTGTCTCGTCAGTTGTGCCAGGAAAACTGCAATTTCCATTCTGATTGACCAAAAGTGCTCCAACATTTTGTCTTTACTGAGCCATCTTACATTGTTGTGCAGAAGCAGGTCATCAGCATTTGCATTCATCTCTCTGAGGAATTCCCTGAGCATGCAATGCTGATGAGAAGGAGATGCCCTGAGAAAGTTTATCATTCTCATCATTGTATTCATCAGCTCAGCATACTTGTCTGACCGGGTGGAGCACAGGACTGTTTGATGAATTATGTAAAGGTAAGAGATAAGTTCTTGCCACAGCTCCCCTCTCCCTATCATGGCAGGGGCTCCATCTGTGGTCATTGAAACCATTTGTTTTGGCTCAAATTCCCCTCTTTGATACCATTATCTTTATGGCCAGGCAAATGTCCTCTCCTCATGTACTGGTCTGAGGAGATGTAACACCCAACAGGTCTTCACAGAACTCCTTCTTCTTGTTGTTGAATAATCTTACATAAACTAACAGATAAGCATTGTCAGACATATCAGTTGACTCATCTACAGCTAAGCTTATATACAGTATGGTGCCTTGCGAATTGCTTCATCCATCTTTTCTAGCACATCCTGGGTTAATATTTCTGTTTTTTTTTTTTTGTGGCTTTGATGCTGACATGGGGATTTGATTGGTCTTTTCACATACCTCTTGTTTTTGTTTTCCTTCCAGTAAGGTTATAGCAACTGCACTCATGCACTCCTTGACAATTCCTGAGTCAGTAAAGGTTTTTTTATGTTGTCCCCAAATCCGTACAACTTTAAGGGAACATTCATTGGCATGTTGTTGGGCAGAGAATGATTGTGCAGGATTCTGGTGGATCGATTGATCATATTGGGCTCTTAGATCATGTATTTTTTGTGCACTCAATTCGGATTTGAGTGGAAATGATTGCTCAAAAGATTTGTACTTTATCTCTTAGTGATGCTTCACATTGCAACTTTTAATTATAGCCATGATCTCAGCGCATATGAGGTAAACTGGTTTTGAACTCCCTGTGGGAAGTATAAACATATATCCATTCTGGATTAAAAATTCTGTTTTCTCTGTCTGTTTTCCTTATTTTAGAGTGTCTGTTTCCCTGACTCACTTCTTTGGATATCTTTGTCTCTTTCTCCTCGTGGCTGGCTACATGTGTGTTTTTCTGTGTATTTTCACGCACATACACACACACACCCATTCGCCCAACTCGCAATATTGCTCTGAGTAAACGATTTGATTGGCTGAGTAGCATTCGCCTAGGGCACAGATCACTAGTGGGTTGGGGTTACCCAGCCGCACGGTTAGCTACCAAACAGTCGGTTGGCACACTAATAAGCTTGGCCTAGGGTGCAAAATAACCTAGCACCAGCACTACCTATGTATATACATTGACTACCGTAAAGACAGAAAGGTTAAAAAAAGACTATCGTAAATTCGAGAAAAGTTAAGCAGATTAAAATAGAAATGTTCTGTCAAAATATAGTAATAGGTCTGGGTCCGGACCACAGCTCGCCTACTGGTGACCTAGGACATACAGTTTGCATATCTGTCCAGTAGATCCACAGATGATGTTATCACTTTGATCTTGTGTGCAGTACTGGCCCACTTAGACAACCAGAGGAAATAACATGTGCATGCTATGTATAAGCTGTAGTTCTGCATTTGATACAAAACAACCTTTAAGCCCATCATCTAGCTCAGGCACCTGCATCTGAACACTTCATTATGCGGCTGGGTTTCTAACTTATTAGCAGGCAGACCCCAAGTGGTTCAAGTGTGTGGTCACATTTCAACATCCCTCATCTTAACACAGGTACTTCACACAGCTGTAGTCTAAGTCCTCTGCTGTGCTCTCTCTCTATATATATGAAGGTATGGCTACACATGACTCTAACTCATTGTCAAGTTTGCTGATGACACAGCTGTTTTGGGTCTGAGAACAATAAGGAGGCTTACCTGGATGAAGTGCAGAGTCTGTCATGCTGGTGTCAGAATAACAGTCTTCTGAATGTTATCAGAACAAAGGAGTTGATTATGGACTCTGGTAGAAAACAGCAGAGGCACTACCACCCAATCTGTATTAATAGCACATGGGTGGAGTGAGTGGACAGTTTTAGATGTCTCATTGTCCACATTACAGAGGATTTGACCACATTGACAACCTGGTGAAGAAGAAGACACAACAATGTGTTATCACCTCAGACTTCTCATGGAATTTAGGCAGCCCTCTCAGTTACTAAAGAACCTCTACACATCCATTATTGAACATATCCTGACAGGAAGTAGTACTGCCTGGTTTAGAAACAGCACTCAGCAGGACTGCAAGGCTCTGCAAAGAGTGGTGGGGTCAGCTGAAGGCATCACTGGATGTGCACTCTCCAATTTCCAGTACTTCTGTACCAAGTGATATTAAACCAGGGCAAAGAAAATCACCAAAGATACCAGCCATCCCAAGAACGGCCTCTTCTCTGTGCTGTGATCAGGGAAACACTACTGCTGCCTGAAGTCCAGTTCAGAAAGACTGGGGAGGTGTGTCTTTCCACAGTCCATCTGCATCCTAAATGAGGATAGTGTCTACAGATACATGATGTTTTATTCTCTTGTATTAAGATATTTAAGTTTTTTATTTATTTATTATTTACTTATTTATTATGTATTTTTATGAATTTAATATAATGCATACTAGTGTTATTATTTAACATAATGATTTTATTCATATTCATAAATGTGTGTATTATTGTTTATTGTCCTTTAATATTCTTGGAATTTAGGAACTAAATATTTCACAACATATTGTACTGTGTGTATAATTCTATATGACATATAAATTTGATTTAATATTATAAAAAAATTACATATTAATTAATTTTCTTTGTTCTGTACTATTATTGCTTTTATTCGTTTTTTATTATCTATACTAATTAATAAAAGGCAAAGCCCTCACTGACTGACTGACTGACTCATCACTAATTCTCCAACTTCCTGTGTAGGTGGAAGGCTGAAATTTGGCAGGCTCATTCCTTACAGCTTACTTACAAAAGTTAAGCAGGTTTCATTTCGAAATTCTACGTGTAATGGTCATAACCGGAACCTGTTTTTTGTCCATATACTCTAATAGAGGAGGCGGAGGCACGTATCGCGGGAACGAAGGTAAATGACGTTAATTTTTGAGTGTCTTTTAATACTGTGTAATACCGTGTAAGCATACATATTAAAACTATTAATACATACATATTAATACTGTGTAAGCATACATATTAAAACGTGCAATTAAAAGTGTGCATTTACGGGGTGATTTCTCAGGCATAAAAGCTCGCCTTTTATCAAACGCGAGAACAAAGGTAAATGACGTTAATTTTTGAGTGTCTTTTAATACTGTGTAAGCATGCATATTAACACGTGCAATTAAACGTGTGCATTTACGGGGTGATTTCTCAGGCTTAAAAGCTCGCCTTTTATTAAAAAGGTAAATGCTAACTGTTTTCATTCTGAAGGGCACAAACCACGTTGGATTTTGTAATGATAGTTGATTAGTAAGGTCTATTAAGGGATACTTACAGAATGATTAGTAATGCCTGTGAATGCCGATGCAAGTAGGAGAATGGGCGTGAACTAAAGAACGATTAGTAACTTGTACAGTAAATGTCTCTAAAGTCTGTCTATTAAAAAGTTATTATATCTTTCAATCCTGTGTATTGATTAAACTACGAACCTAACAAGATCACTACATGGTGTCAGAAGTGGCGGATTGGAAGAGGAATGTGAAGAAGAGGTTCAGCTTTTGAACGAGTCGCGTGTCTGTGAGTAACCCGAAAACGTGATCAGAAAGCGCTAAGACGTTCTAGCAAAAGAGAAAAACAAATATGTTAGGATTACAGCCCCCACCAAATCTCCAGTTAAAGGGAAATGTAGCTGAAAATTGGAAAAGATTTAAACAGAGATTCAAATTGTATCTTGCTGCGATTGAAGCAGATAGGAAAAGTGAAAAAATGAAAGCGTCTATGCTTCTACATGTAATTGGTGAAGAGGCGCTAGAGGTGTACAACAATTTTCAGTTTGAAGAAGATGGAGACAATATGAAATTGAACAAAATAGTTGAAAAATTCGAAACGTATTGCAACCCAAAGCGCAATGTGACGTTTGAGCGGCACAAGTTTTTTTACATGTTTCCAGAAAAGCGGAGAAACAATAGAGCAGTATGTGACGGAATTGCGTAATAGGAGCTGTTCTAAGAAGAAACCATCAAGACATCAAAGGACCAATAACCTCTAATCAGAACATTAACACCAGCGAAACAAATATTAACGAGAAAACAAGTATAAATCAGGAAAGAACATCTCAACTGCAAACACAATTAACCAGAATATCAAAATGTCAAGTAAAACCACCAGAACGACTCATTGAGACATGTTGAGGATTAAAGGAACATTTTCAATTAAGAAATGCTGAATTCCTTTAACATTTGTGCTTTTTCTACATAGTTTGAATGCTGGATGTATGCCTGAAATGTTCTGGATAGTTCAGTTGTTTGAAGTGATCAAGAATTAAACGTGTGCATTTACGGAGTGATTTCTCAGGCTTAAAAGCTCGCCTTTTATTAAAAACGTAAATGCTAACTGTTTTCATTCTGAAGGGCACAAACCACGTTAGGTTTCAGCCGTTAAACGCGCAAAAATGTCGGTACACCAGATAAATAAGCGCAACATATTATCAGTTGTATTGTATGCTTACAATACATATAGAAATGTGTTAATCGTTAACTAATAGTTTCGGATGGTGTTTTTCGACTCGCACCTTGATTTAAACGATTGCATGTCTTGGTGGGTTTGCATAGCTTATTGTCAATATCTTTACACCTCTTTTTAAGACTTATTGACTGAAACGGGCTTTCATGAAAAAACTTAGGGCTTTGCTACAAGATACACCCTCCACAAGTTAAGGAAGTAAAAATAAAAGTAATATATTTCTGTTTTATTTAAACCTTTTAAGTTCGTATGCATAGCCCCATTTGGTTAAGTTTTTTTTTTTTCTTCAGTAATATTTAATCTCCTTAAAGAAAAACAACATATGCATTTTACTTTTTTTGTATCTCTTTAGTAATATTTTAGTGTAAAAGGATAACGAGTATTTAAACCTTTTATGTTACTTTATAAAGTTATTTTACACAATGTTGAAAAATTAATAAGAAAGCTACATATTTTGGCAGCTGCTGCTTTAATTTTCAATGAAATGAAAAAAGCTCTCCAAGAGAAAACCTCAATGAAGAAGAAACAGTTTGCACTATCTAAAAACGAGAAACCCTCATTTATAAAGGTTTGCTGCAGATGACTTAACTGAAAATAAATGAATAGTTCCTACGTGTATAATAAATATTTATCTATTTGACTTATGCCTTTATTCCAGCAACTTGCAACATCTGAGGTACAATTTGTTACATTACTTTGGTTTTTTGCAGCACAGGCAGGTGAAGTGACTTCCTCAGGGTCACACAGTGGTGTCAGTACCACGATTTGAACTGACAAGCTCCGGGTTTGCTTAAATATTACTGAAGAATGAAAAAAAAACGAAAACGGGCAAATGGGGGTATGCATACAGATGTCCATCCATCCATTATCCAACCCGCTATATCCTAAATACATGAGCCAATCCCTGCCAACACAGGGCACAAGGCAGGAAACAAACCCCGGGCAAGGTGCCAGCCCACCGCAGGGCGCACACACCCACACACCAGAGACAATTTAGAATTGCCAATGCACCTAACCTGCATGTCTTTGGACTGTGGGAGGAAACCAAAGATATGTGTATATGTAGATATGTATATATATGTATATGTATATATATGTTTACAAAACCTCTTTAACATACTACTTCTCCGCTGCGAAGCGCAGGTATTTTACTAGTCTATACTAATAAAAGGCAAAGCCCTCACTGACTCACTGACTGACTGACTCATCACTAATTCTCCAACTTCCCGTGTAGGTGGAAGGCTGAAATTTGGCAGGCTCATTCCTTACAGCTTACTTACAAAAGTTAGGCAGGTTTCATTTCGAAATTCAAAGCGTAACGGTCATAACTGGAACCTGTTTTTTGTCCATATACTGTAATGGATTGCAGCTCGCTGGCCGTGGGAAGCGGAGTTGCGTATCGCGTCATCACGCCTCCCACATAATCACGTGAACTGACTGTGAACGCAGTACGTAGAAAACAAGAAAGAGCCCCAAAGAGCGCTGAAGAAAACATTCATTACACAATTGAGAAGGCAGCGAAACAATAAGAAGCGAGCGAGTGATGCATACAAGCATATTCATAAGTGCAGCTACTGCGGAAACAAAGCACGGTGTAAACCGTAAGTTTAAATTAAGTTTATAGAAACGCTCCCGCTGCTGTTTGCAATACCATATTCGCGACATACAAGTTTAATGAGAAGACACGAGGTGTAAACGAGACTTTGGATCACTTTGTAACAGAGTTAAAATTGCTGTAGCGAGAAACTTTTAAGTGCCGGGTCTTAGCTAACATTAAATAAAGCCGTGGACATCGCAACATCACACGAGAGCAGCTCACATGAACTGACTGAACGCAGCACATGTGATCACTCATTACACAATTGAGAAGGCAGCGAAACAATAAGAAGCGAACAAGTGACGCATACAAGCATATTTATAAGTGCAGCTACGGCGGAAACAAAGCACGGTGTAAACCGTAAGTTTAAATTAAGTTTGGCAAGATTGCTTTTCTCCTGTACAACTATACGTTGCATTCTCAACAGTAAGCTTGCACAACTTGGTCATATTACAACCGGAGTGCTGAACTGACAACGTGGTATACAAAGAGAACTATAACAATCGTAATAAACGAACAATAAAACAGCGGAGAGCCCGTGGATTAAATAGAAAGGCTGCTTCCTTGGCGAAGCAAGGAAAAAGGATGGCCTTATATGGCGTTCGTTTATAAAACAACGGAGAAGCTGTGTAAAGACTGCCTCACAAAAAAACAGCAGAGCGCCTTATATGAGCAGGCAGTCAGCTAAAGAAGGGAATCAATAAATAACTATAATCGTAATAAATGAACAAAAAATAGCGGAGAATCCGCGGATTACATAAAGGAAATGGGTACCTGAACAGAAAAGTGAGTCTCAAATACCTACACAATAACTATAACAATCGTAATAAACGAACAATAAAACAATGCAGAACTGCTAAGCAAGGAGAACGGACGGCCTTATATGGCTTTCGTTTATAAAACAGCGGACAGGCTGTGTAAAGGCAGCTTCACAAAAAAACAGATCCTTAACAAATTGTTATTGGTATATTTTCCCTCAATTTAAAAAGGTTTTCTTTTCTTCTTAATTAAAATTTAAAAGCAATATTTAACCGCTGCGAAGCGCGGGAATTTGGCTATATGCAGTGAGTGTGTACGCCTGATGAGCCCAGAATTAGGGCGAAACACGTGTCGCGTACTCTTTCCATTATTTGACAGTAAACTATTTTCAACCATTCTATGATGTGCTTCTCACAACTGAGGGCACTGTGGCGGATGTTAGCTGACTTGCTGGCCAACCACAAGCGTTACCTGGTAGGTAACCACCCATACAATCAGATTGTGATTCAGACTACGAATGCCGTGAATGTAATTACCCCGATCTACATGCTGTCAAATAAACGAACCACACACCGTGGCGCAATGTTAGGGGCTTCGCCTCTAGCGCTGACGTCCGAGGTTCGATTCCCGTAAGGGAGTGCAGTGAGTGTGTACGCCTGATGAGCCCACAATTAGGGCGAAACACGTGTCGCATACTCTTTGCATTATTTGACAGTAAACTATTTTGAACCATTCTATGATCTGCTTCTCACAACTGAAGGCACCATGGCGGATGTTAGCTGACTTGCTGGCCAACCATAAGCGTTACCTGGTAGGTAACCACCCATACAATCAGATTGTGATTCAGACTACGAATGCCGTGAATATACATATATATATATATATATATATACATATATCTAGATATGTATGTATATATATATATATATATATATATGTGAATGTATGTATGTATGTATATATGTATGTCTATATTTAAATATATATATGTGCATATGTATATATTTGTGTATATATATATGTAGATATGTATATATTTATGTGTATATACATACTGTATGTATATATATATGTAGATATGTAAATTTGTATATGTATATATATATGTGGATGTGTATATGTATGTATATATGTGTATATGTAGATATGTATATATATGTATATATGTATATGTATATATATGTTTACATAACCTCTTTAACACACTACTTCTCCGCTGCGAAGCGCGGGTATTTTGCTAGTCTATATATATAATTCACTAAGCCGGAAGACAAGTAGCCACCCATGGAAAGCACGCCGGAAGGGGCATGGATTCACTAAGCCGCAGACAAGTAAGACACCCATGGCGCACGCAGGAAGGAGCCACGCCCACCAACTCTAAGACCATTGGATACGACGACAACTCACAGAGCCACGCCCACCAACTCGGACACGACGCCTCAGAAAACATGCCGTCATTTCTGTTTGTCTGTGCCACAGTCCACATGCAGCTCTGAGCCACGTTGGCTTTTCATTAGTCAACCTCAGTGGAACCTTGGTTCACACAGAGGCAGCGCCAGAGAGAGACAGAGGCACACGCAGGCAGCGCGAGAGAGAGACAGAGGCACACACAGGCAGCCCGAGAGAGAGAGCCGCGCACACACAGGCAGCGCGACAGAGAGAGACGCGCAATCCTTTAAAACGGAGGTTAAAACAAAATGAAGGAAGCAGTCTTTAAAAACCAATAAGCCCTGTGCCTCTTTTTCATTAGCGTCTCACCTGCTTCACCGCCCTGCAACAGTCGAGACGCTTTCTCAGCAGCTGACCTTCTCTGTGCCTGACTCCACTACTGTCAGTCGCCTGATCAAAAATGGTGAACTCTTGCAATGTTACTATCTTGGTTGGCTTTTACATAAAGTTCGGATTTGTTCAAATGTTCCTTTTTTTCTCCCTGTGCTTAAAACTCATTTAAAAAAAAGTGTTTATACAACTGCTGCAATGGTACAGAGAGAGAGCTCGCTCGCGTGCTTCTGAGAGACAGAGGGGGAGGGGGCTCCCGTGCTGCTGAGAGAGAGAGGGGGGTGGCTGGGGAGGCTCGGGTGCTGCTGAGAGAGAGAGAGAGAGAGAGCCTGCGCATGCAGGGAGCCTGGGTTTTTTTCCCCATGTGCTTAAAACTCATTTAAAAAAAAAAAGTGTTTATACAACTGCAGCAATGTTACAGAGAGAGAGGGCTCGCGTGCTTCTGAGAGACAGAGGGGGAGGGAGCTCACGTGCTGCTGAGAGAGAACCTGCGCGTGCATCTGAGCAAAGACAATTTCCTGTTAGATTTGCCTTTGCAATGACAATTAATAAGGCACAAGGCCAAACTTTCAAAAAGATGTGAATGTATCTGCCAAAACCAGTTTTCAGTCACGGACAGTTGTATGTTGCACTCTCCAGAGTTCCATCTTTTCATTCACTTACTGGTATGCCTGCAGGAACACGCGCAGCGAGCGAGAGAGAGAGAGTGACACACACACGCATACAGGTGCGCGAGAGAGAGTGCTGGACGCATAAGAATAATAATACTTCATTACATTGATATACCGGTGTTTTCAGTATTCAAAGCACTATCCACACAGGGAGAAACCGGGAAGCGAACCCAAAATCTTCCACAGTCTCCTTACTGCAAAACAGCAGCACTACCATTGTGCTACAAGGCAGTTAAAGAATGCACCGGCCTCGATTTTGTTTTCACTTCTGTTTACAGCGATCGGATCGTAGCGTGCATTGTTGCTATGTTACTTTTTTTGGTGGCTTATTACATTACGGATGTTTCACATGTTAATTTTTTTCCGTGCTTAAAAGACATTAAAAAAGTGTTTCTCAACTGTGACACCGGAACAACTCAGTACGCAAGCTATATTAAGCGTCAACAACGAAGACTCGCTACACCTTAATGAACAAGTGCTGAAACTTATCCCTACCGACGAAGTAACTTTCACCAGCGTGGCCTCCATCGTCATAGACGATCCCGCTTTCAGTCACGGACAATTGTATGTTGCTCTCTCCAGAGGTCCATCTTTTCATTCACTCACAGTGGTATCCACAAACCCACCCCATTTGGACAACTGTGTCGTTCAGCAAGTGTTCACCCATCAATACATAATTATGCGGCATATGTTACGCCGCGGGTTGGCTAGTATATTGTATTACAACAGCTCTTTGGTAGCTTTGCAGAGATCTCTGAGTCAGTCCTTGCTCATAGGCATACTGCTTTTAGGATGAATTCTGCTTGTTCCTCAAACTCTATTCGTACTCTGCTAAAAGCATGTCTTAAATTAAATTTTCCTCAAGTCACTGCTGCTATTAATACGTCCTCGCTATTTGACAGAGATCCCCCTGGTTTGAACATTGCTGTTAATTATGTCAATACTGAAAAAAAAATTGAATCTAGTTTCTGCCATGTGATGAAAGTACTGCCCCATCTCCAAATTCTCCTTCACTTCTAAAGTGCTTCAAAAGACTGTCACCTTGCAATTGCAGTCGTATCTCGACTTAAATGGTTTATTTGAAGTCTTTCAGTCTTGTTTCCAAGCCATCCATTTTATCAAGACAGCGTTAGTCAATTGACTAATGACCTACTTGTAATAGTAGATGAGATCTTCCATGACAACTGCCTTTGGCAATGCTGACCATGGCATCTTACTACATTGCCTGATCTTACCAGGCAGATACACTATATGGACAAAAGTACTGGTACTCACCTCTTAATTATTGAATTCAAGTGTATCGATCAGACCCATTGCCACCGGCATATAAAAGCAAGCACCTAGCCCTGCATTCTCCATTTACAGACATTTGTGAAACAAAATGGGTCGTTCTGAAGAGCTCCGTGACTTCAAGTGTGGTACTGTGTTAGGATGCCACTTTTGCAATGAGATGGTTTGTGAAATTTCATCCCTGCTGGATATTCCATGGTCAATAATAAATGGTATTAATGGAAAGTGGAAGCGTTTAGGAACAACAGCATCTCAGCCACAAAGAGGAAGATCATGTACTGTAAAGTCACAGAGTGGGGTCAATGACTGCTAAGGTGCAGGGTACACAGAAGTCACCAATGCTCCGCTGATTCCAGAGTTCCAAACTTCCACTGGCATTAATGTAAACACAAAAACTTAATGGAATAGGTTTCCATGGCCAAATAGTTGCATGCAAGCCTCACATCACCAAATCCAATGCAAGCGTTGGTTGGAGTGGTATTAAGCACACCACCACTGGGCTGTGGAGCAGTGGAAATGTGTTCTGTGGAGTGACGAATCATACTTCTGTTTGGCAGTCAGATGGATAAGTCTGGGTTTGACGGATGCCGGGAGATAGTTACCTGCCTGACTGCACTGTGCCAGCTGTGAAGTATGGTGGGAGGAGGGATTATGGTGTGGGGCTGTTTTTTACTGTTTGGGCTAGGCCCCTTTCTTACAGTGAAGGGAAATCTTAACGCTTCAGCATACCAAGACACTTTGGATAACGCTATACAGTACTTCCAACTTCCAACAGTTTGGGGAAGGCCCTTTTCTATTTCTGCATGACTGTGCCTCAGTGCACAAAGCAAGGTCCATAAAGACATAGTTGGATGAGTTTGGTGTGGAAGAACTTGATTGGCCTGCACAGAGCTCTGACCTCAACCCCACTGAACACTTTTGGGATGAACTGCAATGTAGATTGCGAGCCAGGCCTTCTCTTCCAACATCATTGCATGACCTCATAAATGCTCTACAGAATGAATGGGCACAAATTCCCACAGAAACACTCCCAAAATCTTGTGGAAACCCTTCCAAGAAGAGTGGAAGCTGTTA
Source organism: Erpetoichthys calabaricus (assembly GCF_900747795.2). Classification (NCBI taxonomy): domain Eukaryota; kingdom Metazoa; phylum Chordata; class Cladistia; order Polypteriformes; family Polypteridae; genus Erpetoichthys; species Erpetoichthys calabaricus. The sequence continues at coordinate 147,250,142 of NC_041400.2, read as the reverse complement.
TAGCTGCAAATGGGGGACTAACTCCATATTAAAAGTCTGTGTATTTGAGTGCAATGTCATTGAAGTCCCTGTTGGTCTAATGGTCAGGCGTCCCAATACTTTGTCCATGTGGTGTAGAACATGTCACCATGGGAAGTATAAATCAAAACCAGACTGTCTTGTATATTATGCCATTTTTTGCACTTCAGTATATTGGAAAAAAATAGATACCAGTTTCATCATTTCTGTATTCTTACAAATTATCTTCTAATATTTAAAGCTGAATATGTGTTGATCTGACACGAATCCATACAATTGAACCTATCTCTGCCAGATTTTGCATAGATTCCCTGTTTGTACCAGGGAAGACCATAAGCTATGTTTTGTTCCAAAAAGGTTTTCATTGGAGAACTTCATAAGTAACCTTACACACACTTTATTAGGTACAGTGCCCTCCATAATGTTTGGGACAAAGACATATTTTTCCTTGATTTACCCCTCTGTGCCACAGTGTAAAATTACAAATCAAACAATTCAGACCTGATTAATTTGCACATTGCAGACTTTCATTTGAGGTATTTGCATACATGTCGGTCACAGCTCGGGTACTGTGATATTTGGATACTGCGGAGAACCTGCTTACACCTCTTATTTCAAACAATATTTTAGTGCGGAACGGGTTTCATCAGAGTGAATGCAAAAAGCAGGAGGAGGATTGGAGATTTTTGTGAATGTGCTAAATGTGAGATCCAGGCATTGAATTGTGGACTGAATTTGTCCACTTCACTGCTAGGGAAAATAAGCTACATCATCCTAGCTGGCTCAGCAACTGAAACGATTAACTATGTGCCAACATCTTTTTGATGAATCATTCTTAATGCTGGTGACTTCAAAGAAGGAGTCAAAACCTATTAGGCCTTTTTCTTTTGTGGATGTTGCTCTATCCAAATATTAATGCCTTTAAAAGAAAACCTGTGGCACAATCCAAGCAGGTCTGACATCATCTTACTGCCACCTACATGCCTGTTAGTGACAGTAGTTGCTCTTTGTTATCCAAGACAGGCGTTTTATGTATGTTTGTTAGATTCTTGTTTGTTTTTATTTTATTCATTTTATCTATCTATCTATCTATCTATCTATCTATCTATCTATCTATCTATCTATCTATCTATCTATCTATCTATCTATCTATCTATCTATCTATCTATCTATCTATCTATCTATCTATCTTATCTTTACATGCTCTCTAGAAATGTAAAATAAATATAATATTTAAGTCTATCTATTAGGAATTTCTGCAGTGGGCTGGTACCCTGCCCGGGGTTTGTTTCCTGTCTTGCACCCTGTTTTGGCTGGGATTGGCTCCAGCAAACCCCCGTGACCCTGTATTCAGATTCAGCGGGTTGGAAAATGGATGGATGGATGGATAATGGATATTAGGAATTTGTATTAAAAAATACAAGTGTAATTGTATGCCATTGGTCTGCTACTGTAGACTATTAGAATATCTGGCCATCCTTTTATTGATCTTATTCCAGTTAAGCATAAAAGACACATCTTATGGAGACAAAAAAAAAACAGATTTTAAATACATCAATTACTGTGACGTTAAATTTATTCAGTGCGGCCATCTAAAGTGTGACAGTTGAGCTATGCCTATTCCATTTACTTTACCATTTGTAAGACCATTTTTAAGGGTACGCACATGTTACAAAACTGTCAGTGTGAATTGACAGCATTGAACAGCAGAGGGCAGTGATTAACCATTATTTATCACATCTGTAAAATTAATAAACACCCATCCTTTTTCAAGCTTGCTTAATCAAGTTTTTTTGCCAGTTCAGGGTCACTGAGGCCAGAGTACATATCGACTGCATCAGATAAAAGGCAGGAAACAAGTCCTGGACGTAAGAAATTGAAAACATAATCAAAGTACACCTATGCAAGTCTTCACAGGGCAGCAGGATGTCAATGGCCTTGCCAATTACTGCAACAGTGTTTATGTCAGCTCTCCACCTAGTGCTGCCAGGTCTAGAGATACTGTTGTTGATGAGTTTTTATTTCTGTTATAGTTAAATAGGACTAGCAATGGTAAATCAAATAGATAGAGGTGGCTTGGTGTTACAAATGCAATTAAACAATGGTATACTATAATAAAATTAAATGACTCAAAGTGTCATCTAAGCAGTCCATGAAATTTTGGCAAGAAAGCAAATGCTAAATATGGAAACAAATGTTGATTTCTGTTTTTACTTTTTCACCTAGCATAAGTTTAAAACCACATGTCTGAGACAAATGCATGATGGAACACTTAAGCTACGTTTGAATTCTCAAAAATGTGATAGAAACAAACATAAAAAAACAACCTTTATTTTAAACAAGAGGGCCCAATTCAACATAAATTGTGGACAATTGGTCTAGCTGTCTATAACCTTAAATCTAACTGCAAGGCGTTTGTAATGCATGCTAATAAAATGCATTGCATTTTTAATTCCAACTGATGGTGTATATAATTGACATCATAATCTAATAAGAAAAACTTTGAATACAAAACAAAATGAGAGAAATAAATAAGGCAGCGTCTGAAACTCAAGTCATGTGAAGGCAGTGTGCCCTCTTTTTAGCTGTTAATAGAGTTTGTTATTTATTTAAATTATTTATTTCTGCTCATATGTTCTACATTTATTATGGCAGATCCCCAGAATGTTTAATGGACTCAAATGAAATCAGCAGAGATCTAATTTTTTATTTTCTATTTAAATGTTTCTTCATTAAAATATAGTGTTAGTTTGTCTGTTTTCTCGTTATATTACTTTTGGTATAGGGTCTTCAGCAAGCAGTGCTAATGTTTGAGATATGCCATTTGAATAAAAAAAGCCATACATTTTATTACTAAATTAGCTGTGCTACTTGTCTAAGACAAGCTGAAATCTAAATAATCAACACAGACCTCAGTGTTAATGTTTGCAGTACACCATCAAATGCACATGTCTGTTATAGGCCATTTGGCACAGGATTCGTAAAAGCACTGTTAATGTTTGTGAGACACCCTCTATTGGAATGACAAATACAATGCAAAAAATGTTACCAAAAATGTTTGTGATGTGCCAGCCTTTGGAATAACAGAGACATAGCAACCAGACAGACACACAGACACCTTTTATTAAGCTGGATGCATTGCAAAAAACATTCCAATAGATAGCATATCAGAAATGTTAAAACTGAATACATCTAACTGTAATGGCACGAAAGACAGAAAGCAGCTTATATTATATGGATTATGCTTTTCAGTAGCAAATACTCTATATTTTCAAAACGGTCTACAGCTTCATTAGAATGACACAATTGGTATCTATTTCAAAGTGTATTTTTCAGTCAATTTATTTGTTTTTTCAATTGGCTGTCCCTGCCACAGAGCTTGAGTTTACCCAAGTAGGGTATGGCACAAGCCAGTCCTGGATGGCAGGCAAGTGTATTGCAGCTCACACTCAAGAACACAATCCATACTGGGCTTTGCTGAAATGCATAGGTTCTTGACAGTAATGCTGTATGTCAGAAGAAAAAAGAAGGAATATTAAGAATAGAATTACTTAAAATAAAAATCCAGTAAACCTGATTAAGTGTACTGGACCCCATTCCCCTTTATGGCACACTTATTCACAATGGGCCTATTTAGAGTCTAATAACTTGTCTTTGTACTGCGGACTAAACAGGAATTCCTGAAAGTAAAACAAAATGAACACAGGTACAAAACAGGAGTTAAAGAAATATATTTTGTGAAAAAAAGGTTTATGATGGAGACAAATGGCTTTGATTTTTTAACTCAGTGCCCAAAAATATATACAAATCACAAGAAATAATAACATTTTTTTTCAATGTATAGCATTGATCACATAAGTATTCACCTCCTTTAATATGACACACCTCAATCATCACTGGTGCAGCCAATTGGTTTTAGAAATCACATAATTAGTTCAGTGAAGACCACCTGTCTGTAATCAAGGGGTTCAATTGATTATAATATACTGTTAATACCCCTTATCTGGAAGGCCTAGCTTGTGGTGAGACAGTATGGTGGACTCTGTTAACAGGAGACTGAAAAGCACAGTCAAGGCATGAATGTCTCTTGGAGTTCAGTTAACTCAATCATTAAGAAATAGAAAATGTACCATATGCCCCAGCTGTATATCTGCCTAGAGCAAGCCATTCACAAAAACTGTGCAAGAAGATGACTAGTGAGGGAGACCACCAAGTGGCCTGTGATGACTGAAGGAGTTATCAGCTACGGTGGCTGAGACTGGAAACAATGTGCATACAATGTCTGCCTTGATATTTCATCAAGAGAGTGGTAAAGATAAAGCCATGGTTAAAAAAGCAGACATGATATTTCTGCATGAGTCTACCAGAAATCAAATGAGACACCGAAGTCAGCTGGAAGAAAATTCTATAATCTGAATTGACCAAAACTTAGCTTTTTGGCTCTTAGACTAAGTGCCATTTTTGGCTTATGGCAAACACTAGACATTATCATAAACCCACCATCTCCACCATAAGTCATGGTGTTGGCAGTGTTATGCTGTGAAGATGCTTCTTTGCAGCAGGTACTGGAAGGCGTGTGAGTGTAGATTGTAAAATGAATGCTGCAAAATCCAAGAAAATCCTGGAGGAAAACCTGATGCAGCCTGCAAGAAACCTGCGTCTTGAGAGATTTGTTTCCCAGCATGACAACAACCCCAAGCATAAAGACAAAGATACCCAGGAATGGCTTAAAACCATTCTGGAGTGACCAAGTCAGTGTGCAGATTTCAATCCAATTTAGAATTTGGACCTGAGAAAGGCAATTCATTCAAGATCCTAAGGCAACTTGACAAGACCTGAGCAGTTTATAAAGAAGAATGGGGAAATTGCAGAGCCCAGATATTGAAAGCTGACAGAGACCTGTCCACACTGGATCAAGACTGTATTGGCTGCCAAATATGCATCTGCTAAATAATGACTTGATGTAGATGAATACTGATGCAATCAGTTTTTCTTTACTTTGTAGTAAATTTAGACAGAAATCTGTTTTCACTTTGATATTAAAATGGGTCTTTTTCTGTTGATCAATATCAAAAAAGCCAAACACACAGTGATTCAATATTCTAAAATAATAAAATTTGAAAACTTCTAAGGGGAGAATATATTACATAGGCAAAGTATAATAATAACCATACCATTCCTTGAGAGGGAGGCACATGTTTTTTCACAATGCCTCCATTTCTTGGAATGACATTGAGAGGGAGATAAAAGCAGTTGCTATACTCTGAGTTTGAAGCTCTTTGTAGTTTTGTAAATTCATGGCAAAGCATTAAAGACTGTACTTTCTATGTTGTATTGAAATGGTAAAAGCCATGTCAAGGCTTACAGTCTAGAAATATCAATATGCAGAAATTATATAGCTGAACTACATTCTATAAAAACAGCATAACCTCACGGGTTAGCTTTACAAAGTAGCTACTGCTGAAGTGGTGATATGCAGTGCAAAACCAAGGTTAGCTGGTTGAATGGAAGGTCAGACCTGTTTGTTCTGTTGCTGGAATTATCTTATGGATTGTGCAACATATATTGAGGCTGGAAGTTTAATGGTATGAAAAAACTTCATTATTCTATTCATCATTGCCTTGATTTTATCTCCCATCCATGGCTTTATTACTGTTTCTATGTGAGCTTTTCAAAGATATTTGCAGAGTATGAGTTTTATTTAATGTTTAATTCATGAAATACTGTTTTGGCAGAGGTAAAAGAGGGAGTGTTACCTGTTAATAAGCTATCATTGTGGTGCATTGTAGTCACAAATTGATGCTTTAATGAAAGGGTTTATAAAGGTTTTTAGAAGAAAAACACAGAGTAAACAACTAAAATATAACTTAAAATATGTAAAGACACATAGCGGTAACAAGCCCATTACTACAGTATATATCAGCTTGTTTCGTAGCTGTTCTTTGTGGTGGCTTGAGCATTTGCTTACAGCACTCGCTTGTGTTTCCCATTCTCTATCAAACCCTCTCACAGGCGAGTCTTTGATGAAATATTCAAGTATCCGTACTTTATTAACCAGGTGTCCTAAGATGGTATGACGTACAAGAAATATGGCATCCACTGTGGACTGGTTATGATGATATTCAAACTGAAGATAGTCCAAGCTTTCTGGAATATTATATTTAATATTCTCCAGCATTAGTCTCTCAAAGTATTTCATCACAATGGGAGTGAGGGCCACTGGTCTGTAGTTAGTGAGATTGTCCACTTATGTTTTTTTGACATGAATATAATTGTCTTTTCAAAGCAGACAGGGGCAACTAGTCCTCTCAGTAATATATTAAAGATGTCCTTGAAAACATCAGCTAATTGGTTGCTACAGGTATTTAAAGTGAAACCTGAAATTTCACCTGGACCAGAAGGTTTATGGATGTTGAACCATCTAAAAATCCTTATGTTATCCACAGAAACACAGAAGGAAGAATCAAGCAGTACTGCAGGAAATCACAAAGAAGTTGGTTTCTTATCTCAACCACAACAGGTGAAGAAAGCATTATATTTATTCTGGAAAGAAAATGTAGGTCATATTGAGTTACACTTAAGTTGATTTGCTTAACTCACCTATGAGAATAAGGAGTGGTAGCTTGAGCTTCATTGTGTGACTGAAGAACAAAGAATACTAGGAAAAATGTAGTCATTAGCTCATCATGTGCCAGACTCAACTGCCTATTAACAGTAAAACTGTGAGTAGATAAAACAACAATATTAGCTCCAGAAACGTTGCTCTGATGGCACAGTGATTAACAACAATAACATTTTTTCCTTTAGCACATTTTCACTCATTTTAAAGCAGCAAAGACTTTTATTAAAAAAATATGCCTTTTGCATTTCTGAGCTATATTTATGACAACAAAAGTAAATTGGAAGTAATATATTTTATCAATGAATCTTGGGAGTATTTTTCCTGAGTTAAGAACGCATTCCTTTTCAGCTGTGTGCTGAGTGATGGTGTCGTGGGTGGAATGTTCATGCAAGTAAGAAATAAAATAGCATAAAACCAAATTCATGTTTGAAGCTGTTCAGCACAATTTACACCACTGAGCTACTCAGTCCCCAGATCTGAAATCACAACGCATGTTTCAAATGAGGCAGAATAGGAGGTTCCCATTATGAATGTGTCAGTAAAAATTCTGTACAAACTGCAGGATGCTGTCTAGTCTCTCTGGAACAAACCCTTCTATTTACCCGACTTTGGCCCAAGGCTCCTCCTGTTTGGGTTGGTTGAGTGGCAATATTTATTGGACAGCAATCACATGATGGACAGGCTGGAGACATAAATCTTCTAGTATAAACTATTTTGTGTGTGTTTACGTAGCAATAATAAATAACTACTTTGTTTTGGCCCATTTACAAAATTACACTATAACATTTCATAGCCAGTATGTAAGAGCTTTACAGGCAGCCATGGGTACATACTGGAATCCATGTATTATAAATTTCCAGTTCATATCACGTCAGGTCAGGTTGGGGAGCACACACTGGTACTGTGCGTTGCCACACCCACCACATAATGAAACAGCTCAGGATTGCAGTTGGCAACCCCCCAGGCAGACACGCGGTCCAGTCCCACCCCCCTGGAAATGACAATCTATCTGCCGCAGCCAGGTGTTACGTGGGCATCCCCATGGCCTGGTCCAGCTGCTCGGGACCTCAATAATGAGAATCCTGTGAGCCGGATCACCCTCGGGGAAACACTCCACATGGTCGCAGTGCTGTAACTGACAATCCCTCGCAATACAGGTAACGTGCGTCATTTGGAACTGCATGAGCAACTGTTGTTCCACAAAAAAGTCATACCAGTGGTACCCAAGGATTTTCCAAAGAGACACAGTACCAAAGGAGCCCAGTCGTCATCTAAGCTCACTGGATAGCGTCCATGTCTCGCAACCATGTAGCAAAAGAGGAAGCACCAGGACTCAAAGATTTGGACCTTCCTCCCACACACCAGTGACCACATAACCCCCCATGCAGAGACATGAGTGTCGAAGCCGAGGTAAGTAAACCTCTTGACAAGGCTGACACTCTCTCCGCAAACAGACACACTGTGCTTAAGAGGTCACTAAATGTCTGGATCTTGGTTTTTATCCAGGACACTCGCAAGCTCAGACACTAGGACTCCTCACTAAGTCTCTCAAAAGCTCCGATCAGAGCCTCCATTGACTCAGCAAAGATCACAGCATTGTTGGCAAAGTCATGATCAGTTAATCTTTCCTCGCCAACAGATGTCCCACAACCCTGCCCAACACCCAGTCCATGCAAGCACTGAACACAGTAGGAGCAAGAACACACCCCTGATCAGAATCAACAGGGACAAAACACAAAGGTCCTGCCTCCATTTTGCACAGAACTCACAAAACCAGTGTACAGGCGGGCCATGATATCCAGAAACTTTGGGGGGATCTTGTGAAGTCTCAGGAAGTCCCACATGGAAACTGAGTCAAACACTTCACGAAAATCAACAAAGGCCGCAAAGAAACTCTTCCAATATTCCCATTTATGCTCCATGAGAACCAGGATGCAGGTTACAGGTAGACTTCTTAGGTTTAAAAGAAGACTGCTCTGGTCACTGGTAAGTAAGAAAGTTATCACAGATTTTATTGAGGATGACCCTAGCAAGGACCTTACCCAGCACCGAGAGCAGTGTTATCCTTCTGTAGTTGCCACGGTCCAGGTGATCAACCTTCCCATTCCAGATACAGACGACAAGTCCTGTTTTCCAGTCAGTTGGGAAGATACCCATCTCCAAAATGGAAGCAAAGATTGCCTGAAATGCAAGGAGGACAGCCTTATCACCACCCTGGAGGAGTTCCTCCTGGATACCAAAAATCCCTGCAGTCTTCCCTACCCTCAGCTGGTTCACCACCTGTACAATCTTAGTGAGACAGGGTGTTTCACAGCTAATTGGAGGATCAGCTTCAAGAACCCAGAGATGTTCAATGTCCTAGCCGGAGGATCAGCATTAAATAGCTGTTCAAAGTAGCCAGCCCAGGAGGTCACAACTGCAGTGTCATCCGTAAGGACTGTTCCTGTGACTGCAACTCTCTGAGGAACAGATTCAGATGTTCGTAATGCTTTGATTCCTCTAAACAGGACAAGGTTACTAGACCATAGATGGTGTGTTACTTGCTCACAGTTTCCTCTAACAAGCGCCTGCTTATCTGCCTTCCGAGCCCTTGTAGCCATCCTTCTCAGTTCCTGGGTACATACCGGAGTTGCCATCAAGACGCACGCTGTGACTCCTCCCTATGATATCCAGGGCGCCCTGCAAGATGAAACACCTCCTTCTGGGATCACTGATAACACCAACATAACCCTCAACAACCTTCAGGGTTTTGTCACAGATAGTCTCCCACATCACATTAGTGGACACTTCTGTAGACCCTAAAGTTTTGTAAGAGACTTTGGCATCTGCGCACAAGGATGTGATCAATCTCCTTCACCACATCACCAGAATTGGAGTACCAAGTCCAACGATGCGGCTCAGGGCATTGGAACCAGGATCCAGTGATCTGCAGCCCCTGACCTTTTGCACAGTCAAGGGACATGGAGCCACTTTCAAAATGGTCACCACACCCAGGGAGACTTACACAATCCTCATAGCCTGTTCTGTCAGTGCCAATGGTCACATTGAAATCACCCATGACCAGAGGAGTGTCACCTCATGAGCACCCATCAACCACCTAGACATTACTCACTGCAGTTGGAGCATACACAGAGACAACAGACAAGGCACCCAGAGAGTGCCTTAATCTGAATATCATAATACGCTTGTTGAAAGGAGTCACATCGGACACCACTGGAAGGTGCTGATTCACCACAGTAACAACTACTTCCTGAGTATGACAGCCGTCAGAGCAACCAGACCAATAAAAAGTGCACCCACCTACAGAGATCAGGACAGTTCCAGGTCTGCGCACCTCGGGGAGTGCCGTCACTGAAATTCAGAGTTTACGAAGCTCATCCAACAGCAGAGGAAGATGATCATCATGCTGGAGAGACAAGAAGTTCCACATGCCTACCCAGATGGGCTGCCTCAAATTGGGACTGGGTGCTGCTGTGCAGCAGGCAATGCCTCAGCAGCACACCAGTTTCAATCCCAAACAGTCTCTCCGGCAGTTCTGTCTCGTCCAGGTATGAGGCTCCTGAGGGCTTTCCTCCATCCCCTTCATAATGCGAGCAGCCTTCTTATGGGCGGCTGCAGAGCTACTCCCACTGAGAGCAGAAAGGTGTCACATCTGTCAATTCAGAGTTATGTGAAGCTTTTTTGTCCTGGGTTTGATGTTAAATTGCATCTACCCTGAAAATGGTCCTCCATCTTGCAGGGAAAACTTGGGGGTTGGTGGCAGGTTTGGCACTCCAGCTATCGTAAAAACTTCACGCAGTTCATTTCAGTGCACAATAAAGCATATTGTAATGTCCAAGGATTCTTCACTTTTTGGTATAAAGTTTTACTTATTTATTTTATGTTTCAGTTAACAAGGTCTGATTAAACATACAATTGTACAGCTCCCTCTGACACTGATCTCCCTTCCACCACTCTTAGTTTTCTTCTCCTATCTGTTTCCCTCTTGATTCTGAATAAAAGAAGAATATTAGCCATTTGTAGTGACTATTCATTACAATATATTTACCAACCCTAAGAATGAAAAAAATTATAAAATACTTTCATCTAAGAGAATGCATTTTGGGACTGCAGCTCATAAATTCAAAGGCCTGATAGGTAGCAGTACAATCCATCATAATACCACTTACAAAGAACAAACTAAAATTATTTACTGTATGTACTATACTGAATCAAGATCTCCGAAATAATACGTTTCCTTCCCCAGGTCTTTAATAGCTTTCCAGGGTCACTGCTTAACTGAATATGAAACTAGTCCACCATTAGAAAATATTGAAAAATAATAATTTCCCATTGTATTCTGTTAATTTTAGGATTTTCTCCTTGGCTATACTTACTGAGATTAAAAGTCACAGCTGTTAAATTATTTAACCTTTATGTCACCTTCTGGAAAATTACGCTGCTAATCTTGTTTACATAGCAAGAATATTCCAATTGTGTTTTAAAGTGGAAGCTTACACTTTTTTGAGGCAATGAGCATGGAAGCTGCTGGAGAGATCTGACCCTTAATGACATACTGAAGGATCAACAGAGGGGTCTTAGGTCCACTCCCTGATACAGGTAGAGAGCCCACAGGAAAGCACACTGCTTTGTTGTTCTTTGAGATGAACTAGAATGCAAGCCACCTCACTATATAGACAAGCCTAAACACTTTTATGGATTTCTATATTTACTCCTCTCTTGCATGCTGTAATAAACATACCATTATTTTGGACTTGTTGAGCAGTCAGCCTGTCATTATCCAACCCGCTATTATCCTAACACAGGGTCACAGGGGTCTGCTGGAGCCAATTCCAGCCAGCACAGGGTGCAAGGCAGGAACAAATCCTGAGCAGGGTGCCAGCCCACCGCAGGACACACACACACACACACACACCAAGCACACACTAGGGACAATTTAGGATCACCAATGCACCTAACCTGCATGTCTTTGGACTGTGGGAGGAAACCCACGCAGACATGGGGAGAACATGCAAACGAACCCAGGTCTTCTTACTGCATCTTGGCCTAAATCTTGCTATCACATGTTGACATAAAATCATCCCTGTCATTACACCGCTAAATAAAAATGAGACCTTTTCTTGCCATTATTTGTGATTACTGATATGAGAAGATAGATGGATGGGTACAAACAATTTTAGCCTTATTTCTTTTTAACTAACAACTTTATTTTTACTTTTATGCTTAATAGCCAGTTTCTTATGGATCTATTGAACCCCATTTCCTCACACTTTCTCTAGCCTATGCAGTCAAACACATCATGCACTTTTCCTACTTTGTTCAAAGAGGTCCCAGTAATTCAGTTATTCAAAAGGCCCACACTTGACCTATTTCAAGCAGGAAATTACAGACCAGTCTCTCATCTCCCCTTTTTATCTCTAACTCTTGAATGTGCTGTCTTTAACCAAGTCTTTTCTTTCCTCCTACAGAACAGATGGTTCAGTCCTAACCAGTCTAGTTTCAGGAAAGGCTTTTCCACCAAGACAGTTCTGCTGTCAGTTGCACGCTACGACTGGCTAGGGCCATCATAATGTCATCTGTTCTCATTCTGCTAGATCTTTCTTCTGTCTCTGATGAAGTTAACCATCATGTACTCCTTGCCAACCTGTTCTCAGATGGTTTTAATCCTACCATGTATCTTGGAGAAGGAGACATGTCAAAGTTTGCAATAGGTAAGCACAGAGGTCCCTCAATAATTGGTACTGGGTCTTTGTCTCTTCTCCTTCCACACCACCTTATTTGGCCCCATTATCCAGTCCCATGGATTCTCACATCACTTCTATGCTAATGATACCCAACTGTATCTGCTATTCCCTCCAGAGTATCACACAGTCACATCTAAAATCTTGACATGTTTCATGGAAATCTTAACATGGATGAAGAAAATCTCAAGCTCATTTGCTCAAAGGCTGTGCTCCTTATTATCCCAGCCAATTTGTTGTGATGGAAACCAGGGGCGTCAGCGAGCCCCAAACACCTAAATACGATTATACCAAGTACCAGGTTCAAATAATGGAGGATTTATTAAACAATTCCTTCACTAAGTCGCACAAACAGGCAAGTTTTCTCTCTCCATAATACCTCTCCTTTTACCACCACACTGTCCTCCTCCAGTTGAGTGTTGCTCCACGTTCTTCCAGCTCAGGCTCACCTGGATAACGGAGTGCGGTCCCATTTATTACATACCCAGGAGTACCTTCCGGTACCGATTGTCAGATGGAAGTACTTTCGGGTCACATGGTAGTCCCATAAATTGGGGAGTGCATTGCCCTACAGTGCCCCCTTGCAGCACCCATTGTCCCCAGCAGGGCTGTATTACTGGACTACATCTCCAGCATTCCTTGCTCGTTCCCAAATGGGAGCCTTCATGGAAGGCTGTTGCCACCCAGCATCTGGGAGAAATAGAAAGTCCCCAGCGACCTCTTCCATATCTGGTGGGCTGTCCATGCCTCTGTTTTGGCCATCTCTTCTGGGTCTGGTTCCTCTCTCTTCCCTGGTCGGGATGCCTGTCTGCCTTCTAGGAGGCTCTCGTCCGTGTAAGGAACCATCAACTCTTCTGACTGCAATGCCGGTACATCCCAAGTGGAATCTACACTGTCTATTAACACCCTATCTCCATGAAGCTTGGCTTATTATAATTAACACCTACCAAGCCAGTGTGTAACCTTGGGGTGATGATCAATGATGGGGCATCCTTCACTTAACCACATTGCAATTGTCTCAAATTCACGCAGATTCGCTCTGTACTACTGTACATCCGTAAGATAAGGCCATATCAGATAGTATTTGCAGCACAACTTCTCCAGGTATCAGTCCTGTCACATCTTGACTGCTGCAACTCCTTCCTGGCAGGGGTACCGCCATGCACTACCAAGCCACTACAGATGATTCAAAAACCAGCCAAAGCAAGCACATGACACTCCTGTTTTCAGGTCACTTCACTGTCTCCCGGTAACAACACACATTATGTTAAAATCCTTAATGCTTGCCTACAAAGTAGTCAGTTGATTAGCATCTGTGTATATGGAGGCATACATGAGGTCCTATGCTGCTTCTCACCCACTCAGGTCTGCTAATGAACAGCATCTTTTGATACCATCCCCACATGGCATCAAATCTCAATCCAGACTCTTTTAATGTTGACCTCTTTTTTAGTTTAGTCACTTTGGCTAAAAGTGTCTGCTAAATGAATACATGTAAATGCACGAAAACAGTAAGTGTCCTTTTTGGAACTGTGTAGCTAACAGTATGTAGAAGTCAATAAGCATTTCTACAACCTGTCAACTAATAAATACTGTGTCTTTCAAGAAAAAAGAGAAATGAAAATGGCTGAATCTTTAAGACTACAAACAAAACAAGGGATTTCCCTTGTTGGGAAGGTAGACTATACAAGAAGCACTGATCAGTACTACTACTTATCATTTAATATTACCTGATCTAGTTTTACCATAGTGGCAAAAATATAATTTTTAGCAGAAAGACAAGGCAAAATTATGTCTTTAATGAACAACTATTTTGTTTTTTATGTCTTCATACTATTATTTTCCAAAATTTAATGATGGTGCATCATTAAATGGAATGATTCAGTTAAAATTCTTTATTTGGTAGGTATTGGTGGCCCTGTGCTACAACTCACAAACACTCCTGCTTGTTATTTTGTTCACATTTGGCTGAGTTTGACTTGGTATGCATTTTGCTACAGAAGTTTCCATTTTCAGAATCAGAGTTAAGTTCACTTTAAACTGCCAACACAGCACATTCCATGATTCATTAACAGGAAATGCTGACACTGTTGTTTCTAGGCTATCAGCACATATGCAGTCAAAGACAGACATTGCAACCTCAGATAACTTCTTGCTTTACAACATCTCATAAGAATAAAATAACAAATGTAGAGTTCTACTTACAAATTTAAAAACAAACCTCTAAAATGTAAAAATAAAAATTACTTTTCCACCTATATTAATAAATACCACTAAAACAATTGTATTATTTAACAGTGTTATAAGCTTGTATATTCTCCTTGTTTCTATGTGGTTACTCTAATTTCCCTTCAAAATCCAGGTGAAGTTGATTAAAACTCTAATCTGCCTATTGGGAGAGTGTGTGATTGTGGCCTATGATGGTGTGGCATCATGTCCTGGGATGGTCCCTGCCTTGTTTAAATCTAAAAGGAAAGACTGAGACACTAATGCAACCGCATTATATGACTAAGCATTTGCAAAAGACAGATATTTACTCATGCTAATAAAAATATGTAGAAAAAGCTTAAATCTGGCAATGTAAATATTGCTAATTTGCTGCATTACCTTTAAGCCACAGCTTTATATTGTATGATGTACAAATCAGAGGCATATAATGATGCTGAAAGCCTCCCTTTATTACTAGCTCATATAGATTAGTGAAATGCAGGCATGCAGAGAGAGTGCAGAAGTAGTCTAAAAACTGAGTTAACTAAAACATGATATTCTAATACAAAAAATTAAAGGATACACAAGTATAAAACCAAACCTCCACAGGAGTGGCTTTAAAACAACAAAGTTAATGTCCTGGAGTAGCCACATCAGTGTCTAGCTCTCATTCTAGTTGAGAACTTGTTGCTGGACTTGAAAAAGACTGAGCACTCAGTCCCAAAGAAACCTGGCAGAGCATGAGCAGATTTGCAAAGAAGAATAGGGACAAACTGCAGTGTCCAGATTGCGAAGCTAATAAAAGACCTGTCCACACAGACTCAAGGCTAGAATTACTGCTAAAGGTAATCTACTAAATACTGACTCAAAGATGGTGAATACTTATTTTGTGTATTATAGTTGTAATAATTTAGATCACTTTGAAGAGATCTGTTTTCACTCTGACATTGAGTCTTTTTCTGTTGATTACTGTCAAAAAAGCCAAATTAAATCCACTGGGATTCAATTTTGTCTAATAATAAAATGTGAAAACGTCCAAGGGGTGAATAATTTCTGGTGTCACTACTAGGTAACAGTAACACAACATTTACACTTCTTTCTTAGTAAGAGATACCAATAAGGTTTGTATTACAGAGTGTATGTAATGCAGTTTCATTTTCAGAATCCAAAAAAAAAAAACTGGCAGACTATCTTGAACTCTTTGATCTTGTGAGGGGTCACGTTGCAGACAAAATTCACCTCAAGGAGACAGTAGCTCCTATAAGAAAAAAAAATTAGGAGCAAATAGCTTTGATTTTGGTGCCAAATAATAAACGGTGTAAAATATTAATCTTTCAATCTCTTACCTTTCTAACTTCCATGTATATGTGCCTAATTCTTTTCCTTCTTCTGTGCAGTGCATCCTTCCCTCGTGCTTTTGTGTCCATTTTGATTATTTGGGTAACTAAATGTTATTATAACATTCAAGCTATGTCATTAAGAATTGTGTATTTTACTCAGGCTTTGAGTCTGTCTCAGTGGCCATCAGAATGTCAGTGTCAGAGGCCATCCAGTGTAACTGGGTCTTCTTTTATTCTTATTTGAAATGAGCCAAGGTTTGACAAATGGCTCAGGATCAAACTGCCTTCTGTGTTGATACTGGCTAAATGCTCCAAAGCTGAGACATTGAGTGAGTTTAGCACTTTTGATTTTATTCTGCTCTGTGCACGTTCACACTAAGCTGCTGAAATAGGCAAAACAAGCATGAGCTCTACAGAATGTACAATATTGTGGAAAACTGACAATACTACACAGAAAGACTTCCCACAAATTTTTATAAGACTTGTCTGAGAATTTGCCTTTAATCAGATTTTTTAGCAATCTCCATTACATTTGTACAGCCCTGACATCACATGTGTTCTTCAGGAAGACTTCTTGATTCCAGTTAATTACAAAGTGTCAATCTCATTTTCTCCAAAAGTGGTTAAATCATCTGGCCATGAGTCATGACAGAAGATTGAGAAACAGCAAATGATCGCAGACTCACATGAGCTTTCTTGCTGTGTATTATCCCTCATGCTTTCAAACTGGCTTTCGAGTTCCTTGACTGTAACCTCCACTGTTTTCTCAACATGCAATTGAAGGTCATCTCTAAAGTTGTGCTTTTGAATTGGATATTCTGAAACATGATGTCTGTATTTCCACTACTCACTACATGTTCCCTGCTTTTCAGTTTTTAGTCTGTCTGCGATCTGTGTTATCCTGGGGCACCACATTTTTATGCTGAGCAAGCAATTCTGGCCTAGTGTGCTGCAGAAACTCCTACAACTTTCCATTCCTTAATGGTCGGTCTAACATGCCCTTGATTGTAAGAATACAACTATCAATAGCTGCTTAGATTGAGGCAAAATTAAAGAATTCTTCTGAGGTGTACCACTTAACTTTGAGATTTCCCCAAACAAGACATGGAGAAAAGTGTCCAAATGGAACAAAGGGCAATCTTTCCCATTTGCTATGCAATGTGCTTTGCTCTCTCTTTAATATCAGTGTTTTTTGAGCTTACAGCAAGGTGTTCCATATGATGATGATGCACAGCTTGTATCCAGCAGGGGGTAGATGCTCCCTAGAAAGAGGTTCGTTAGAGACTGCAGCTTTTACTGTACCACTAATATACATAGAAATATATAAAATAAAGTATCATTCCCTAGTGGTATGGCAGTGATTCTAAAAGCAAGAAAGAATCAGTAACACTAAAGGAAGACTATATTTTAGCTTCAGTTTAATATCAGCTTAACACTCACAATAAAATAATAAAAATAATCGAAGGAGAGCTTATACTTGGCATGATGATGCAGTGGGGGTTTGCTGCAATCAGTGCTTGTTCAGTCTTGGACAGAAAGAGAGTGGGAGAGCATTGTGTCCTAGGCATGGGCAGGAACGATGTCTTCTATCCGTCCATAGCAAACTATGGAGTTCCATGGAGTTGTTCGATTTTTATACCTTCTCTTTGAACATGCAACCGCCAAATATGGGTACATGGTTTGCTGACAAGCATGATTAGGGAATAGCACATGGTTACTGCAGAGGTTGCTTGCTTGGGAAACCTTGAATTAGCCTTCGACCCTGATGACTTTGGCAATAACATTGATCATTACCAAATAGGGCACATCAGCATTGTGCAACACTTGACTCATCTCATCTCCTTGTCAGGCTCATCCTGTCAGCTAGTTTGTGTGACTATAAAATAATGTGCTTGTAATAAACCTCACAGAGCACAGTACACACTTAAAATCTTTTTCTACACAGCTGTACTGTGTGATCTGAGTACAGAAAAACAGAAAGTGCTCAATAAATGTGAGACATTTAAATGTGGGTCTTCAATGCAGAAAATGTGTGTACAGAACAGTCTAAGGCTGGGTTTATACTTCAGGCGACACAAGGCATGCTGCAGTGGATGCTGCTGCTACGCAAGTGTTGTACTGTTTATACTTGCGCGTGTACTTTACGTAAATCTGGAGGAATCCAGCAGGTGGCAGTGCGAGATATTATCACGGTGAGAACAGGGTCAGCTTCGCTGTGCTGTGAATTGCCTGGAACACCCATTAAATTCCGATGACACCTTACCGCAATATCTCTGAAAAGGATGTTTAATGATTAAATCCATCAGTCCAGGGATTTGTCCATTCCAGCAAGCATTGGGCAAGAGGCAGAAACAATCCCTGGACGGGGCTTCAGCTCATCGTAAGGTGAATGCAAGCACACACATACACTGGAGTCAATTTAGCAGGACCACTTTAATCACAAAATACACATTTTCACCATGTCCTTAATTTTTTTTCTCAGTGGCTCAAATACAGCACTGTACATTATATTGCTGTTGTGAAGTTGCAAAAAAAAAAAAAAGATGGCACAAAAGATGGTATGTGAGACTTTTAAAATGTATCGTGTCATTACGATCAGGAATATGCGACGCTTGAATATAAAAGCACCACGAATGCATCTGTATGTCGCCATTTTGCTTCACCACATTGAACCATTTATCAAACATCGAAGTGTGCACATCGATCCTGTAGGATCCGCATAGAGGCTTTCTGTCACATGTAGATAGTAAATAGAGACTCTGACGTCACGTTCCGACTTTTAGCACACTGTGCCCCATGACTTTTTGCTGGTACTGAAACTTGCGCACGCATCCCGTTAATTTCTGAGGACCTGCTCAGAGAACGTGTCAAATGAACGCTGGGAACGCGTGGCAGCCATGATGCGGGCACGTGCACGTTCTGAGCGTGAAGTATAAACGAGCCCTAATTCCACACTGAATCCTCTCCGTTAATGCTTGTTTGGGGCTGGTCTATTTTCCACATCAGCTGTAATAAGTCACAGACTTTTTCACTCATTAGCTGTCCAGTGATTATTTTAAAAACAGAACACTGGGGGCACTCATTTCTATGGCAAAGGCCTAGCCAAAGAAATAAGTGTCTCGTCGAATGGATGGAACAGAGGGGCACAGAAGACATTAAAGTGATATAGAAGACTTCCTTCAATTTAAAAAAAATATTGGACAATTTTACATTTCCAGTATTCATCATGCAAGCATCAGGCAGGAGGTATGCTCCAGTCATGGAAATGAATGTCCCTCAGTGGATGAGACAGAAGGCCAGAGTAGACATGAAAGTGATTTAAAGACTTTCTAAATGCATTTTGAAGAATTTCAGCTGTCATTTCTACAGCACTGCTCTAGCTGGGGAAATAAGTGTCCCTTCCAGTAGATTGGACAAAAAAGCACAGTGGAGAAAAAAGTGACAAAAGGCTTCCTAGAATCTTTTTAAATATGTTTAGCTCAGTTTTATCTGTTCTGTGTTCATTTATGTATCTGCGGAGAACCTCGCACTCAGAGGGGACATGTCAAGTATAAACCAGTCTTTCGTAGAATGCAATTCACAAATCTCCAATGGGGAATCTCCCCCCGTTCTGACACTTATGTTAAAAGCACATCCTCTCAACAATAAAAAATGGCCTTTTGCATCTGTTACAATATACAGTAATTTGTTTCAAGTATGGGTGGCATGGTGGCGCAGTGATAGCACTGCTGCCTCACAGTTAGGAGACCTGGTTTCGCTTCCCGTGTCCTCCCTGCGTGGAGCTTGCATGTTCTCCCTGTGTCTGCGTGGGTTTCCTCCCACAGTCCAAAGACATGCAGGTTAGAGTGTATTGGCGATTCTAAAATTGTCCCTAGTGTGTGCTTGGTGTGTGGGTGTGTGTGCCCTGTGTTAGGGTGGGATTGGCTCCAGTAGACCTCCATGACCCTGTAGTTAGGATATAGCGGGTTGGATGATGGAGGGATGTTTCAAGTATCAACTACATCTACCATTAATGAACAAAGTAGAAATAATAATTGCCAAAGCCTATTTTTGGTTGCATCTGCAACCATTTTAGTCACAGTCTAGAACCCTGGGTTATATCGATAAGGTTAACAAATCAAAGTGTCTAAATTTCAAGTGTAACTCCCAAAAGAATGGTCAAAATGCTAGGAATAGGGGATTAGCAATCAAGATTTACAGTTCAAAATTTTGACATGACACTCAGTTTTAATTAACTGACTGCCATTATGTCACCAATCACATCTAAGATAGTGCTGTGGCAACAGGTACACAATATGACAGCAATTGCAATGTCATTTTTTTAATTGTAAAAACATAATTAATAAAAAATAAAATTATTCTTTTAATCTTGTCATAAAATTAACCATAGCTTATTTGAAAATGGTTTGTATCAACATGAAATCTTTCAACAGGGAGAAAGCTATTAAATTAAACAAAATGCATGGCGAGTCATTGACACTTATCTGCCAATGTCAGCTGTCGGTCATACAGATAAGCTATCAAGGAAGATCTGATCTAAATGACACGTCTCACTATAACTCAAAAACTAATTTCCCTAAGAACATAACCTTTAAATACAACACCTGAGGATTTAAAGTATACTGTAAAAAGCAATTTAAAGTTAAAACTTAACCATTCTGAGTACAAAGCTTAATTCCTTTTTCTCTTTCTGAAATCATTTTTCCTGGTCAGATATTACTGTAGAAGCAGCAAGGACAAGGCAGAATCCTTCCCTGTGCAGCGGTTACACAAGGCTAATCTGAAGCTGGCAGTTATTGAACATGCAGAGGGAAGACAAATTCCACAAACAACTCATTTCCACTATTACTCTATCACGCCACTTACATAACAGTATTTTTGCTGAAATATCATTTCCTAAAACAGACTAATATGCAAAAGAAGCCTGCTATAGCACTAATAGGTGCAGAGAAGGAACTGATCCTAGACATTCACTGAAGAGTGCACAAATACACATATTCACACTGGGATAATTATATTCCCTAATGAAATTAACATGGTAAACTGTCACAAGAAATTAAAGTTCACAGAGAAAATTTTAAAACATTGGCAGCCCTGTCTAGAATCACACAATCAGACTGGTAAACACAACTACACTTTATTTCATCCAAAAATGATGAGATGTCTGGGTGAAGTTTGCACATTCTAACTGTGTCTGTTGTAAATGTCTGAATGATTGGACTTGCATCCTGACTGGGATGGAGGGTGATACCTTACCTGGCTAGGAGGTCATAATGAAAGGACAATGTAGATGGAGGTGCAACCTGTCTGGTATGGTCTGCAATCCTTATCTAAGTCAGGATAAAAGAATAACGGATTGACTGGGGAAGGCAGGAAACCTGGAACTGTTTATCCTTTCCTATGAAAGGTGGCAGTGTCCCTCTTGACTAGTCCCAGTGTGGATACCCGCAGGATTACATGGGACTTGGGAGTTTGGGAAAGCAGTCCTGTGGGGGTCCTTGGTTGCATCCAGAAGGTGCTGCCGAGGGAGGATGTCCTTGCTTTCCACATAATTCGAAAGTGCTTTTGACATATAATGCTGTAGCACTGGAACATAAGAGAAGGCAACTCACTTCACTTGGATAGTCAAGAGTCGGCAAGGGGCAACACTCACCTGGAGGAGCAGACTGTGTCTGGGATTTGAATCTTGGTAGTGCCCCCTTGTGGTCACAAGGTGTAGTTTATATACGAGTCTACATCCTATCATATGTATTTTAACATAAATTGTACCTGTATGTGTGTGTTTGAGTAAAACTGAACTAAGAAGGACTCAGGAACTGGATGAATGATATTCACTACTGCTTCCAGCAGGCATTTAATACAACAAATGAGATGTAAGGGAAGACAATTCTCAGAAGCAATGCCCACCACAAGGCTCATTTATGCACACGTACACATTGCCCATGTGGACACTTTTTGTGACTGAAGACAGAGAAGAAATTAAAATTAGTAAAAACCTTTTATTGATACATACCAGACAAGGGTAAAATGACAGAGAAATACAGTCCTAGGACACCGCACTTCATCTGCCTCGAGCGCAGATATCCTTGCTCTTTTATACCTTTCTAGTCTCCTGATCGTTGACCACGTAAGCAATAAAAATAGCGTCCTGACTCATTTTGTATTATTTCAATTGGTAAAGTCCTTACCCTAAAGGTATATTTTCTTGTCACACACATCATTGAAAGAAAACTTCCAGAAAGTATATATGCTTTTTGTCACGTACGCAAAACACAAACAAGTTTGATCATTCTGTCCTATTTTCTGTACTTACACACATACATTTTGTTCAATTACATCATTTTATGTTTTTACACTCCTCCCTTTTTGAACAAAATGATGTGGGCAGTAGAATTAAATTGAAATGGTTGATGAAGGGGAAGGGAGGGGAAAAGGGGATTGGGAGGAGAAAATGGAAGAAGCTATACGAGACATGTGCTCCTCATGTAGCATATATGCCCTTTCCATAGAGGCGGTAAAGTACTTAGATAGAGATCACCACCCATCCTTGGGTAGCCTGAGAGGGTGCGGGTAACAGTCAACAGAAAAAGTATTTTTAAGATAGCCATTTCTTGCAATGTGATGCGTGGATCCAGGCAGGCAGTCCTTCAACTTTCACGGCATGTGGTGTGGATAGAAGAATTTGGAATGGTCCTCTCCACCTAGGCTGATGCCAGTGTTTTCTCCGAGTATCTCGAATCAGGATCCAGGTGCCCAAGGGAATTGGTAAATCCTTAGAAGGTGGGCTGGTCCTCCAGGCTTGATTAACCTGCTGGTGGACTTCCTTCAACGAGGTTCGGAGACCTGCAAGACTAGAGAGAAGATCATTGTCCACAGTATGCAAATTCACATTTCCTACAACCATGCCAATGGGCATGGGACGTCCGGTCAGAATCTCAAACGGCGATAGTCCCAGTTGTCGGTGTGTCCGTCCCCTTAGTCCCATTAAAGCTAAGGGTAGTGCATCCGGCCATGATAAATTAGTTTGTTCACAAATTTTTGCGAGTTTAGCTTTTAAAGTGCCATTGCATCGTTCTACGATGCCTCCGCTTTGGGGATGGTATTTACAATAATGGTGCACATTAATTTGTAGCCAGGTGGTTAATTCATTTATAACGGAGTTCATAAAATGAGTGCCATTATCTGTTTGTAACTTTTGAGGGATACCCCATCTTGGAATAATCTCTTTAATTAGTGCTTTAGCTACTGTTTTGGCATCGTTGTGTTTTGAAGGGAAAGCCTCTACCCATCGGGAGAACACATCGACAATCACAAGACAATATCGGTACCCTTTAGACGGGGTTAGTTCAATGAAATCCATTTGGAGGTGTTCAAACGGACCCATTGGATTCGGGGTAACGGCGGGACTTACCTGGGTACCTTTTCCCACATTAAACTTTTGACATATTGCACAGCGTCTGCAAAATTGCTCTGCATATGTAGAGAAACCTACAGCTTCCCAATGTTTTTCAACATCTCGAACCATGGCATCTCTACCTGCGTGATCGAGGCCATGGGCGATTTTTGCCATTACTGGGAAAGAGGCTTTTGGGAGAAAAGGTTTGTTAGTGTGTTTATGAGTCCAGACTCCATCAGAGAGGGACCCTTCTTTGGACCATTTTCTCCTTTCGATATCCGTGGCTGCACTCTGTAAAGAAATAATTTGATTATCAGGATCCTGGTCATTTCTCTGTTGGAATAAAGAAATTGGTGTGTTATTATATGCAGCCTCTTTAGCAAAGTGGTCAGCTAATTCATTTCCTTTGCTAACAGGATCCTGTTTTCCTGTGTGAGCTTGACATTTAACAATCGCTAGCTTCGATGGTTTGGTTATAGCTTCTAAAAGGGATTCGATCAATTTCTGATGTTGGATGGGTTTGCCAGTACTGGTCTTAAATCCTCTTAGTTTCCATAGTGCTCCATGATCATGGCAGACTCCAAAAGCATACCTGGAATCCGTATAAATTGTTACGATCTTCCCTTCAGACAGCTGACATGCTCGAGTGAGTGCTACGAGTTCAGCTGCTTGTGCACTCAAGCTTGATGAAATTCGATTTGCTTCCAGCAGGCGGTCCCCTTGGACCACTGCGTAACTGGTTGAGATGTGAAGTTTTGGCTTGTACTAGGATAGAATGTACAGCGTGAGGCACTTTAACTGTTAGGGGGCTCATGAGAACTACATCCGTGCTTGCTAATACAGCTTCTGTTGTTGCAGCCACAGCACGAAGACACGGAGGAAGTGCTGCGGCCACTGGATCCAGTTTTTTAGAAAAATAAGCCACCGGTCTTTGTTTATCTCCATGTTGTTGCGTCAGTACTGCATTCATAAATCCCTGCTTTTCGTCCACGAACAAAGTGAATGGACGAGAATGATCAGGCAATATTTTGTCTCAACGCCTCCCATTGTGGGTTAAATTCGCCTTCTCCACCAATCCCCTGTCCTCGAGTTAAAGCTGGGTTCCATACCCATGGAACGTCATTGCGGACACCCCTGCTAACAGTGGCCCATGTGGTCCCAAGCTTTCGACGAAGTACTTGGGTCCATTCAGCAGCGTTAGGCTTATACATGCTATCTAACTGATCAAGTTGTTCAACAAATTTTAGTCCTCCTACTTCCTTTGGATCTGGAAGTGCATTCACGACATCGTTTAGTTCTTGGATGTCCCAGTTCCGATTTATCATAACTGTTGTGGGATTTTGGGGTCCGGCTGGATGGGCAGGGTTATAATGAGGATTGGGAACTTCTATTATAGGGCAAGTAAGTAAAGGTGAAGGATCAGAAGAGAAAAAAGTTGGAGCTGGTTTGTGAGTGGAGGTTTGACTTCGAGTGCATTTGGAGACGGGGGTTTGTCTAGTACAGGGTGGGTCATCACGATGGGTAGAGGGGTCATAGTGATCTGTGCCTGGGGGATCATCAGGGGAAACTTCTGCCAGTTGTAGTGCAGGGGGGCAGTCGGAATGGGGGATAGAGGAGGGGATAATGGAGGTGCCTGAGGTTGGTACTGAGGAGGGGAAAAAATAATAGGATAAAGGGGGTCTTTATTTGGATTATTCTTCCTTTTCCTCCCGTCTGCCTGTGGTTCAGTGCCTGTCTGAACTTTCTGTAATGTAATTAGTAATTCCTCTTTCTCTTTTTTAGCCTTTCCCTCATTTGCCCGCAACAATTCATTCTGTTTCTGTACTGCTTCTAAATTTCTGTCTTTTATTACTAATTCCCATCTATCGAACATATCCATTCGATACGGTCCACTATTATAACAACCCTGCTTATTCCTACACAGGATCTTCCTAGTTTCCTGTATTTCACTTACATCTCCTGTCCCCTCTATCGGCCAACGCCCACCACTCTGTCTATTCCATTTCCTACATGCCTTCTTGAAATCTAAACCTGTCTTCTTTTCTATAAATTTCCTAGGAGACCCATTTTTATGGGGCGTCTGTTGATCCTCCGAAAATAATTCTTCCAGCACTAATGATTTTGATCCCCCTGTGCGGCGATTAACAGGCTTACTGTTATAAGATCCCATTATGTCCCCTTGCTCTTCCCGGGTCCTGTATTTAATTTTCCAACTATATACTGATTCGTCTAATCCCTTGTACGTATGAATCAGCGAGGTATTAAGTGTGCCACTCACTGTTCCCTTACTGTTCCCTTCTTTAGTCCCAAGGGGAGACACCTAACTATCGGTCCTGTCCCAGTTCCCAGGAGAACACGGTATTCCTATTAGTATGTAGATTTATTTATTCCGTCCTAACAGCAAACCTGCAATCTGTGCTCTTTTTCTGTTTATGTTTCCATATATATATATACCACCCCGTTACTCGTCCCGTTAGCCTGTCCGCTCACATCCCCGGATTCCAGCTCAGGTGACTTCGTGTCCGATTCAGTTCAGCAGAATACTACATCAATACGTCCAGCCGAGTCTAGGATATGGGTGAGGCCAGTATCCTTTCGTCAGACCTTTCGTATGCGTCAAACTGCTTGGGTCAAGTCTCCATCACCTTAAGCAACCCGTTGAGATATGAATATGACTAGACGGTCAACAGGAAACTCGCCCTCCCGTAATTTAGAAAATAAAAAAATGTTCGGAAATTCCCCGGTGCTTACCCCAGCCTGGAAGTGTGCAAGCTCTGTCTGGAAATCCGTTCAGTCACCGTGGATGTAGCAAAGAGGAGACCAGGGGCTCCTCACGCAAGAACTCTTTCAGGACAGGGCAGTCCTAACTTTTGCCGGAGCTGCATGCTCTGCTGCCGGAGTACTCAAGTTGACGGCAGTCCGCTGGTAAGACGGATCACTGAAATGGTCTCGCTGGAGGAGTCGACCGGCCGTCTCTTGCCCCACGTCCGGGCGCCAAAAAACTGTGGACACTTTTTGTGACTGAAGACAGAGAAGAAATTAAAATTAGTAAAAACCTTTTATTGATACATACCAGACAAGGGTAAAATGACAGAGAAATACAGTCCTAGGACACCGCACTTCATCTGCCTCGAGCGCAGATATCCTTGCTCTTTTATACCTTTCTAGTCTCCTGATCGTTGACCACGTAAGCAATAAAAATAGCGTCCTGACTCATTTTGTATTATTCCAATTGGTAAAGTCCTTACCCTAAAGGTATATTTTCTTGTCACACACATCATTGAAAGAAAACTTCCAGAAAGTATATATGCTTTTTGTCACGTACGCAAAACACAAACAAGTTTGATCATTCTGTCCTATTTTCTGTACTTACACACATACATTTTGTTCAATTACATCATTTTATGTTTTTACACCCAACATGCATTGTGATGTGGAAGGAAAACTGGAGTACTTTGGAGCTGTGAGGCAGCAGCACTGACTTCCTACTGCCTGCTATTACCTTTGAATTATCTGTGCTTTTAAATATTTGACATACACATGAACATAGGAACATTGACAAATGAGATGAGACTTTACTGTTTGTCCAGCCAATGGCTCCTTAATGCTGACCTAATATGTCATGGTACTGCTTGTACAAGGTGACAGCAATTTAGACAGACAGTAGAACATTAGAGGGAGATTAGAACATTAGAAAGATTTAGACGAGGATAGATCAATCAACCCAGCAAAGCATGTCAGTTCTATCCACTTAATTCTTCTAAAATAACATCCAAGTCAAAATTTAAAGTTCCCTAAAGTCCTATGGTCAGTGACACCACTTGGCAACGTATTCCATGTGTCTACGGTTCTCTTTGTGAAGGGAAACTTCCTAATGTTTAAGTAAAATGTACCCTTAACAAGTTTCCAACTGTTGTCCCTCTGTTCTTGTTGAACATATTTTAAAGTAGCAGTCTTGATCCACTGTACTAATGCCTTTCATAATGTTGAACACTTCAATGATGTCACCTCTTAATCTCCTTTTGCTTAAACTGAAAAGGCTCAGGTTTTTCTTTCCTCATAACTTATCCCCTGCATTTGGGTTAAATATTTGTTCAGTACATTTGCTATTTCTTTCTTGTTTGCAATTATTTCTCCTTTTGTGTTCTTGTTTACTATGTAAAGGTAAACTCTTTAAATGGTGCTATATAAAATAAAGACTGGCTGATTGTTTACCAAGCACCAGAGCTGTCTCTGCTTGTTGTATGTTGTGTGTACAGACAGTACAGTTACATAGAAAGCTTTTTAAAAGGCATAGAAGTCTTTCAAGCATTTCCATCCAAGTAAAATGAAGACTACAGTAAAACTACATTGAATCTAGGCTTCAAATGCAGAATAGTGCTGGGAATTATAGGAAATGCACATAATGCACACAATGAGCTGTCCTTTAATATTATGTAATGCCTAAATATAGCAAAAACTAAAGAAAAGTACTTTAAGTTACTCCTGTCCCAAACCACCACAATGTAGTTCATTCCATTCTTTTGTGTGATAAAAGTGACTCTTGTCCTTACAAGTATGCATATTAAAATCTTGGGAATAAAATTTGTTCAGCAGCTTCATGATCAATAGTCATTACATTCCATAGTAATTAGTGAATTGGAAAATTTAGGTGGACAAGAAGATGCAGAGATAGAAATGTATGGATCTGTACACAGTGTTGTGTCATAAGAGAAGTGTGCCTCTTTTTTATGGAAAATAATTGCTTTGACAGTTTCCTGAAGTGTAAAATTGTAATGCTGAAGGAGATTTCATCTCTAGAAGAGAAGGAGTAGCTGTTAGAAGATTGACTGTCCAGGGTTTAATCCAAATGTAGTTTGAATTACTTTTATCATATTTGCTCCCTGCTTGGTTAGAACCCATAACAATTTCATTTCTTCTGCAAATATTAACATAGCAGCACTGAGTAGTAAACACATGTAGTATTTCAATTAAGGTTTGATTTTTAGGATTTACAAGATAAGGGTTTTGCATTTTTACAAAGGCATATTTTAATAGCACAGTGTGCATTTCTATGGAGGCTACAGGCACAGTAATGCTCTGCCACATCTTCATCAACTCTTGACTTGATTAATTGCATTTTTTAAATTTTCTGTTATTAGTCAAATGTTTTTAAATTCCTTTCTATTGTGTGGGGAAGGCAGATATATGGTAAAAAGAGTGTATGGCCTCCAAGACATCCCACAGAGCCGGCCACGACCTTCACTAGCCTACACAAAAATGGCCTCACCAAAGGCAGCCAGCCCCTTCCTCCACAGGGTGGTTTTGCATGGCACAGGCCTAAAAAGTGGCCCTGAGTTTTATAGTTCAAAAGTATCTTTAAATAGTCTGATCTGTATGAAAATGCCTCTCTAGGGACAGGAGCCATAAAATCTCTGGCTAGATTCTAACACATACATTTTATAAATCTATACATATTAATAAAAGGCAAACCCCTCACTGACTCACTGACTGACTGACTGACTGACTGATTGACTGACTGACTCACTCATCACTAATTCTCGAACTTCCCGTGTAGGTGGAAGGCTGAAATTTGGCAGGCTCATTCCTTACAGCTTACTTACAAAAGTTAGGCAGGTTTCATTTCGAAATTCTACGCGTAATGGTCATAACTGGAACATATTTTTTGTCCATATACTGTAATGGAGGAGGCGGAGTCACGTATCGCGTCATCACGTCTCCTACGTAATCACGTGAACTAAAAACAAGGAAGAGATTTACAGCACGAGTCAAACGCGGGAACGAAGGTAAATGACGTTAATTTTTGACTGTCTTTTAATACTGTGTAAGCATACATATTAACACATGTGCAATTAAAGGTGTGCATTTACGGGGTGATTTCTCAGGCTTAAAAGCTCGCCTTTTATCAAACGCGTGAACAAAGGTAACTGACGTTCACTGTCTTTTAATACTGTGTAACCATACATATTAACACATGTGCAATTAAACGTGTGCATTTACGGGGTGATTTCTCAGGCTTAAAAGCTCGCCTTTTACTAAAAAGGTAAATGCAAAACTGTTTTCAATCAGTTTATTGAAACGCTCCCGTTAAGGATTGCAATAACATATTCGCGAGATAAAAGAACGAAGTAGGGGGAAATGAAGGAAGACCCGCAAACAGCGAAGAGCAAAAAATTCATTAAACAATTGAGAAGGGAGCGAGTGAAGCATACAAGCATGTTCATAAGGGAAACAAAGCACGGTGTAAAACGTAAGTTTAAATTAAGTTTATAGAAACGCTCCCGCTGCGGATTGCAATAACATATTCGCGAGATAAAAGTTTAATGAGAAGACACGAGGTATAAACGAACCACACGCCATGGCGCAACGTTAGGGGCAACAGTTTCAACCATTCTATGATCTGCTTCTCGCAACTGAAAGACGGCACATGGCGGATGTTAGCCGACTTGCTGACCGCAACGTTAGGGGCTTCAACTCTGCCGCTGACGATAGAGATT